>NW_020838025.1:931783-1022473 GCF_003676395.1 Aethalodelphis obliquidens | reverse complement strand
AAGCAGATTCAAGTAAAGATTTTTTTCAGCACCGGGAAACTGTGTGAATGTTTTAAACAAAGCCTATGGAAAAGGAGATACCGACTAGGTGAAAAATAAATGTTACTTTTGACGATAGAGCCAGAAAATCATTGTGTTTTCTTTTGGATAATCCTTACTAGCATCTTTTCTTTTAAATTTAACTCTTTTACAAAAGGAAGAATTGGAAGTTCTCCTTCCAATCTGTCAGATTTTGGCTCTGAAAGAAAGTTCAAGAGCAACGCAAGGTGGAAGGTGAGACAACTCACAGATAAGGCTGACTGGAGCAGGAGGGTAGGAAAGCTGGTCTTTATAGTCTAATCCTTCTTCTCGTTTTCCCCATCTCCATCTTTGCTTTCATATTCCTGGTTCCATCTTGGTCATCTAACCTATTTCTCATTCCTGGTCATCCTTATTAACGTAAGATGTTTGCTCATGAGGGGTAAGGTGGGAACCCTTCCGATGGTATTTGCATGTGTGAAAGCAACCCCCTGGTCACAAGGCCCCACAGAAAGACCTGTTCCATCACTACCTCTTCTTCATGACTGTTATGTACCTAGGGCTTGGACCCAAGGAAGTACCCAGGTTTATGGAGTGAGATTGGGAGCCAGCTTTTAAAAATTTTTCAGATGTTTCTCCAGATGTCCCAATATGATTTGTTGACTAAACCGTCAGTATTCCACAGATTTGAAATGTCATTTATATCATGTAGTAAATTCTCAGATGTATTTGGGGTCAATTTGTGAAGCCACTGTTCTGTTTCACTAGTCCGTCTGTCAGCTAATACCTATCAGTCTCAGTCTTTGAATTACTGTAGCTTTAAAATATGTCTTTAATATATCATATGGTTAGTCCACTCTCATTTTCTTTCATAATCTGACTGTTCTTACATGTTTATTTTTCTGTATGTTTTAGAATCAGCTTGACTATTCCCTGTCCTTGCTGCCTCCCAAAATCCTGAGATTTTTTTCAATGAGATGGTGGTAAAATTACATATTATTTTAGGAAGAATTGATACCTCTTTAATATCAAACTTTTCTATCCATTCAGGCCTTCTTCTAAAGTATTTGAAAGCTGTCTTCATATAGGAGAAACGTGTTAAGTTTAATCCTAAATATTTTGTGGGTTTTGTGTCTATTATCAATAAGATCACTTCTACCATTATATTTTCTGAGTGTTATTCATTCATATATGGAAAATACACTTATTTATTCATTTCTTTATTTAGGTAGCTGCGCTGGGTCTTAGTTGCAGCCTGCGGGATCTTTTTGTTGTCGTTGTTGTTGTGGCATATGGGATCTAGGATCTAGTTCCCCGACCAGGGATCGAACCCAGGCCCCCTGCATTGGGAGCGTAGAGCCTTAGCCACTGGACCACCAGGGAAGTCTCAGAAAAGCCTTTTTCTTTTTAACCCAGCCACTTTAGTGAATTCACTCTTGCCTTATATTTTCAGTCAATGATGCTATATGCAAATAATCAGCTGTTTATAGGGCCAAAAAAATTCCATCGCCCAAGAGTCCCTTCACCTATACCCTCAGGCATCCACAGATACGTGGAATGATGATAGTCTTCACGTCTATGCATTTATTATTAAATTTTTTTTTTACCTTGAATTGCAAAATATTTCAAACATACAGAAAATTATCGAACACTAACATGCCTATCATCCGTGTTTAACACATATAAATTTTTTGCTACATCACTGTCATATCCCTTCTTTTTAAACAACAGCCCTGACATAATACTGCAGGTATACCTAAAGCCTCTTCATCATCATGCCTTCTTCCTCCCCCTCCTTCCCAGAGTAAGTCCTGAGTGGAGCTGGGTGTCTGTCACCCTGCACTCACTACTGAGTATGTACATATGCAGCTTTGGTATTCTAAAAATGTATGTATGTTGTATGCAGTTGTAAATACTGTCCTGATTTAAAAGTAATAAATATATGCCCAGTATGAAAAATCCCACCTTTATAGAAATCTGTGGGAGAGAAAGTTCAAAGCGCTCCGTAATAATCACTTTAAGAAATCCACTGTTGGGACTTCCCTGGTGGCACAGTTAAGAATCTTCCCTGCCAGGGTTCCAGCCCTGGTCTGGGAAGATCCCACATGCCGCGGAGCACCTAAGCCCGTGCGCCACAACTACGGAGCCTGCACTCTAGAGCCCACGAGCCACAACTCCTGAGCCCGTGAGCCACAACTCCTGAGCCCACGTGCCACAACTACTGAGCCCGCGCATCTAGAGCCCATGCTCTGCAACAAGAGAAGCCACCACAATGAGAAGCCCGCGCACCGCCACAAAGAGTAGCCCCCGCTCGCTGCAACTGGAGACTAAGTCTGCACACGGCAACGAAGACCCAGAGCAGCCAAAAATAAACAAATTAATTAACTAAAAAAAAAAAGAAATCCACTATTCACAAAAAGGTGTATCAGTTTTCAGCCCATGCTGTTAGGTAGCATGTCGTAGAACCAAACACTATCGAGCTGCTTAACAAAGAACGCCTTCCAAGGGAAGAATAATTGAGGTACTTATTTACCACCATATCCTGTTCTCTACTGATAGTTTTTTATCTTGTTAAGAAAAGAAAGGAATCTCAACAAAGGTTACTAGGACTTTCAAGTGGGTTTCAACAGGGAGACCCATCATTGTTTATACCACAGAGCAACAGGCTTGTATAGATTGGATTGCTGCGCCTGATAGGAGCCTCTGTTGTTTCATGAGCAGCTGGTAAACTTGGAGCCCGTCTAAGACAATCAGAGGAAGTCTACATATAAACTTCTCTGTGCGAGGAAAGGTGGTTTTTCCATTTGCCTTTTTCTGAGCAGTTTAACTTCCTAATTGCTTGATCCAAATTGTTTCAGAGACTGTGTAAACCATATGTTTGTTAAATGGAAGAAACAAACATGGGGAAGTCTGATTAGCATCAACTTCCCTAGGAAAGGAGCATCTTCCCCAGCCCAGCTGAGCTCTCTTTGTACTTACTGGACACAGTAAGTGGGTCGGCAGAGGAGGAAGTGGGGTTGTAAATGGCTGCATCTGACTGTGGATTCGTTCCTCTTCTTTCTGCTTAAGCCCATATTTTAACAGTTATCCTTCTGTATTAGCATGAGAGAGACAAAGGTGCTGGCTGACATGAGGAGAATGAATTTCACTCAGTATTTAGCAGATTTAGAGAGGGGAAAATATTATTTTGAACCTTTATGAGATTAAGTGTGTGAATGTGTCTGTGTGTGAGAGAGCACAAACACGCTAGCAAGAGTGAGCTCCTTTTCAGTTTTTATTCCATTGGGTTTGAATAATAGCTGACAGGGATGAATCATCCACTTACTTGACTACTGTTAAATCAAGTTTTTTATATTAAATTCATTAAAGGAGTAGTGAAGAAGCGGTGGACATTGTGTATCACAGAATGAAGATGTTTGCAGGTCTAGATGAAATAATGATATTGGGTGACTGCTATTGAATCAGTTAAAAGAAAAAAGCAGACTTGTTTCCTGCATCCTATTTTGGATACAGAAGGCAAAACAGTGGGGAGGTTCTGTGTGCAGGCACATTCAGTGACCCAGATGTGCAGGTGTGTGGACGCGGATACCTTGAGGTGAACTCACATAGCTATAAATAAAGTGGCTGCTCTCTATCATCCCAGCCGGACACCTGAGAGAACCACAGGTGTAAACTGGATCAAACGGTCACCCTAGGTCTTAATGGCGTTGTAGTTGTCATGGCTTAAGAGAACAATTAAAAAAACATTCTATTAACTTGTCTACTTCTTCTGTCTCTAATTCCACCCCCCCGCCGAAGACAAAGATTCAACACATCGATGAAACAACAGTAGCTGGTATTGTTTGTACTTAGGCAAACACTGGGAGAAATATGAACTCTGAAAATTAAGAGGGAAAAAAAGACCTAACTAGTTTTTTCCTATTTGTTTACATTAGTTTCCTGTGAACTCTTCGTCTTGAATTCTACTGGGGACTACCTAGTAAGTAAGGCCACTTTACGCTGAAGACTTTTTGGAACTTGAGTCATCTTGAATGATGGCTTTATGGCATAGAGATTTCTTTGCCTTTTATTTCTTTGGGAATACAAAGAATACCTTTGCACTGTCATTATTTAGGGCACTGCCTACATACCCCATGTGCACAGCATTAAGGAGGTTGGATTTCTCTGTCTGAAGCAGAATTATCTTTAACTGGAAATGGGCGTCTTTAACTAAAAGGTCATCTTTTTAAACTTGTGAGTTGGACCGAAAGAGTAACTCAGAGGTGCAGAGAGAAGACAGTAACAGGCAAGTCCTTGTTCATCTTGTTTTTTTCTCGTTTTTGATGTTGTTGTTGAGGTTTTGCTTTTGTCTTTATTTTTTACTTTTTGGTTTTATCCTGAGTCCTGGGTTTTACTACATCTGTGTCTGAGCTATCTAGACAATATTATAAGCTTTACTTGCTGTATGGTCAGGCCACTCAAGATGGCTGTTCTCTTGTTCTCTGTACATCCCCTGCTGGAGCAGTGCCACCTACCTACACCTTACTCACAGGAACGTGCTTGCCCCCTGCCCCAGCTAGTGATTGTTCTAATCATCAGGCCAGAATGATTCCATCTGCTAGTTTATTAAAGAGAAACATCTACCCTTGTGATAGTCATTAACCTGAGGGGCTGTGAGTGATGTGCCCCAGCTGCTGGTCTCCCTGGTAACTGATAAGCCCACCTGGCGTCACTTCCCTCTATAAATGGTAGCCTCCTTCTCCCCCACCCGAGCAGTGAAGACGACTGCCCTGTCCCGCCTGCTGTCTGCAGCACAGGGCGCAGATGTTTCGGATGTGTGAGATCCCCTCTCCAATAAACCACTGATGTCTCTGTCGCTGTTTCTGCGCTCTTTCTTCGGTCTCGAGGCTGGGCAGCTACGAGGCTTGTAGGCCTGCAGGGAGCAGCCTGACACCAGCTTTGCCAAAAATCGACTGCTTTGTTTCTGGTAAACACGGTCTTTTAAAAGTATAACGTTGTTTGTTTGTAAAGTGTGTTACCCTGGTTCCTCCTTTTATAAAAATTATGTGACCTTTGATAAGCCTCATTTTGATATGAGAAATATTTTATATATTCTGAGTATGGTTGTGCTGGTCTGTTGGCAGTCTCAGGGGAGCTTTGGAGGTGATCTTGCCATGTGAACTTTCAGTTAATACAGATGATTACCCTAGCAACAAACAGACTTGATCAAAAGGCAGTGTTTTGCTTTTATAGTTGATACAACTGTGTTTGCCGGTTTTGGAGGGGGAAGAATCTATCAAACTAAATTTTAAAAATGATTATAAAGTTTTTAAAGGAGAGTTACAGGGAGTGGTTGACAGGCAGATGCCCACCCCCGAATGAAAAACTTTCTAAGAAATCTTGAACAAAATGGCCTGTTCTGAAATTCCTAGTATAGTTGGGCACAAGGATTTTGTTTTATCTCTTAGCTCTCCTGAGTTCATACATTTGCATTTATTATTAGGTAAGGTTATTATACAATATGGTTCCTAGAATACATTAAAATGTATTGCATGGTCATCCATTTACTCAGCAGTTATTATTGAGCTCTGCCGTGTTCAACTGAGAGTACACGTAGAGAATAGAGGGGAGGTGTATCTAAGCAGAGTTGGGATTTGCCAAGGAAATGAGTGTGTCTGCAAGGAGTGATTGTAAGTAGGTATCAAGAAATTCAAGTTGGATAAGTGAATAAGCATGAATGAGAGGACATGAAGGGTTTAAGGATGGAGGGAAAGGTGGTGGAGTGAGTGGGTTGTAGGAATGGTGGGTTAAAATTGTTGAGGTTGAGGATTAGAAGAGGTGAGCCAAAGAGATTGGCGGGGCTGGTTAGACAGAGGTGTTTGACGTTGGGATGGCAGAGAGGTTGCAGTTGGTGGTAGTGACAAGGTTGATTGTTGGAACTGAGTCAAGGAACTAAGAGGCTGGGGTAATGGAAGGATTGCCACATGGAAATTCAAGAAAGTAGTGTTGGAGAGTGACAGTAAGCCAGTAACTAAACGCATGAGTGAGGATGAGGCATGATCCAGGGCCTGGAGATGACTGTGGGGATGAGATAGAGACTGATGGCATGAGCATCAAAGCTGGGGACCTTCTGGGAGGACAAAGCGATCATTGTCTAGGAGTAATGAGACTCAGGAAAGGCAGGCAGAGAGCCTTCAGAGGAGGCTGTGCTCTCTAGAAGAGCCAAGTTTCTGTTAAGGCAACAAGGTAAAGGGAGAGTTCAGAGAAGAGGCTGAGGATTTAGAAGATTTTGTTGGCTTCCCTAAATGAGGTGCATTTCCAGAGGATGCAGGGGAATGCTTCAGCCGAGGGGCTTAGGGAGGTGAGGCCCGATTAGGCATGTTCACAGCACTGTGCAGGTGACAGTACATTCAGGGGAATGAAGTATACCAGGCGGTCTTGGGCATAAAAGCAGGGATAAAGGGCGTGGCGGGATCAGTCCTGGTGGTTTCTGAACAGGTGGTGAGGCCATGCATGTTAGAGAGAAGGATGGGTTGGGCGTCTTGCCGGAAGCAAGCAGACCTCTGGGGCTGTTCTTCCCTCCTGTGCCTGGTGGTTTGGAGGCTGCTAGTGCAGCTTCGCTACCCAGAGTGTGAGTAGGTTTGGGACGACCTCTATCCTGCGGATGGGGGTAAGGCTGAGGAAGTATAGCTGTTCAAGCCTTACCATGATGCACGCGTGTCTCACTCGTTGCAAGGAAATGCCAGGAAAATGTAAAATAAAACCTAGCGGGTTTAATAATTGTTTTTTTTAAATTTTTATTGGAGTATAGTTGATTTACAATGTTGTGTTAGTACAGCAAAGGGCATCAGTTATACATGTACATATATCCACTCTTTTTTTAGATTCTTTTCTATATAAGCCATTACGAAAAATTGAGTAGAGTCCCCTGTGCTATACAGTAGGTGCTAATAATTGTTTTTAATATTGCTTTTATATGTAAGATACAATTTAGTATACTACAGAAAAATAGTAATTAACAGGTTTAATTTTGGAGGGTTATATTGATTCATAATCAGTAGATTAATTCAGAGTCCAATTCCTATTTTTAAAATAAATCATTCTCAGGCTTCCCTGGTGGCGCAGTGGTTGAGAGTCTGCCTGCCGATGCAGGGGACGCGGGTTCGTGCCCCGGTCTGGGAAGATCCCACATGCCACGGAGCGGCTGGGCCCGTGAGCCATGGCCGCTGAGCCTGCGCGTCCAGAGTCTGTGCTCCGCAACGGGAGAGGCCACAGCAGTGAGAGGCCCGCGTACTGCAAAAAAAAAATTAAAAAATAAAAAAAAAAATAAAATAAATCATTCTCTCCCTGTCCTCCTTCCCTCCCCTGCCACCTTCCCCCAAAATGTGATTTGAAAACCGATAATGTCACAGTCTCATCCACTGAATTACTGTGTTCTTTTTCCCTCTTCCTTACAGTGAAGAAAGTTACAATGTCAATGATTATTCCTTAAGAGATCAGCTACTGGTGGAGTCTTGTGACAGTGAAGAGCTTAATTCTTCTCCAGGGAAGAACAGTTCCACAGTGCTTTATTCAAGACAGAACTCTGCTAGTCACCTCTTTACGCTGACAGTCCTTAGTAACCACGTGAACGAGAAAGTGGAGATGCTGCTGGGAGCTGAGACTCAGTAAGTATGTGCGAGGAGAGGGTTTCAGAATATCGGCTGTCGGTCTTCCCTACCTAATTACCCTTGGTCCACAGACTCCCTCAAAACAGTAAACTCTACCTACTATTTATTTTTTTTTATTGATTACCTGTTATGCACCAAGCATAGGTTTGGGTGCTTTATACAGATGCTTGTCTTCTCACTGTCATCTTCTCAGTGTCCTGAGAGATGGATATTATTATTTTCATCCCCATGACTCCTGATGGGCGTGTTGTGCTTTAGGTGGTGTGCTTTTATATTTACAGTGTTTTAAAAATCATTTTATTTTAATCATTGATAAAATTATGACCCGGGAGCCCTAGGAATATGACCTAACTGGCAGTGTGATCCTAGGCCCTGGGTTTTCTTAGGTACTGAAATTGAAGTCATTTTGTATCACCTACCTTCGACCAGGCAGCAGAAAGACCAGTGATTTCTGTCAAAAGAGATAGATACTCAGTTTGGGGAAATATGTTTGTTGCAGGAAGGGGAACCCCTTCCAGGGCCTGAGAAAATGGGCTCTTGTCTAACACTTGGAAATGAATTGTGTGAGGAGACATACGTACTGACAAAGCAGAAGACTATTGGGAAGGGGTGCCTGGGCGGAGAACAGCAGGGTAAGGGAACCCAGGAGGACTGCTCTGCCATGTGGCTCTCGGTCTCAGGTTTTATGGTCATAGGGTTAGTTGTGGGGTTGTCTCTGACCAGTCATCTTGCTTGTGCCCATATTTGATCTGACTCAGGGTCCTCCCTGGTGGTTCTCGCATCTCTCAGCCAAGATGGGTCTAGCACGACCATTTCTGGGAGGTTGGCGCACATTATGGGCTGGCATCTCCTCCCTGCTTTCGGCCCCTCCCGAAAATTCTCCTGGTTAGTTTTCCACGGCAGCACCGTGTCCTTATCGGCACCTCCTGTTGTGAGACCACTCATGCAAGTGGTTAGCGTTGTGCCTAGCCAAGGTGGGCAGCTTCCATCAACGGCTCCCTCACGTGTTGATCCCTCTTTCCCATCCAGAGTTTATGCAGAGGCAGAAGCCATCCTGTTTGCGCCTGCAGTTTCACCAGCAGTTAGTAGGCAGTCCATCCTCACACAGGATGAAGGGAAGGGGGCTTAACTGTCAAGTCCACCCATGCTGCTACAGAACCAGACTTGGGTCTGCTTGCCCGTGCACAGTACAGCCAATCTACTGACACCAGTTTGTGGTGAAGGAAAGTGCAGTGTTTATTGTAAAGGCACCAATACAACGAGGATGGGTGACTCACACTCTAAAAATCCCAAAATCCCCGAAGGCAAGGCCACGTGAGGGAGGGGGTCGCAGGGTATGTGATCAGCTCGTGCATAATTCTCTGATGGGTTGGTGTTGAGGTAAGAGGGTGGTTGACATTATGAATCCTTAGGTGCCAGTCGGTCTGGGGGCTCATGATCATCAAGTAGTTAAGTTCTTCCATTTGGTGGTGGTTTTAGCATCTGTAAAACAACTCAGGAAATGTGCATCAGATACTGTTACCTAGGTACTTCAGAGAGAGCAAAAACAGAGGGTTTTGGCGGGGTCGGGGTGATGTCTACCTTGGGAAGGCCCTGTAGGGTCCTGTTTGGTTACATTGCGATTTTGTCCACTTAGAGATAGCTGACCAATTTGTTTGGAAACTGGAAACCTCCTCTTAGAACAATCATCATAGGCAGGTATTATGTTGGGTCAGAGGGTGGAACAGTGGAGGGAAAGGAGAAGTTCCCTAATTCTTGGTCCTCTGGGGTTCCTTCACCCTCTCCCACTTGGCTCCTACATGGTGTGATTAAAATGGATCAGTAGCTCTTGAATAACAACCCTAAGACTGTAACAGAATCTTAGCGAAAGCCAACCCAAAGAGATAATCTCCACTTTTTAAGAGTATTTTAACAGGGTCCCTGGATTGTTAGAGAGATACAAGAAAAGAAAAAGAAGGAAAAAAGCCATCCACATGAAAACGATAAATGCTCATTTCATGTTTTTGGCACTAGAAGTAACTTTTCCAAAGGTGAAGAAAACCAAGAAGGGCAGGGTGATAGAAAGCTATTTGAGATTTAAAAACAGCCGAAAGAGAGTATTACAAATGCGCTCAAGAGCTAACAGAGGGAATGAATAAGAAAAGGAGCGGCATCCTCTGTTTGTTTATAAAACAAAGAAATACCTCTTCCTAAGGTCCCAGAATTCTTCCAGGAAACTGATGGAAAGTCCTGCTGCATTCCAAGGATGCTCCTCTATGTTTTCCCCTCTGGGGAGGGCACCTCCGGTGGGTGCAGTGCTTGCTGGTCTGTGCAGGTGACCAGCAGGGGACACACCCAAGACCAGGGCTGAGGAGGGCATTTCTTTGACTCTAAAAATGATTAAACCCCTTGGCCTGTGAAGACAGACCTAGACCTCTTCTGTTTGGGGAAGCCTCTCTTAAAAGAGAGAATTTAGTATGTCTGACCTTTGGACCTTAAAGGACTTTGAGGATGAAAAAGTCTTAAACACTTTGGAGATTACTGCTTATTATAAAGAATTCTCAGAAATGAAGATTTGATTTTGTCTTTTTTAGTCAGGGAGAAAGTGTTGTTGGTTTTGCTTTACGTTTTCCTTTTCTCTGTGTTTATAAGGATTGTTTGCTCTTTATCAGCAGAGCTTTTCCTGACTGTCTCCTTCATAATTTATGTAATCTCTACTGCTGGTTTCTGAGATTATTCCAAGAGAGTAGGCCGTAAACCCGGCATGTCCAGTTTTTACACCAAGGCTAGATCCTTTCCTGGGACGTTCTGTAGCCTTTGTTCCACCCTCTTGCCTTTTGATCTTGCCATAGACTGAATGGATGTTCATTTCCTCAGTGAGAAATGTTCTCAGAATATCTAGTTATGTCACCCGTAAACCCGTGGGTATGACTCATATTTGTAGTTCTTTCATTAATAGCAAGAGAACATTCCAGAAGGGGCAGAGGGGCGGCTGTCTCCTTCGGTACGGAAGGAGTGACTCCCTCACTCCCTTCCCCCCCCCCAACTCAATTACAGTTAAAGTAAATAACTGGACAAATACTTTTAAACCTACAAGGCATAAAGTATCATTAGTGCTGAAAGAAAATATATGACAGCCAGGATGCACTTTCCTTAAAAGAAAACACAACAAAACCAAAAAAACCCAATCAGCTTTTAAAAGTCTAGCGAGTCGTTAACATGCTGTATTTGGAAATGTGCAGGCCAGCTCTGGGTGACCTGGTTTTGAGTAATCAGAGTTCCGGCCTATGTAGAATGTTTTCTTTGCTTCTAAGATTTGCCAGATGTATATAGGTGAGTATGTTTTTTTAACTTTTCTCTCTTTGATGTTATACTTGGTTAAAATGGTCCATTAGCAATCTAGTTGAGAAGGTTTTCACCCCCACCCAGGCCTTGAGTAATTGCAGAATTTCAGACCAGTGGATTACATTCTTTGGCTACTTATTCTTTGGTTTGAAAAAGAATAGGGTTTGTACCTAAATATTTACCTTCTTTGAGAAACTGTTCCTAGTAGAGGCACCTGGGGCTATACGGAATGTGAAATCTGCGAAGGAAGGGTGCAGCTGTTTGGCACAAGGATGGTTCAACTATTATAAGGCAGTGAAGTTGTGGAAGAACAGATCAATAGCTTTGATTACATAAAGAATGCAGAAAAGCTCACCAAAAGGAAATGGGGCAAACGCTTAGTGAGCATCTGGGATGTGCCAGGCACAGGACCAGCTAGAGAGCATGAAGGGAGCCTTGGGTGTTTCTAGAGAAGGATGGTGCTTCCGAGCTGAAGCAGTTAAGTAAGATGACTGTACATCTTGGTTTCTTTGGGATCAGTGTTATTATGTCTGTCGTTCTGGCAAAATTAAGAATAGCACCCTCTTTGACTTTCCAAAGTGCCTTTAGACGATAAAATATGTTGTGACCCTAATTATAGGTCTGTAGTCCAACTCCCTCAGTTTTCTCCCAGATGTAGGATGAGACTCAAAAAGGTGAAGTGATTTGCCTAAAGCCACACAGGAGGTGAGTTACTGCCAAAACGGGACTAGACCCTGACCTTCCTGAATCTGAAATTCTTTCTAATAACAAATTTTAAGCTTCTTACTGAGAAGCTGCCATCTCGGAGACTATTCCACCCCCATCTTGCTGTTCAACTTGGCCTTGTTCTGGCTCTGGAAGGGAAACTCCAGGAAGCTAGCTGCTATTAAATGTGAAAGACTACTAAAATGTGACTTTTTAAGTTCATAGACTTTGAAAAAGTTTGTGGTCAATTTAAGGCATCATATGGTTTGAAATATTTTATAATAAAATGCGGACTAGATGTTGCATCCCTCAAACTATCTTCCATTTAAAACTTCCTTTTTTGTTCCTTTGCCTATGTTTTTCCTACTTCCTGGAATGCCCTTCTCAGAACTCCTCGAATTACCAAATGTCTTACTTCTCAGGGCTCACGCCAAGTGCCAAGTCTTTCCTCTACAAGGAGGCCCCTCAGTGATCTTGTCCGCAAGAATTCCAAGTGCTTGCTGTGTGTGCCCCTCTTGTTAGTTCATTTTTCTCCTCCTGTTTTCTGTCTTGCCCACCCTCTGCCGTACAACTGCGGGCCCCCAACCCACCCCTAAGTCTCTCCTTCCCTTTACGACTGCACTTCTCAAGAGAACAGCTTTCATTTCTCCCTATTTACTCAGTGAATTTTTATTGTGCACCGGCATCCTTTCAGGTGCTATTCTAAGTGCTGGGACGTAGCAGTGCACAGTGCAGAGACCAGATCCCTGCCCTCTGGGGGCTTCTGTGCCACTGAAGAACTTATGCCTGTGTGCCTCCTGCCCTCAAGGAGGTGGCTTTGGTGGCACTGAACTTTTGCCAGGCTGCCTGGGCAGATGGCCTACAGTGAACTGGGATGGTGGGAAAGCATTTCTTCATCCAATTTTAAAAATAAATAAGTGCAGTGGAAACAGTAAAGCCAGGAATGTATTCCGGAGTGTGAAGTGCTGGGATGGGGATCTGTCCTCTAAATTAGATGGCAGAGGAAGACTTCTCCAGGTGACATTTGGGACTGAGCCCTGAGTGCCTGGAAGGAATCCATCCATGGGAAAATGCAGGGCCAGAACGTTCCAGGCAGAGGGCACAGCAAGTGCCAAACTCCTAGGGAAACAAGTTTGAGGCCATCAAACTTGGCTTGAACATAGTGAAATTGGCTAGATCAGAATAAGCCAGGGAGAGAGTGGGTGGTTGAGAGGCTGGTGGAGCCCAGAGCATTTTATTTATTGATTTATTTAAATTTATTTATTTATTTGGCTGTGTTGGGTCTTCGTTTCTGTGTGAGGGCTTTCCCTAGTTGTGGTGAGCGGGGGCCACTCTTCATCGCGGTGCGCAGGCCTCTCACTATCACGGCCTCTCCTGCTGCGGAGCACGGGCTCCAGACGCGCAGGCTTAGCAGTTGTGACTCACGGGCCTAGTTGCTCTGCGGCATGTGGGATCTTCCCGGACCGGGGCACGAACCCGTGTCCCCTGCATCGGCAGGCGGACTCTCAACCACTGCGCCACCAGGGAAGCCCTACCCCAGATATTTTGAGAAGCACTGGTTTAGAGCCTCGTAGGCTGGAATGGGGAGTTCCATGGAAGACTGGTGTGGACACAGCAGTTTCAATGGGGAGAGCAGTTAGGGTCCTGTTGCATTTGTCCAGGGGAGTCTTTTAATGATTTTTAAAAACTTATTTTTAAATTTATTTTTGGCTTCATTGGGTCTTCGTTGCGGTGCGTGGGCTTCTCATTGTGGTGGCTTGTCTTGTTGCAGAGCATGGGGCTCTAGAGCGCAGGCTCAGTAGTTGTGGCGCACGGGCTTAGTTGCTCTGTGGCATGTGGGATCTTCCTGGACCAGGGCTTGAACCCGTGTCCCTTGCATTGGCAGGTGGATTCTCAACCACCGCGCCACCAGGGAAGTCCCAGTCCAGGGGAGTCTTGATGTTGGGATGGACTGTGGTCTGTGCGAGGAGATGGAAACCTAACATTGTGGAGGTGGAGACAACAGGACCAACTGAAGGACAGGATGAGTTGGGGTGGCTGTGAGTGAAAGAGAGGAATCGGTGATGCTTTGGGTTTTTGGCTTGAGCAGCTGACGCCCTATATTGAGTTACTCCTTGACCGTCTTCAGTATGGCATCTTCCTCTGCCACCCAGTTGAGGGCGCTCCATCAGAAGATGAGCAGTGGCTTCCTAGGTACCACACCCAGCAGTCCAGTCTTCCGCTGCTTTCTTTACCTCTAATATCATTTAATTTTGTTAGCTGCCCAGCTCTCTGACGCTAACCCCCTTTTTGAGATGTTCTCAAGCTGTTATCTGTGTGCTCTTAGTTTTTCTCCCACACGTAACCTTTCCTCTTCACTTCCCCTTCAGAAATGCAGCCTGTCTGGAACCAGTCATCATCAGTACAGTCTGCTTTCCCTGACACACACATTTCTGTAAATGGTACCCTTGACACCATTTCAAGTTACCCAGTCTGGAGACTTGGTGTCATTTCTGATGCTTCTAGATCTGAACAGATCCATCCTGGACTGGTTCTTCCTGTATGAAACGCTGTTGCATCTTCCCACATGTTTCCATCCCACTACCTCCTTCCCAGGGCAACCCAGACATCCTTTATCTTTTGAACCACCCTCAAAGCCTCCTAACGATTCTTCTCTCCAATCAGTTCTTCACAGTTTTATTACTAATCCCCACACTCAGCTTCAGTTTTGTCCTTTTCTCACTTTGTATGTAGCAGGTTCCCAATAAATATTTTTTTGGAATTGCCCTACAATTAATACAATTTACTTTTCTATATCCAAGGCAAGGTAGCAGCATGTAGAGAAATACTGCTCCTCTATGTCTCTATTCACTGGGGTGTGTGTTTGTTTGTTTTGTGCTGCTAGAGCAAGTTCTATCTAAATTCCACTTGTTTTTCAACATTTGCTGTCAAGGATGTAGTTAAACTTTTTTTTTCTTAGCATGTACCTCTAAGCCATACTGTGTTATATCTGTTTGCTTGTTAAAGATCTTAAGTCATTGCATTATTAATGAGACAGTGTTTGGTGGAAAATACAGAAGCTCACCCTTGGTAAAAGGACAAAGGAGGAATGTTTTACTAATGTCATTTTTCCCTCTGGGCCTTGCAAGAGGAATGTTCAAGGCCGAGAGCCCCCTTTGTCTGCCTTCATTAAAATGAAGCCCAGACAGCTGCAGCTGGCACGGAGCAACGCTGTGGCAAGTGGCGTCCTTGGCTTCCTGCGTCCATAATGGAATTTGGATGGCATTTGGGTCCAGCCTGTGCAGAGATGAGACACAAGGACACGTTCAGTAATGAACGAAAACTTTTTTCACCCGTTCTACTTAGCTATGAGATATAATCACCTTAAGCTGTAAGCAAAGGCCCTTCTCAAAGTTTCTGTCTCACAAATTGAACCAGATGCCTAATAGTCCTGTCAGCCATTCTGACAACCCATTCCTGGGCCCTCCTGATAAAGGGGCATTGTTTGCAGGCAGTCTTTTGCTCTCTTCCTGCTTCTGTTAATGATTTAATTAACAGGAAGTAAATAGGATGGGATAAAATTGTAAATAGTACGTCTGACATACTCTTCATCCTTTAAGAAAAATCCACATAGAGATCACAATTTGTATGGAAAAAAATGTATTTATTACAGATTGTAGTATTTTTTTCTTTGTTGAATCTGGAATCTATGTCCAATAATCTTTTACATTTGTACAGTGCCCGTCAAGATACTTAAATCTTTGGTGATTCCTCATCATTGACCTCCAGTAAAACAGGAGAGCAGGTGATGGGGTGTGGGTCTTTTTTCCAAGGAAACAGGTAGTTGATCCACTTAAGGTTAACTTCAGGATTCTGGACCAGACTAGGTCTCATGAACTGTTTGATATGAGAAACAGGAAACAGTTGATTTAACTATATAACATGTCATGGAATCTAAATTTCTAGAACTCTTAGTGGGCTAGGGGAACTACTTTGCTTTGGTTAGATTTTTTTTTTTTTTTTGTGGTACGCGGGCCTCTCACTGTTGTGGCCTCTTCCGTTACGGAGCACAGGCTCCGGACATGCAGGCTCAGCGGCCATGGCTCACGGGCCCAACCGCTCCACGGCATGTGGGATCTTCCCGGACCGGGGCACGAACCCGCGTCCCCTGCATCGGCAGGCGGACTCTCAACCACTGCGCCACCAAGGAAGCCCAGATTTTTTAAATTAGTAAGTTGAGCTGGTGTCCAGCTTTATAAGGCTTTGTTGCACAGCATTCATGAGGACGATTTTTGCCCTGTGGGTTTTCTTTAATGGATCAGCTTATTGAACTCATCTCGTTGAATTGAATGTGTGAGAGAATGAACAAAAACAGCCATCTCCATGATCCTACTCCTTAGGAAGACTTTTTTCCCAAAGGCCATGGGTACAGGAGTTTCACAAGGAACCATAGGTAAGTTTGTAGGCTGTGAAACGGAGCACAAAAGGTATACATCTGGTCAAATGCCATTTTTAAAGGGACAAAAGAAAGGTTAAACAGCAGCTGAGGTCTCTTCACTTCTATTGAAAATCCAGGGAGACCCCCCTCCAGTGGTGAAGCCCTTTGTGGGCGTTTGTTCCATTCCGTCTCATTCACAGTCCTAACCTCTGTTTCAAACCCTGCTTTCTACTTTCTTAGTGTGGATCTGTGTTTTCTAGCAGATGCCTGGTGTTCAATGCGAAGTCCAGCTTGGCTGTATCTTCAACCTTTGTGTAATTAAGTTTAAACCTACGGTGCTTAATTAATCATATGAGGGACAGGACAAGATACTGTGACAGCTGACTCCCGAGTGGGGAGCTTCAGGATGGTTCTATAAGGAACATCATTTCATGCCGTGCAGAGAGAAAGGACTGCGCTTCCAGATATTTATGTTGAAAGGGTCTCTTCTCAACTCTCAGATGGGTTTTATTGAGAGGGCGCCATCCCAGCACATTGCACAGTGTGTTGGATTCTGGGTGCATTTGTCTTTTGCTCCGTCTGCTCCCTCATTGAAGGCAGGCTGTGAAGTGCAAGAGGCTCCATTTTACTCACTTGGCAGCCCCAGCCTGGCACAGGACTCCTGCAGAGGCAGGGACTTGGTGAATGTTGTTTAAAGGAAGGGAGGGGTCAGGAGCGCCTTAGAAGTTGATCTGCCCCAGGTCCCCATTAGCGGCATTGCTGACTGTGGCACTTTGGGCAAAGGGAAATCTCAGTAAGCTGGGTGTGGTGTGGATTGTGAATTCGTGTTGATTGCCTTACCTCGTCCCTGGAGATAACAGCTGTCTGTGTGTGAGCCTTGGACTTGATATCTAAATTTAATAATGGGTATGTCTAGGCCCGGGGTTTTCTTGTTCTTAGAGTTCCATTTTATGTGGAGTGAGTCTCCTCCCTGCTTTAGAGATGCAGTGCTTTCTGCCTCATGATAGGAGGGAGCTCCTTGGCATGGCTCTCGGAAGCCCTGGGTAATGTCGTGTGGTTTTAATGGCATCTCAGAGGGGGTGGGACTGATTCAATTGAAGCCATTTCAAGAAGCGGCTCCTTTCAGTGAGGCAATAAGGACTGTCTTGCTCTGTCCTCTGGAGCCCCTGTGAGGGGCTGCCTTGTCGAAGGGATGCCATTAGCATCCAGGCAGCATGCTACAGGAGTGAAAGATTTCACCTGGACTTCTAGAAACTGGCTGCAGGGTGAGGCTGCCGCTAAAACCGGCCACTCAAATGCCAGAGACGGTCCATGGCTGGGAGATCTGACTTGAAGGACTGCAGAGAGCAGTTAGGGCCATGTGAAAATGTCCTGGTAAGCCAAAGATGAATCTGACATGTCTGGGTATGGCACGTGGAGACGCAAATGGATCGTTTTAGGTTACTCTTGGAGAACAGCTCTTCCATCCTTAAGACATTGTTTAGCTTTCAATTGCCTTTGTACTTTGGAAATTCTAGTTGAGCCTGAATTTTAAAAATCTTACCCAACAAAGAGATATCAAAGATTTAAATGTTTGCTTGCGATTATCTGAAAGGAGGTCGTGCTTTACTTGTTCCTTATAAAACCACCCTGAAGTCTTTTTGTCCTGTATTAGAGACAAAGTTTTTAAAAGCAAGACAGTGTCATCAGTTTTTACATAAACTGTGCATATTACTACTTGACTCAGCAGCTCGACCAGGGCCCAGCCTCAGTTTCTTCTTTTAAGTCAGTCTGTCTGTCAGCAGACTGGTTTCCACCCTTCCTGCGGTCCCTCGTTATCTTGTAAGCACCTGCTAGGGGGCACCACCTCTTTGATCCCCGGCTGCCTGGCGTATATTCTCTCTACCACTTAGCAGTTTTACTGTGAGCAGGTACTTAAGAGTTCAGACTTCAGCTTCGTCCTCTGAAAAAAGTTGGGAATAATAATGGTAATACTTGCAAGACGGTTGTAAAGATTCGACTAGATGGTACTCACCAAATATAAAAAAGCACAGTACCTGGCGTATATGTGATCCCTTATGCTATTTAGAACAAGATCCAGTTACTGTCCTTGGGGAGTGTATGGCCCAGTCAGAGAAACAGACAAGTCCATAAAAGATCGGGGGTCAACGAGTAGTAGTGATTTATATATATATAATATATACATATATTATATATATATAGTATATATATAGTAGTGAGGTCAGGGTTTACAGAGCTCCTGTTATGTGCAGGCAGTTACGGAGATAAGATGCCTGGCTTCAGGAGGCCTACAGCTGCCAGGCAGTGTGACAGAGCTGTGCAGAGGCGGGGCGTGAGAACAGGATTCTCAAGAATGGGATGGGGACAGAAGTGTGGGCTCACACATCAGAGGCGGCCACCTGGAGGAGGTGAGGCTTGTGTTTTCAATATTGAGTTAGATGTGCTGAACAAAAGAAGCCAGATACCAAAGTGGACAATATTATAGGATTCCGTTTTCATAAAGTTCAAGATTGGCAAAACTTGTCTATGTGATGGAAATCAGAAAAGCAGTTACCTTTGCAGGAGGTTACTGATTGGAAAGGGACAAAAAAGGAACCTCCTGGCATGGCTGTGTCTTGATCTGTGGGCATGTGTACGTGGTTGTACCTAAGTAAACACAGATCTGTATACACTTAAGATTAGTGCAGTGTTTTATGTGTTCTTCAATAAAGCAATCAAATAGGGATGATGAGTGGGCACAGCTCGGTAAAAACAGGGGGAAGGAAGGTCGTACTTGAGAGTGAGAAGAACAAATAGGAAAGGTGTGGCATAGCATGTTGAGTTCCAGACTGTAAGAAGTCTGCTCTGTCTGGATGGAAGGATGGATACACGTTGCGGCGTGAAGATAGAGTGATGGTGAGAAGCATCTTTTAGGTGCAGGCCGTTGTGGGAGAAAAAAAAATTTTTTTTCTCCAAGTTTTTTTGTTTAAAGTACCAGGCATAAAGGCAACTTTTTTTTTTTTTACTTTTTAAAAAATTTAAGTATAGTTGATTTTAAAATGTAGTGCCAATCTCTGCTGTATAACAGAGTGACTCAGTTTTACACGTTTACATTCTTTTATTAATATTCTTTTCCATTATGGTTTATCCCAGGAGATTGGATATAGTTCCCTGTGCTATACAGTAGGACCTGTTGTTTGTCCATTCCAAATATAATAGTTTGCATCTACCAACCCCAAATTCCCAATCCATCTCTCCCTTTCCCCCCTCCCCCCGACAACCACAAGTCTGATCTCTATATCTGTGAGTCTGTTTGTTTTAGAGATAGGTTCATTTGTGCCATATTTTAGATTCCACATATAAGTGATATCATATGGTATTTGTCTTTCTCTTTCTGACTTACTTCACTTAGTATGATAATCTCTGGGTCCATCCATGTTGCTGCAAATAGCATTATTTCATTCTTTTTTATGGCTGAGTAATATTCCATTGTATATATGTACCATATCCTCTTTATTCCTCTGTCGATGGACATTTAGGTTGCTTTCGTGTCTTGGCTATTGTAAATAGTGCTGCAATGAATATTGGGGTGCATGTATCTTTTTGAATTTGAGTTTTGTCCGGGTATATGCTCAGGAGTGGGATTGCTGGATCATATGTTAGTTCTATTTTTAGTTTTCTGAGAAACCTCCATACTGTTTTCCATAGTGGCTGCACCAAGTTATATTCCCACCAACAGTGTAGGAGGGTTCCCTTTTCTCCACACCCTCTCCAGCATTTGTTATTTGTAGACTTTTTAATGATGGCCATTCTGACCAGTGTGAGGTGATACCTCATTGTAGTTTTGATTTGCATTTCTCTAATGATTAGTGATGTTGAGTATCTTTTCTTTGTGCCTGTTGGCCATCTGTATGTCTTCTTTGGAGAAATGTCTATTTAGATCTTCTGCCCATTTTTTGATTGGGTTGTTTCTTTTTTGATATTGAGTTGCATGAGCTGTTTGTATATTTTGGAGATTAAGCCCTTGTCAGTTGCATCATTTGCAAATATTTTCTCCCATTCCATAGGCTTTTTTTTTTTTCTGGTTTCCTTTGCTGTGCAAAAGTTTGTAAGTTTGATTAGGTCTCATTTCTTTTTTAAAATTTTTATTTTTTATTTCTATAAGGCATCCCTTCTTAAGAAGGTAGAGTGGCATAGTAGAAACTGACCTTTCGTTTGGGTTGCTTACCTCTGAACTTCTGTGCAGTCTTCTCATCCCTTAAACAGGCTTTTGGGAAGCTTACAGGAAATGATGGATGTCAAGCGCTGTATCTGCCATGTAAATGCTTCTTAAAAGATTTTCAAGTGTGTATGTGTGTGTGGTTTATTTAATCACAGTGCTAATACTTGACTTTCCAAATCAAAAACCTGGTTACTATATTATGGAGTAATGCTTGCTCATCTGAAACTTTTGATCCTTTAGTTAAATAATTATTCTGTTTCATGTAATTGTAGCTTAATATTGTTTAAAAGCTTTTGGTTGTTTTTTATCTTAAAAATTTTTTTTTCCTGTAATCACTAAATTATTTGAGAACAAAGAATTTCTATTTCACTAAGGCTCATACTTGGAAACATTTGTTGTATGAGGAACAGAACAACTTTAAATAATGTCAGGTTTCTCATTTATGTGGAAATGGGTTGTGAGTGTGGGGGAAGGAAAAGAGGGGAGGGAGTGGCGAGAGACTGATTTACTAGGATTTTTTTAAATGAAATTTACTTTTTTGAAATGTTAAACATCAGATTGTGAGTGTATGAAATATCTTTTTGTGATTATAATGTATTAGTGTAATCAGATATTTGTTAAATATTAAACTGTTATATGAGAAATTCCACTTAATAACAAGCTAAATTCATTCAGAATCTTTTGACAATGACTCATTCGAGGCCTATTTGAGATTTCCCAGATGATCATTTTTATTTTAGTAATTGTTTTTCATTTTTAAATAACTCTTACCCTAGCTTTGAAGGCCAGCCACTTACCTCTCTAGAGCATGTCTGCCCTGTTTTCAGGGAATGCCTTTGCATTCTAGAACATACTTCATTCTGTGTCTAAGCACCACTGAATCTCTCAACGGATCTGCCCTCTGTGTTTAGGAGCGAGCGAGCCCGCTGGATAACTGCCCTGGGACACAGCAGCGGGAAGCAGCCTCCGGACCGAACCTGTAAGTACCTGGAGAGCCGTCTGCTCTGGAACGTGGAGGGCTCTGCCCCCTGCTGGTCGCTGGGTTATTAGTGGTTAACCTCCACAGTACCTGCTTTGTAAGTTTTCTCCAAGATTTCCTTCCTGCCGCCCCACCTCAGCTCTGGATGCTCCCTGCTTTGGAAGTCAAGGGGACTGAATTCAAAGTGCAGTTCTTTGCTGTGTAAACATGGCAGAGCACTGCATAGCCTTTCTGAGCCTCTCAAATCATCTGCAAGTTAGGTACATTATTAATACAACACGGCGTTATGATAGTGAGGATGAAGTTAAATTTACATTGAAAGCCCTGCTTATACTATAAAGCTCTTCCATTTCTAGCTGTTATGGGCAATAGTAGCATGTTTAAACCTTCTCCATACTGACAGTGTGAATCTAAGCTGAAATGGATTTTTAACCTTAAGGTAAATTACTTTACCCTTCCTTTTGACTTTTTTTAAATTAATATTAAAAAATATATTTTATTTTTCTAGGGAACCCGGTACTGGTACAGTAAAGATTAGTGTCATATGCTGAGCATCTTGTTATGCTGCTCTGCATGATTCCAGCTGGAAGGTCAAATTCAAAGAATTAGGGCAGCAAAAGTGGATTCCTGGAGCACTCAAAAATCATAGCTTTAAGCTTAGAGTCAGAGCTGAAGAGACTGGTTTGAACGTTCTCTGGAATCAAGTTTCATAGTAAAAAAGCCGAGTAAAAACTCAGGCCAGCCAGTAGCAAGTCACTGAAGTAAAAACTGATTTGTTATGATCGAGAATTTGGGGGAAACTAAAATGTTTTCTAACCACCTTTTGCTTGGAGCTCCTTTTATTTCTAAACTCTGGCAGCTTTTATGTGCTGTTGGGTGGGCTGGGGGAGCGCCCTGATGAGAGCCAGGAGCACTGGATAGATTTTGGATTTTATCCTCATGGCCTTGGCACATACCTAATCTAGCTTGACTCAGTTTCCCCAATGCCCAGTGACTGTTTTCTGCTCTATTGTGTGATGTATCTAATGACTTCTTATCAAGGCTATTTTTGAGGGGATTCATGTATCGTAAAAGGCCTCTCTCAATTCTGAGCTTCTAAAAATCCTAAAGCTCTTAGCCAAGTAAGAGAATTCCTGGGAAAGATTTTCTGCTTTTTAGGAGTCTACCTTGTTTCTATCTGTGCTGGCTCTGATTGCACAGAAAGACTAAGTGAATGCAGAATATTGATTTGTACCTGTTTTGTTTTTCCACTGCTACCGGAAGTTCATTATGTCCCCTTTTGCCCTTAGCACTGACCCAAGTGGAAATCATTAGATCATTTACTGCCAAGCAACCAGATGAACTCTCCCTGCAGGTGGCGGACGTGGTCCTCATTTATCAGTGTGTCAGCGATGGTGAGTGGGAGTGTTCTGATGGGGGCGCTGGTGGACCAGTGTTCAGGGTCTCATTTTGTCATCACTGCTTATATTCCCTATCCCTTTGGTTTCCTCATATGCGCCTGCCTCTCCTTTATCTACACTTTATTGCTTCTAAATGTTTTTTTAATAGGATCTGGTCACATGGTTGTTCACTTAGAAAATAAAAGTCAGTTGGGAGACAAGATGGCAGAGTAGAAGGACTCGTAAGCTCACCTCTTCTCACGAGCATACCAAAATCACAGCTAATTGCCGAACAACCGTTGATTAAAAAAAAAAGGACTGGAGCCTACCAAAAAAGATTTTCTGTATCCAAAGGCATGAAGAAGAAACCTAATGAGACAGTAGGAGAGGTGCGCTCGTGATATAATCAAATCCCATACCCCCCCCCAACCAAGTGGGTGACCCACAAACTGGAGAACAATCATATCACAGGAGTTTTCCCACAGAAGTGAGAGTTCTGAGCCCCATGTCAGGCTCCCCAGCCTGGGGGTCTGGCATATTGGAGGAGCAGCCCCCAGAGCATCTGCCTTTGAAAGCCAGTGGGGCTTGAGTGCAGGAGCTCCACAGGAATGGGGGAAACAGAAACTTTGCTCTACAAGGTCTCGCGTGCACCAGGACCCAGGGCAGAAGCAGGTCTGGCCCAGGCTCCTATGAAGTCACTACCTGTGGGTCTTAGAGGGGCTCCTTGGAAGTGGGGGTTGGCTTTGGCTTACTGTGGGGACATAGACACTGGTGGCAGACATACTGGGCTACATTCAACCACATGAACAATCCTGGTGGATGACATATTGGCTCATTAGTACCAAGACCTGGCTCCACCCAACAGCCTGTCGGTTCCAGTAATGGGACACCTCAGGCCAAACGACCAACAGGGTAGGAGCTTCTAAAAATCCTAAAGCTCTTAGCCAAGTAAGAGAATTCCTGGGAAAGATTTTCTGCTTTTTAGGAGTCTACCATCAGCAGACAGGCCGCCTAAAGACTTCCTGAACCCACAGGGACCTCGAGACCCACCCCATGACATGGCTCTGCCTCCAGAGGGCCAAGATCCAGCCCACTTCACCAGGGGCAGACACCAGAAGCAAGAAAGCTACGATCCAGCAGCCTGCAGAACCCACAAATGCAGATCAGAACCTACCCTGAAACCAGTTGGTCCCTGGCCCTTGGGTGATGAGAGGGGAGTGTACTGCTGAAACACACAGGACATCCCCTATAGAGGGCCACTTCTCCAGTGTTGAGAAACATAACTAACTAACTTTCCTCATACATAAAAATTCAAATAGAAATTTAAACAAAGTGAGATGGCAGAGGAATATGTTCCAGAATGAAGGAACAAGATAAAAGCCCAGAAAAACAACTTACCTGACACAGAGTTAGGCAATCTACCTAAGAAAGAATTCCAAGTGATGATCGTAGAGATGATCCAAGAATGTGGGAAAATAGATGCACAGAGCTAGAAGTTACAAGAAGTTTTTAACAAAGAGTTAGAAAAGATAAGAACAACCAAACAGAGTTGAAGAATACAGTAACTGAAATGAAAAGTGCACCTAGAAGGAATCAATAGCAGAATAAATGAGGCAGGAGAATTGATAAGTGAGCTGGAAGACAGAGTGGTAGAAATCACTGCCACAGAACAGAATAAAGAAAAAAGAATGAAAAGAAATGAAGACAGTACAAGAGACCTGGGACAACATCAAATGCACCAACATTTGCATTATAGGGGTCCCAGAAGAAGAGAGAAAGGTCCTGAGAAGATATTTTAAGAGATAATAGCTGAAAAATTCCCTAACACGAGAAATGAAATAGTCACTCAAGTCCAGGAAGCACAGAGTCCCATACAGGATAAACCTAAGGAAGGAGACACTGAGACACACAGTAATCAAATTGACAAAAATGAAAGATATAAGAGAATCCCCATAAGGTTATCAGCTGATTTTTCAGCAGAAACTCTGCAAACCAGAAGAGTGTGGCATGGTATATTTAAAGTGATGGAAGGGAAAAACCCACAACCAAGACTACTCTACCCAGCAAGGTTCTCATTTAGATTTGATGGAGAAGTCAGAAGCTTTACAGACAGGCAAAAGCTAAGAGAATTGAGCACCACCAAACCAGCTTTACAACAAATGCTAAAGGAACTGCTCTAGGCAGTAAAGAAAATGCTACAACTAGAAACAAGAAAATTACAAAATGGGAAAGCTTACCGGTAAAGGCAAACATACAGTAAAGATAGGAAATCATCCACACAGAAATATGATATCTAAATCAGTAATCATGAGAGGAGAGTACAAATGCAGGATATTTGGAATGCATTTGAAATTAAGAGATCAGCAACTTAAAACAATCATGTATATATATGGACTGCTATATGAAAACCTCATGGTAACCAAAAATGTATAATAGATATACACACAAAAAAGAATCCAAACGACACTAAAGATAATCATCAAATCACAAGAGAACAAAAGAGAAAAGAAGGAAAAAGACCTACAAAAACAAATCCAAAACAATTAACAAAATAGCAATAAGGTAACATATTGTTACCTTAAACGTAAATGGATTAAACGCTCCAACCAAAAGACATAGGCTGGCTGAATGGATACAAAAACAAAACCCGTATACAGGCTGTCTACAAGAGACCCACTTCAGATCTAGAGACACGTACAGACTGAAAGTGAGGGGATGGAAAAGGGAATTCCATGCAAAAGGATTTCCAAATCAAAGAAAGCTGGAGTAGCAATACTCATATCAGACAAAATGGACTTTAAAATAAAGACTGTTAAAAAAGACAAAAAAAAGGACACTACATAATGATCAAGGGATCAATCCAAGAAGAAGATAGAACAATTGTAAATACATATGCACTCAGCATAGGATCACCTCAATATATAAGGCAAATGCTAACAGCTGTAAAGGGAGAAACTGACAGTAACACTATAATAGTGGGGGAACTTTAACACCTCACATCAATGGACTGATCATTCAGACAGAAAATCAATAAGGAAACAGGCCTTATATGACACTCTAGACATCGACTTAATTGATATTTATAGAGCATTCCATCTGAAAGCAGCAGAATACACATTCTTTCAAGTGCACATAGAACATTCTCCAAGGTAGATCACATGCTGGGCCACAAAGCAAGCTTTGGTAAATTTTAAAAAATTGAAATAATATCAAGACATCTTTTCTGACCACGACACTATGAGATTAGAAATCAACTACAAGAAAAAAACACTAACATGTGGAGGCTAAGCAATATGCTACTAAACAACCAATGGATCTCTAAAGAAATCAGAGGAAATCAAAAAATACCTAAAGACAAATGAAAATGAAAACATGATGATCCAACCCTATGGGATGCAGCAAAAGCAGTTCTAAGAGGAAAAGTTTATAGTGATGCAAGCTTACCTCAGGAAACAAGAAAAATCTCAAATAACCTACCTAACCTCACACCTAAAGCAACTAGAGAAAGAACAAAACCCAAAATTAGTAGTAGGAAAGAAATCATAAATATCAAAGCAGAAATAGAGACTAAGAAAACAATAGAAAAGGTCAATGAAACTAAAAGCTGGTTCTTTGAAAAGATAAACAGAATTGATAAACCTTTAGCCAGACTCATCAAGAAAAAAAGGAAGGGCCCAAATCAATAAAATTAGAAATTAAAAAGAAGTTACAGGGGCTTCCCTGGTGGTGCAGTGATTGAGAGTCTGCCTGCCGATGCAGGGGACACAGGTTCGTGCCCTGGTCCAGGAAGATCCCATATGCCGTGGAGTGCCTGGGCCTGTGAGCCATGGCTGCTGAGCCTGCGTGTCCGGAGCCTGTGCTCCACAACGGGAGAGGCCACAACAGTGAGAGGCCCACATACCGCAAAAAAAAGAAAAGTTATAGCTGACACCATGGAAATACAAAGGCCCATAAGAGACTACTACAAGCAACTATATGCAAATAAATTGGATAACCTAGAAGAAATGGACAAATTCTTAGAAAGGTGCAATCTCCCAAGACTGAATGAGGAAGAAGTAGAAAACATTCACAGACCAATTACAAGTACTGAAATTGAATCTGTGTTTTAGAGACTCTGAATAAACGAAAGTCCAGGACCAGATGGCATCACAGGCGAATTCTACCAAACATCTAGTGAAGAGTTAACACACATCCTTCTGAAACTATTCCAAAAAACTGCGACGGAACACTTCCAAACTCACTCTATGAGGCCATGATCATCCTGATACAAACCCTCAGCTAACATCATACTCAATGGTGAAAAGCTGAAAGTATTTCTTCTAAGATCAGGAACAAGACGAGGATGTCCACTTTCACCACTTTAATTCAACATAGTTTTGGAAGTCCTAGCCACAGCAATCAGATGAAAAAAAAAGGAATCCAAATTGGAAAAGAAGAAGTAAAACTGTCACTGTTTGCAGATGACATGACACTGTAAATGACACTATAAATAGAAAATCCTAAAGATGCTACCAGAAAACTACTAGAGCTCATCAGTGAATTCAGTAAAGTCACAGGATACAAATTAATACACAGAAATCTGTTGCATTTCTATACACTAATAGCAAAAGATCAGAAAGAGAAATTAAGGAAAGAATCCCATTTACCACTGCATCAATAAGAATAAAATGCGTAGGAATAAACCTACCTAAGGAGACAAAATACCTGTACTCTGAAAACTATAAGATGCTGATAAAAGAAATTGAAAATGACACCAACAGATGGAAAGGTATGCTGTGTTCTTGGATTGGAAGAAACAATGTTGTCAAAATGACTCTGCGAGCCAAGGCAATCTACAGATTCAACACAATCTCTATCAAATTACCAATGACATTTTTCACAGAACTAGAACAAAAAATTTTACAATTTGTGTGGAAACACAAAATACCATGCATAGCCAAAGAAAAGAGAGCTGGAGAAATCAGGCTTCCTGACTTCAGACTATACTGTAAAGCTACAGTAATCAAAACAGTACGGTACTGGCACAAAAACAGCACATAGATCAATGTAACAGGTTAGAAAACACAGAAATAAACCCATGCACCTATGACCACTTAATCTACAACAAAGGAAGCAAGAATACACAATGGAGAAAAGACAGTCTCTTCAATAAGTGGTGCTGGGAAAACTGGACAGCTACATGCAAAAGCATGAAAATAGAACATTCTCTAACACCACACACAAAAAGAAAGTCAAAATGGATTAAAGACCTAAATTTAAAAATTTAAAAGAAAGTCAAAATGGATTAAAGACCTAAGTTTTTATAAAACTACTAGAGGAAAACATAGGCAGAACACTCTGACATAAATAGTAGCAATATCTTTTTGGATCTCTTTCTTAGAATAATGGAAGAACAAAAATAAACAAATGGGACCTAATTAAACTTAAAAGTTTTTGCACAGCAAAGGAAACCATAAACAAAATGAAAAGACAACCTATGGAATGGGGGAAGATATTCACAAATGATGCAACTGACAAGGGATTAATCTCCGAAATATACAAACAGCTCTTACAGTTCAGTATCAAAAATACAAACAACCCAATCAAAAAATGGGCAGAAGATCTAAATAGACATTTCTCCAAAGAAGACATACAGATGGCTAAAAAGCACATGAAAAGATGCTCAACATCACTAATTATTAGAGAAATGCAAATCAAAACTACAATGAGGTCACCTCACTCCGATCAGAATGGCCATCATTAAAAAGCCTACAAGTAAATGCTAGAGAGGGTGTGGAGAAAAGGCAACCTCCTACACTGTTGGTGGGAATATAAATTGGTGCAGCCACTATGGAGAACAATATGGAGGTTCCTTAAAAAACTAAAAATAGAGCTACCATACGATCTAGCAATTCCACTCCTGGGCATATATCTGGAGAAAACCATAATTCAAAAAGATACATGTGGGCTTCCCTGGTGGCACAGTGGTTGAGAGTCTGCCTGCTGATGCAGGGGACATGGGTTCGTGCCGTGGTCCGGGAGGATCCCACATGCCATGGAGCGGCTGGGCCCGTGAGCCATGGCCGCTGAGCCTGCACGTCTGGAGCCTGTGCTCTGCAACAGGAGAAAAAAAAAAAGAGAGGGGCCGGTAAAAAAAAAAAAAAAAAAAAAAAAAAAAAAAGGGATGTGGTACATGTATACAATGGAATACTATTCAGCCATAAAAAGGAATTAAATAATGCCATTTACAGCAACATGGCTATAGCTCAAGATTATCATACTAAGTGAAGTATAGCCAGACAGAGAAATATATGATTTCACTTACATGTGGAATCTAAAAAAAGATACAAATGAACTTGTATACAAAACAGAAACAGACCCAAAGACATAGAAAACAAACTTACGGTTACTACAGGGGAAGGGGGTTGGGGGCAGGAGGGATAAATTAGGAGTTTGGGATTAACATATACACACTACTATATATAAAATAGATAACCAACAAAGACCTACTATATAGCATAGGGAATTATACTCAATAATTGTAAAAACCTATAAGGGAAAAGAGTCTGAAAAAGATATATATATATATATATGTGTATAACTGAAACACTTTGCTATACATCTGAAACTAACAGAACACTGTAAATCAACTATACTTCAATAAAGTAAAAAAATAAAAGTCATGATCTTCCTACCCAAAACATCATCCCTTTCTGCAACTCAGCCCAAGCTCAATACTCTCCTAGACACCTCACTTCAGGGCCTCTGATCATGTTCTGCCTCTCATCATGATATGCCATTGAGTCCCTCTTGAAACCTTTCCCCCGTTCCACCTCTCTCTCTCACCTTGCATCATCCGTGGTACCCAACCTGGGGCAGGATACTGCCTCTGAAATTTGCCCATATCGTCCTCCCTCGGAGCTGAACAGTCAAGATTCATCCAAATACTTGGTGCCCCATGAGGACTCTGCTCTTCTTTGCAGGCTGGTATGAAGGGGAAAGACTGCGAGATGGAGAAAGGGGCTGGTTTCCTATGGAATGTGCCAAGGAGATAACATGTCAAGCTACAATTGATAAGAATGTGGAGAGAATGGGACGTTTGCTGGGGCTGGAGACCAACGTGTAGCCTCTCTGATGGTATTTTGTCACTGGGAGATTTGCACTACATCATGGTGGGCTGGCTGGTTCAAGGCCGGTTTTGATGTTAATTTTAACACAGCCTATTTAATTAAAAGAAAGGAAACACTTGCCTTTAAGCTTGCCAGGTGGTTCTGTTCTCTCAGGAGAACAGCTACTGGATAGTTAATCCACGAAGCTCAGTTTGTGCACAGCAATCCTTTTGCAAACCTCTTTAGGTAAACAGAATAGCTGAGCAGTCCACTTCAGGGATGAGGCAGCCTCAGCTACTCCTAGTTGTATCATGTTCTGGCATAAAAAAAATATATATATATGTAAGATGCTGTATTCTGGTTTTCTCTATCCTCACTTAACCAAGAATGTATGCTATCCCTCTTTAAACATCTCCTTCGTATGGTTCTTCCAGTATTAGCAAGGTTTTATATCTTTAAGGAATACCCAGTTTTGTAAATATTGCTCCTGCCTCTTATATTTTAGATCTGATGCTAATGCTTTCTTGATTTCAAAAGGAACTGGTAGAGTTCTGAAGGTGAGCTCAGTTTTTCTAAACCTCTTCCCAGGAAAGGGAAATTGACACTTGAATTTTTTCCACCTCTTTCCTCATTAGAAGGGAAGTAAGGAGCCTTACTTCAAAGATTTTTTTAAAAAATCCATCTCACCCAACTTCGGTCTTTGGTAAGTATATTCTAATAAAACTTAAGCTACTCTAACAATATAGAATTTAGATGGTTCATATATGTGAGAAAATCCTGAATATGGGACAGGGGTCGTACTTTTTAAAAATAGACCTATATGAGATGATAAACTGACGTGAGGCTGCTTTGCCTTCAATAATGTACCGTTTTTGACTGTTCCTACTCCCATTTCCAAAAGGAAATTGGCTGAAACACATTTTAACAATCTCACGGAAGATAAAATTGGACCTTAAAAGGTATCAAGAAGGCAACATGGTGTACCTAGTTGCAACATAACATTTTGACCTTAATGGGAACTCATTTTATTTGCACTAAAGGCTTTGCTTGCTGGATTTGAAGTCTCTCTTAACTGCGGGTGTCTGTAGAACTTTATTTCTTCCACTGATGCAAGGAGAGAGAAAAGTCATTGTAATAGTTCGTTTCATAAAGAGGGAATTGGAGGGTTTGGAAGAGTGAGGGGAGGAGTGATTTTTTTACTGGCAGCTACGTTCCCTCTCTACTCCATTCTCTTTCATGAAGGGGTAAAACCTGGCAAACGGTACATCATTCAAGGACTCAGATCCATGTGTGACATGTCCCCAGCCACTGACTGCCAACCAGTTACTCCATTGTGAGTAACTTTGCAGAAGCCCAGTGCAGGAGGTGAGTGTGCTCAGCCCACATGCTCTGTGTCCTGTCACTGCAGCAGTGAGCCTGCAGGGGGCATCTGCAGCTGCCTCGCCTGTGGATTGCTCTCCTTTATCAATGCACACATTTCTGAGTATAAAGACATGCCAGGCCCCGAGCTCCTTGAGTTCTGGGCCAGTCTGTCAATGGAGAATAGCAGTGGACCCAGCAAGCAAGGTCTTGGGTTTGGTAAAACAAGAAATCTATCTCCTCTTTGATGTCACAGAATTTCTGGAGGAGAAGCTAACAAATTGAAATCTAATCTAATGGAATGTTTTCATTTAGGAAGGAAGGTAAATGTGTTGCTTGCCAAGAGACCATTTCGTATTATTTTTGCTAACACCCTGTTGACACTAAAAAGCAACTATGTGAATCCTGTGAATTAATTTATCAGTAGAGATGGTGAACAGTTTTGGAATATGTGCATCTTATAAATCAGAGCCTATTTAGCAAGCAGGTTAATACTGTTATTAGATAAAGTGTTGTTTTATGGCAGGTATTAACTCATTCACAGTGTTTCAGTTCAACTGTGAACATGACACAGTATTGTTTTTCAAACTTAGTAGCTTCTCTGAATTGTACAATGACTTCATTCAGTGACCTGTGGAGAACAAAAATATTCATTTTTGTCCCAATGAATTGAGATTGCTTGTACACTTTTGGCAAAATATGTGAGCTTATAAAGATTTTGTATATACTTGTTCTTTCGTGCTGATGTGATTTAATTTACTATAGGATGTGTTCATTTAAGTACATAGTTTGCTGAATTTTGAGCCAAATCAGAGTTCTACTCAAAAGGTATCTGCAGCTAACATTGAAGGTGTCTGATCTTTCTTTTTTGGGTACATATGGGCCTTAGCTGCCCTAGAAGGCTGGGGCATTCTTAAGAACTGGGCTATCCTGTTTCTTCTTATAGTTTCCACAAAACTGCATGACTGAACAGCTTACCTCAAATAGTTCATAGCTTCCTAACTGCTGCTGACCCTTGGAGTATATACCTTATCATTCATTTTGGCCACTCAGTGTCTGAACCTTTGTGCTTGGGACGTTTCACCACCTTGTGCATCTTGGTGGAAGACAAAGAATGACTCCGTGTTATTTTCTTTTCCTGAATAAAATTTCCACAAACTTAGTGGCTTAAGACATTCCTGTATGGTCTCACAGTTCTGTAGTCAGAAGTCTAGGACTGCTTGGCTGGGTTCTCTGCTTAGAGTCTCAAAAGGCTGAAATGAAAGTGTTGGCTTAACTGCTTTCCAGCTCATACCTGTTATTTGCAGAGTTCCATTCCTTGTGATTGTAGGACTGAGGCCCCTGTTTCCTTGCTGGCTGCTGGAGGGTGGGGAGATTGGAGGGTGCTCACAGCTTCCAGGAACTGGAATTCCTTGCCACGTGGCTCCTTCCATCTTCTAGGCAGCAGTGGCGTGTTCAGTCCTTCTCACACTTGGAATCTCTCTCATTACATCTTCTGCTACCAGCTGGAGAAAACTCTGCTTTTAAAGAACTCATATAATTATATTAGACCCACAGAATAATTTCCCTTATGAACTCAAATTCAGCCGATTTGGGAGCTTAATTAGATCTGTAAAATTCCTTCGCCATGCAGTGTAACCTAATCGTAGCTGCAACACCAAGGAAGCAGAGATCATGGGATCATCTTAGAATTCTGTCTACAACACCCTCTATAAAACCTTAAAATGCTAGTTTTCCAGCATTCTTTGCAGCTAAAATACAGCTATGTGATAGGATACATAAATCAAAGGCATCTCTGTTGGATTTTCGCTCAAGGTAGTGACGAAAGAGGGAAGAGATGGGGAATATCATCTTTGGAAGTAGCAGGATGCATCCTCCTCTTTGGTCCCTCCTCCATCCCAAATTACTGCTGCGTTTTCCTTGGACTCTGGAAAGCAGCAGAGAGGCAGCTGTTTGTTTGGTAGACTTGCAGTACTAAATAACACAGGTCAGAGTTAAATAACACAGGTCAGAGTTTAGTGCCTACCATAATCTCCATTGTGGGTTCGGTCTCCAAAGGGCTTACTCTGGAGTGAGGAAGTAAACCTCAAGGGCCTCGAGCTTCACTCTTCAGGCATCTAGCATACCAAGGTCCTGACTGGAGGAAATAAAACCTTGCTGTGGAGAAAGCTATCATCATCTTAGTTCTCGATTATTTCCAAAAAAACAAATTCTCAAATGAAAGGATCAGCAAAAAAACAAAAAAAAAAACCTCTGAGAGACAGCATCTGGATACAGGAAAAACAAAAACAGAACAAAAAAACTGATACATTCACAGGGACTCTAGACAGTCAAATCATTAGTAAAATACAATTGCTTCGTTTATGGAGATAAAGCCAAACTTCAAAAAGCAATATAGAACAACCAACCAAAAGAAGTGAGAGAAAAAACAACTAGAAAATATGGAACTGGTTTTAACATCAGATTTGATAGTTAAAAGATTCTGGTGAACTGAAAGAGAGGCTAGAAGAAACCTACAGGAAGCATGAAGAGGAGAGAGATGGGAAGTGCAGGATTTAACTGGAGTCTCAGAGGAGAGAGAGGGGAAAGAGAGGGAGCTTTGGCAAGGAGACTAGGTCTTTCTAACCTTGCTCTGACCAGTCACAGGATGCAGGCTGTGGCCTTGGGTGAGGCGAGGACAATTCCTGCAGAGGGCTGGTGAGTGAAGGCTGTCATCTGGTAGCACTTCCAGCAGCTAAGGGAATACCATCAGTCCTGATGGAGGATCTGGGCAGAATATCACAACATTCACTACCTGTAGCTATGTCAATATTAGATAAAACAACTCTGTAAGATAAAGGGTATGACTAGGGATAGAGCCTACATAATGATGAAAGTTTCATTTAACCAGGAAGATACAACAATTCTAAATATATATTCTTCCAACAATGTGGTCTCAATAATAAGACAAAAATGAGCAGAAATATAAGAATTAAATCAAAAGTCACAGAATGAGACTTTAACACACCTCTCTCATTTGATAGGAAAAATAAAAAATCAGTGAAGATGTAGAAGCTTTGGACAAGAATAACATAATAGGCTTATATAGGACATGCTGCAATTTCAGCATATACATTCTTTTCAAGCACACGTAGAATATTTACTTCTGACTACTTCCTGGGTCATAAAACAAGTTTCAACAAATTTTAAAGGATTGAAGTTATATAGAGTGAGGTCTCTGATTACAACATGATTAAGTTGGAACTCAATAACAAAAATTAAGAAATATCCATTTATATAGAAACTCTGACCTAAATTTAAGATGCAAAACTATAAAACTCCTAGAATACAGGAGAAAATCTAGGTAGTCTTGGGTTTGGAGACGACTTTTTAAATATAACACCAAAGACGTGATCAGTGAAAGAAAAAACTGAGAAGCTGAATTTCATTAAAAGACAGGAGAATGAAAAGACAATGCACAGAGTCGGAGGAAATCTTACAAAATATACCTGATAAAGGATTGGCATCCAAAATATACAAAGAACTCTTAAAACTCAATAATTAGACAACAAAACACCCAATTAAAAATGGGCAAAAATCTAGAAAACTCACCAAAGATACACAGATGGAAAATAAGCATATGAGAATATGCTCAAGATGAAACATCATTAGGGAACTGAAAAATTAAAATGAGATACCACCACACACCTATTAGAATGACTATAAAATCCAAAACCCTGACAACACCAAATACTGGTGAGGACACAGAGCAAGAGGAATTTGCACTGACTGCTGTTGGGAATGCAAAAACCACTGGGAAGAGTTTGGCAGTTTCTTAGAAAACTAAACACTTACCATATGACGTAGCAATCACACTCCTTGATATTTACCTAAATGAGTTTAAAACTATGTCCACACAAAAGTCTACACACAAGTTTTTATATCAGGTTTATTCATCATGGCCAAAGTTGGAAGCAACCAAGATAATCTTCAATAGATGAATGGATAAACTGTGATACATCCAGACAATCGAATATTAACCAGCAATAAGCGAAATGAGCTATCCATGAAAAAACATGAAGGGGTCTTAAATGCATATTAGTAAGAAAAAGTTGCCAATGTAAAAAGGCTATACGCTGTATGACTCCAACTACATAACATGGAAAAGGCAAAACTATGGAGACAGTAAAAAGATCAGTGGTTGCCAGGGGTTCAAGGAGAGGAAAGGAGGAATAGGTGGAGCACAGAGGACTTTTTTCAGGGCAGTGAAAGTATTCTGCATGGTTAAGTTATGGTGCATACCTGTCATTATATCAATACATTGATCAAAATATACAACACAAAGAAGCTAATGTTAAGCTAACTAAACTAAGCTAATGTTAAGCTAACTAAAACTATGGATTTTAGTTAATAATGTATTAATATTGGGTCACCCCTTGAACAAGCGTACCAAGATGTTAACAATAGGGGAAACTAGGAGGGAGTAAAGGTGATACGGGAATTCTGTACCTTCTGCTCAGTTTTCCTGTAAACCTAAAACTGCTCTAAAAAAATACAGTCCAGTAATTAAGAAGTTCCTCTAACAAAGGAAGTGGCAGAAGTAAACTTGAAACATCAGGAACAAAGAAGGAACAACTGAACAGGTAAACATTTGGGTAAATATAATAGACTATCCTTAAGGTTTTAAAATGTTAGTTGGCTGAAAGCTGTATTACAATTGTCTGATATGGTTGGTTCTCAACGTATGTAAAGGAATTATTTGGGACAACTAAATGGTGGTGTCTTTTTTTAAAAAATAAATTTATTGTATTATTTTTGGCTGCACTGGGTCTTAACTGCTACACGGGGGCTTTCTCTAGTTGCGGTGAGTGGGCTTCTCACTGCAGTGCCTTCTCTTGTGGAGCACGGGCTCTAGGCGCGCAGGCTTCAATGGTGGTGTCTTACACATATTTTACTTGAAGTGGCAAAATGTTGCTACTTGTTCACTATGATAAGCTATACATGTATACTGTAATCCATAGAGCAAGCAAAAAATGCCCCAAACTTAAAGAGATATACTGATAAACAAGCACGCAGGCTTCAGTAGTTGTGCCATGTGGGCTCAGTAGTTGTGGTTCACAGGCTCTAGAGCGCAGGCTCAGTAGCTGTGATGCACGGGCTTAGTTGCTCCGCAGCATGTGGGATATTTGGACCAGGGCTCGAACCTGTGTCCCCTGCATTGGCGGGGGGATTCTTAACCACTGCACCACCAGGGAAACCCCAGAATAGTTTTTAAAAGTGACCTAACTATATGTTTGGAAACACATTTAAAATGTAATTATATAGGTAAGTGTAGAGTAAATGAATCGAAAAATAATATCAAGCAAATGCCAATCAAAAGAAAGCTGGAGGGGCTATACTAGAACAGATAAAGTGGACTTCAGAGCAAAGAAGATTGCCAGGAACAAAGAATACTACATCACAATAAAAGGGTCAATCTGTGAGGAAGACATAACAACCCTAAATGTGTATGTACCAAATAAATAAAGCTTCAAAATACGCGAAGCAAAAACAGAACTGAAGGAAAAAAACAGACAAATCCATAATATAGTGGTTAAAGGTACAGAACAGAACACCATCAAGGAATGGGACCTAACATTTATTTAGCGAACACTCCACCCAACAACAGATTATACTTCCTTTCCATGTAGGTATGTAATATTCACCAAGACAGATCACATTCTGGGTCATAAACTGACAAATTTAAAGGAACAAATCATACAAAGTATGTTTTCCAACCAGCATAAAAGAATCAAACTAGAAATTAACAACAGAACCACCACAGGAAAATCTTCAAACACTTGGAAATTAAACAGCACGCTCAATTTGTGGATCAAAGAGGTAAATATATAAAGAAATAAAAAACCACACCGACTGAATGCCATGAGAATACATCAAAACATGTAGTTGGCAGCTAAAGCAGTTCTTAGGAATTTATGGCACTAAAACACTTAAATACAGAGAAAATCAATGAAACAAAGAGCCTAGTTCTTTGAAAAGACGAACACAATTGATACACCTTTTAGCAAGACTGACCAAAAAAGAGACTGTCCATGTCAAGAATGAAAGAGCACATATTGTTACAGATTCCAGAGATATAAAAGGGTTAAGACGATATTCAAGCAACTCGACATAAATTTAACAACTTAGATAAAATGGGCCAATTCACTGAAAACCACAAACTACCAAAACTCTGAGCAGTCTTAAAGGTTGGCTCTGCAGTGCTTCCACATCAGCCGTCTTCCTTCGCTCCCATGCCTTGACCCACACCAGAAATGTTTTGTATTATGCCCTATTCATCATCTCATGGTGGATGTGCAACCTCCTGACATCATGGACCCCTAAAACTGGTGCTTTTCTCTTCTGGCACTTGGTAACGGTGGCTTAACTCTTGCCACTGTACTAGCCAATTGAAGAGTGGCACATTTTGCCATTTTAAAGGTCAATGAACTTAAAATTTTCTGCAGCTCTAAAATTCATAAAGAATAATCCTTTTTCTTTTTAATCAGATATATCCCTAAAGCCCCAATTACTTAACATATGAGGTGGGAAATCAAAACACACATATAAGTATATAAGACAACCAAGGAAAATGGCAAGTAAGCACATGAAATATGCTCATCAATGATGATTATATTCAATAGAAATAAAAAACAAAACCACAACAAACTATGAGACTCCACATCCGTTAAAGGCAAAAATTAAACAAAACAACAAATAACTAAAAATACCCAAGTACTGGTGAGAACTTGTAACACCTGGAACCATACTATATGGAGGGTGGGTGTATAAAACATGGTATACCCACTCTGTAAGTCAGGTTGGCAATTTCTTATATGACACAACAATCCTAATCATAGGTATTTACCCAAGAGAAATGAAAACATCTATCTACACATAGACCTGTATACACATATTCATAGCAGCTTTATTTATAATAGCAAAAACACTGAAAATAACTAAGAAGTCCATCAACAGGTGAATAAACAAGCTATGGTACAACCATACAATGCAATACTAAATAAAAAATGAACTAACTTCTGATATACACAGCAACATAAATATCTCAAAAGCATTATGTTAAGTGAAAGAAGCTGGACACAAAAGACTACATATGGTTCCATTTATTTGAAATTCTAGAAAAGGCAAAACTAGTGACCAAATGGTTGCCAGTGGGAGCAGGGGATTGACTGTAAGGGGAAAAAGGGAGATTCTTAGGTGACAGGAATGTTCTATATCAAGATTGTGGTGATAGCAATTACATGACTTTATACATTTGACAAAATTCACAGAATTATACTTGGGTAACTTTATTATATATAAAATAATATCTTAAACCTTATTAAAAAAGAGTTTGTAACAGCGGTAACATTTTTTTTATATGTTGCACTTCCAGATACTCTATAATGAATATGTACTTTAAAAATCAGAATAAAAATGCCATGTAAAAACAATTAGCATATTATAAATATATTACACTACATGATCACAGTTACTTAAAAATATACACAGACTCAGAGCTAAAAGAGGGGAAGGAAAATTACCATTTACTTTGGGTAACAGAGTACGAAAATAAATTCTTCCTACAGCTCTTCTATGATTTCTAACTTGTAGGGTGGACCTTGTTTTGAAAATGAAGACGTGAAAATCACTTGCAATATTGGTATAAATGTATCTAGAGCTTTTGCCCAAGTTAACGAATTAGGAAGGTGTCGCATGGACTCACTTTTCGAAGACACTTCGTAAAGATTATCCAGTGGTTTATTTCTTGTTTTGTTTTTCTGTAAGTTTCTCTTTCAGGGTCATTTTTTTTAAGAGTTATCCTTGGTACCACTCAGAATGGTGAGGCAAATAGTTTTCTTCGTAATTTAGTATCTTATTCTTTAAAACTACCAAATAGCAGATAGTTCTGAGACCTGGAATACATTTTTCACTAAGTAACACCCTATTCTGTAAACAAAAGAAAAACATAAATAGCACCTTCAGGCAAAATTTCCATCTTGACTGGCTATAGAGAAGACATAAATTGGAGGTGATAATAACTCCTCTGATCTCTCTGAACATTTTCCCCATTTATGGAGATTAAATATTTGTCTATGAACATGCAGCCAATTAACTAGTAATCTGTTTTTACAGATTTTTAAAATGCTTTCTGCCGAGACCGTTTTGGCCAACTGACTGAATTTAAACTGGATAGTAAAAGCAAGCCAAAAAAAAAAAAAAGCACAAACATAAAAACACACGTTCTTATAGAATAGGACCTAATTATCACCTTCAGTTTAGGGGCAAAACTAATATGCCACAAAATGACCCAGTATAAGAATTCAGTGAGAGGCAGATCACTTTTGGGATACTAGCCAAGAGAATGGACTTAGAACACACAAATACATTCAAAACCCTAGAAGGCAATGATAGGTTGACATACATTCCCAGAAATGGAAGCAGTACCTGAACCAGTGCTGTTAAGATCACCATAGAATTATCAATCAACCCCAGTCATCATATGATACTCCTTTCCTTTGGCTTCTTTGGAAGGCACAATACAATCTGTAGTTTTTAGGGTGTAGCAGGATGATCTTCCTATGTCTATTTTTTCCCAATATTTCCAGTACTACAACTTTTCTCAGACATAGGGTCAGACTGTTAGATCACAAAATAAGTGATAGAAGCCTCAGCAAACAACACTCAACAACGGATAGTATGTGTTTCAGTTAATACCCTTCTGCCAAGTTATACAAAAGATCCTACTAAAAGTGGCTAGAACAAAGAAGGGTTTATTACATCAGAATAAGTCCATGTGCAGGGCAGTTGCAAAGTCTGGATAATTCAACAGCTCACTAGCATTATCAAGGACTCTGGTGATTTCCACCTGCCTGCTGAGCCAACCTTGTGATCCTAAGAGGGTTGCAGCAGCTCCAAGTGCCAGAGTCAGACAAAACAATGTTCAAAGGAGGAACACAGAATTTCCTTCTTTAAGTCTATTAGTGAGGAAAATCTTCTCAGATGCCCCCTTGCAGCTCTCTTCTCAGCTTCCATTAGCCAGGACAGGCTCACATATTCATGCCTCATCAGTTACTTATAAGGAGAAAAAGACCATGCATGATTGGCTTAGAACAATCCAATTCACCCTTGGGGAAGAGGGTCCAACATCCCTGGGAACAAGGCTGCACAGAGGAGGGGACACATGAACAAGCAACCAGGAAGGGAGGGACAAAATTGTTGTTGGATAGCAACCAACAGTATTTGTCAAAATCTGACAGGGCTGAAAACATACAGTACATGTCACACTAGCTTCCACTGGCTGAGAGGGTAAAGTAGCACTCAGAGCATGGGGAAGAAAAGTCTAACATAATGGATTGTTTAAAAAAATGTTTCAAATAATAACTGTAACTAAGTACACAATACATGCCAGACACTAGTCTATGCACTTTACATATGAAAACATATTTAATCCTCATAATTGTTACCTGTATTTTACAGATAAGAAAAAGGAAACAGAGAGAAGCCAAGTAATTTGCCTAAGATACGTGGTAAGTGATGGAGCTAAAATTTGAACTTAGATAGGCTCTAGACCCATGCTCTCAATTGCTACATTACACTGCACAGGGTGATGTAAAAGTGGTACAAATATATTCTAAGATAAAAAACCATCAGATAAACCAAGGGATAGGTGGAGATGCAGAAAGCAACCCAAAAAGCTAGCCGAGATTTACACACTGTACATTTTATTAAATACTGGGCTTTATTACAACAAATTAATTTACTTCTGATAGAAGTTTCATTAGAAGAAATGTGGATGTGTTCAAATTCTTATTTGATACTGCTTTTTGGCTAACCATTCTATTTTTACTGATTCTATACTCATTCATTATGGGCAGAGAGATTAATCTTTCATAACAGAACAAAGGAATTTCTCAAGTGGTACAACATTCAAAATATATGAGGAATACTCTCAAAATGTGGACATGACCACTACAGAGTAACTTTTTTATGGTATATTTATAATAGCTACAGATGACACTGTTAACTCATGCACATTAAGTCTTTATTTACTACCTACTGAAGGTTTCTACCTTACACATGAAAATTATTCATGTCCTGGGGTTTGACATCTACTCAAAAGTTAAACCATGATGGAAAATGGCTATCAAACTGGCTTTTCAGGGCACCACAGAAAAGCCATCAGCTGTAATATCCATCCTGAAATCGTGGTGGCAAGTTCCTGGGAGTTGCTTTTTCCTGTGTTTTGAGCAAGTCTATAATAGCTGAGAGTACTGCACAGTCTCTGGATTTAGTGTCCTTCCAGTCTACAGGATGGGGACTTTCAATCTTCTCTTGCAGAAGGATATCTAGTTCCTTTCTTAATTCCTGAAGTTGGAAAAATTATACATGTTCAACAAAGGCAGATGTACTATCAAACAATGTAATAAATGAAAGTGACTTCAGCTGGTACAAGAAATTTAATAAGCTATTATACAAAAAGACTGAAATATCTAATGAGCAACTAACTAAAGTGTGGTTATGAGTAGCCAACTTAAGTAAAAAAATTCAAACTTTTATCACATTGAGCCATTTAGAATGGTTGGTCTGTAACTATCTCAAAAACCAATTCAGAAAAACTATGAATCAATTTCTCAGCACAATTTCCTCTGTTGAAATAAAGCAAGAAATATTTAACGTAACATGTATAACACTTGGAAGAACAAAACCACAAGACCACATACTAACTTGTATGCAGAATCAAAGACAATCATGTAAAGTCAGTCACCTTAACAAGATGGGCAATTCTTGCTGGAGACTGAAAGATAATCCATTCATCTACAGCAATAGTCTCCTGATCATTATCCTTCTGAATGGAAATATCACCTCCAAAGAACAAGAGACAGTATGGAGAAACTTCTGTGCAGTCATACAAGTATATCTATAATGAGAATTAAGGCAAATAAATACATTAAGGAGTCTGAAAGAATTATTGTCACATTAACTCAATAATATCACTAGTATCAATCTATTAGTGCTTTCCTTCTAAAACAGGTATTATCCTTTTAGTGTAATTACAGAGACTAAATTTGAAGAAATACCATTTAAACAAGCCATTCTTACTTCAGAGAACAAAGGAGTTTTATATTTTTGTTTCAATTTAATCAATAGCACTGTTCTGTAAACAAAATATTGCCTAAGTGATAAAACCAAAACACTAATGTAGCTGAAGTTCTTTTTATTTATATATTAACAGAATTCCCACTTAATATTCTGACCAATACTTGTATATTGACAGGCCAACAAAATTCTCTGAAAAGTGTAAACTCTTATATACCATAAGATGCCAGTATGTCTTGAAAGCAGGCTCTGAAAGAAAATTAGGCAAATCAAATAACCATCCCAATTAATTAAAATACAAAGATACATCATGACAGATCTGCACATTAAAAGTATAGGTTATCTGCTTAAAGAAGGTATAAGTCATGTCATAAAAAAAATTTTTTTAAAGAATTTTGTTTATAATTATGAAAACTATACAATTTTAAAAATACAACCAGACTGTTATTCAGACCCATGGTTACTTTATGTATTCACTTACACTACTTGTTCTCATCTTCAGGTGATAGATAAGCCAGTTGTAGTGAAACTCTGTTTGCTCCACATTAACGGATTTGGGATGAATAGCAACTAGTCCATCAGTTTTTGTGTAAACTTTCACCCTTAAAAAAAGTTAAAATGTAGTTTAAAAACAAAACAAAACAAAACTCCGGAGGATTCCAAACTAATCCCAGAATCAAAACAAACTCCACAGATGAGTTCAATTTATTTTTGCAATATAAATTTCCGAATTTTTGTTTTAATAAGACATAGAAAAACAATTGGCTAAATAAGAGTACTCTAAATCATACAACAAATCCTTTTCTTATAGGTGTAATTACTCAACATATTAGAAAGATGACAAAATATTCCCTAATTATGTTAGTATATATACTATACCAGTAAAGTACAAAAAATGAAATACCTGATATAATTCTAAGTGAATCAGACCAAGAGAATAGTCTGTACATTTTACTGTAAATCATGCTACTGATAATTTACCGTCAATTTACAGAGTAACTGTGAAATGATCTAAAATTTAAAATGAAGAATTTTGTTTAAAAGGGAGTTAGCTAAAACTGGTTTTTAAAAACCTATTCTAAAATACGTTTTAAATGGTCTCACATTCACTGAACTCCCCCCACCCTTCAAAACAGGAATACTTGGAATAAATGTACACAGCTCTAGTTCAATCTCTCCATTTTTACGGGTCCTTCCTTTGATAGTCACAAAAATTTCACCTCAATTTGTAGGAGTCTTTAATTAATATTATTCAACAGGGAGATGTCTGATAGTTTATATAGTCAGTGGTAATTACAGAATAAAGCTGATAATCCATTAATCCTTCCTCTTTGTTTTTAAGAGCGTCTTTTTCATGGTTCTAGGAATCCATAATATGTCTACCAAAATCTGAATCACAGTCATGAGCCATTATTCAGAATAAAATGAGCAACTGCTTTTCCTCACCGCACAGTCAATTTAACCAATGCCATCCTGCAACCCTACATCACCAGAACAGCAGGGTTTGGCAAACTTTTTCTATACAGGACCAGAGAGAAAATATTTTATGCTTTGCGGACCTTCTGTCACAACTACTCAACTCTGCTAGTGCAGGTGGAAAGCAGGCACAAACAACATGTGAACAAACAGGCACAGATGTGTTCCAACAAAAACTTAAACTCTTAGCCAGTATGCCAAAATGTGCTGACTAGACCAAAACAAAGCATAAACCCAAAGAAACTACCTTTCTTTCATAAAGCCTTCCCAGGATGGCAGAGGGATATATAAAATGTTTGTATTTCAAGGAGTCTCTCTGTTAAGCTACCTGTAAGTTTAGGGATAGATATGAAGAAGAATTTGACAAAGTACTGATGTCAAAAAAGTACTCAGATCACTTAAAATGTGGATAATCCAACTACAGTGATTAAAATTCATGTTACCCATAATCTTCCACGTGAGAATAGGGTTTCTCAACATCAGCATTCTTGACATATTGAATTTTCTGTTGTGGGGGACTGTCTTGTGCATTATGGAATGCCTAATAGCATCCCTGACCTCTATGTACTAGATGCTAGTAGTACATACTCCTCCACTTATAACAACCACAGATGTCTGCAGACATTATCAAATGTCCCCAGGGAGGCAAAATCACCCAGGTTGAGAACCACTGCACTGCTGCACTCTAGGCTATCTTTGAGGTCTATATTTTTTCATGTTTACAGAACATCCAACTTTTTCATCTAACATCAGTTCAAATATTTTATGTCAATATACAGTGATGTTTTACACGCCTAACAGAAATGCCATATAATATGGTCTTACAAAACCATAATTTCCCCACTGCTACTAGACATCTATGTTGTTTATAATATACCTGTCAAAAAACATTTGGAATTACTTCCTTAGAAAATATTAAATTCAAATATTCACTTATGAATCCACGGGGCCAGTGACTATTTTAATGACTGCTGATACATAATTCTAATCTAAACTGTCTTCCAAAAGCATGGCACCAATTCACATACCACTAGCCATTTGTGACTTTCAGTTTCTCTTTTTTCCTCACTGGAATGAATTCTTTTACTGGGCAAAAATATGCCTTATTTGTTGTCTCCAATTACAACTAAGCCTGACTCTATTTGTACATACATTTAAAGTTATACTTTATTTCTCAAAATAGTAAAATCACCACAATTTTATTCAAAGATCTCAAGTAGAAAATTACTTGTTTTAAAAGAGAGGAAAAGGGCTTCCCTGGTGGTGCAGTGGTTGAGAGTCCGCCTGCTGATGCAGGGGACACAGGTTCGTGCCCCAGTCCGGGAAGATCCCACATGCCGTGGAGCAGCTGGGCCCGAGCAGCTGGGCCCGTGAGCCATGGCCACTGAGCCTGCACGTCCAGAGCCTGTGCTCTGCGGCGAGAGGGGCCGCAGCGGTGAGAGGCCCGCGTACCGCCAAAAAAAAAAAAAAAAAAAGAGGAAAAAAATATCCTGAAACAAAATTTACTCTAAACAAGGTATAGCTGGCTTACTGTTCTCATATTTACATTGATATTATATTTCACTAACATTCTTTGTGAAAAATGGGTGATGAAGCAGCAGACTCCAGGGATGTGCTATGAGGGAAAGTGATGCCCATGGTAAACAGTTTGCCTTCTCTTCAATGACCAAAAGTAACAAGAATATGGCCCTATTATGAGTAAGAACAAATGTACAATATAAGCCCTGTTGCAGTAGAGGATTTCGAAAGTTTGAGAGAACTACAAATAATTCATAATAATCTTCAATGCTTACATTTTTCTTTTTTTACCCAAATTTAGTCGGATTTTAGCAACTTTGGGATATAAACCAGCACAGATGACAGCTTTAATTATCTTCTCATTATCTATTGGGGGTGGGAAGGTAGAGAAGAAAAAGTAAAATATGGATACAACTGACAACAGCAGCAAGTTATTTACACTGTACTTTCTGCTTTACCTGAATTTATATTAGATTTTGGATCTTTAGGATTTCTACTGCTTACAAATCCAGCTCCAAGAAGATGCTCAGCAAACTGCCCTTTCATGTTATGCAGCATCTAGGGAGCAATGGTAACAAACAGAACTAGAATACCTTTCACACAAATTGATAGGGGTTATAAAGCATGTACTCATAAATAAATTTAGCTTTGAGCTTTCCCTGCTTTATGAAACACTTTTGCAAAAATGTGATGTTTTGGAGCAGGGGTTGGTAAACTACAAAATTTATAAAAACCTGTTTTTGTCAATAAAGTTTTACTGGAACAAAACAACACCCATTCATCAACACGCTATCTTTGGTTGCTTTTGCATTATAATGGCAGAGGTGAGCAGTTGCAATAGAAACCATATGGATTGTAAGCCAAAAATATTTATTGTCCAATCTTAAGGCTTGCCTGCTGTAGGGAATAACAACCGATGTTTAAGGATCACTTCAGTTTACAAAAAGGCTCATAATTTTCAAAATTGCTCTCTACCCCATATTTTGAAAACAAAACAAAACAGGAAAGCATAGAGAAAATAACCAACATCCATATATGTACTACTGAAAATTAACTACTGTTACATCCTGGCACAAAAGCTTAAGGCCTGTTTCTTGTGTTTATTTATAAGAAAAATCACTCTTTGGGTAAAAATGATACGTGACTCATTATAAAAAGCATTCAAGTAGTATAGCAAAGTACAAAAGAAGACTACCCTAATCGCAATACTGTCAGAAATATCATTAACTAAGTAAATATTGCAGACACTTACTATGCATTTATACGGACAGAAGAATTAGACAAAAATGCTATCCTAATAACGGGATAACGTAAATATAGAAGCTGTTTTTACAAAAGCATTCAAATTAATTTTAGTTCAATTTAAGGAAGTTAAAAAGAAATGAAACTGAACTAGATGAATCTTAACATTCTTATAATCATGAGATATTTAATAAAGGATCCTTGCGAGCTTAAAGTAAGAGATTATGAGACCTAAAATTGTCACATTTAAGTATATATCCCTTTTATGAATTATGTGACTTTAGTTTGCCCACCTACATTCTCTTATAACTGACTCTCTAGGTCATCTCCTGGTTTCTATCACCATTATTTTATATTGTTCAGGATAATAACCCTTATTCTGTATCCATAATTCCCAATACTGTTTTGCATTTTTCCATATTTAGTTTCAGTATCTACCACCAGCTGACTTAGCATGTACTCTCCATTCCTGAATTCTTTCTGATTCACTTCTTAATAGGCAGCATTTCATTGTCAGTAAATATTTCAAGATCAACTCATGGGTGCAGTATTTCAAGTGCTTTCTTGAATGCCTGTCATTTTTCTTTATACTTGAATTAGTATCTTGACTGGATATAATATTTTCAAAAAACACTTGGTTGGATTCAACCATCTTTTTTCATACTGTACTTCATTTTTTCCACTTAAGGGAAATGTTCTTACAATATATCTCTAAATACATATTCAATTACTCTTAAATTTTCCATGTAGAGACACCTATTACCTTTTTTTCCATTGGCTGTAGTATCTTTCAGAGTTATTACCCTTCTTTTCATTCTGTTAATGTTTGGGCACTTTTGATTAAATATTCTAGATTCTGGATTCTTTTACTCCCGTAGATTTGTTAAATCTATGCCACAAAGATGGAGTGTACATGTAATGGGGGAAGGTGAGGATATTTCTACTCCCACTGGCTTGAGATCACTTCTCCAGTTCAGTGCAGAGTCTGAAGTCTGATGTGCATCTGCCCTGTTAATTGTTCACTTTCTTCTATTTCACAAGTGCCTCCTGTCCAGTGTTTTCTCACTACACTAAGTCAGTTGAAGATAAAAATACCTACCCAAAAGTTAAAGAAAAGATACTCTGAGATTTTAAAACAGATTTTAGGAGTATTAGTGAAAATTTTCAGGATGAATCATCAAAATGGTGCAGGAACAGTAATCGAGCCTCTCTGTGTTTTCCTGCTAAACTTTGGGCTCATTTTTTTTCTTAGCCATTAGTTTTTTGTTTATTATGCTATACACCTTTTTTTGTTTTGATGCAGTTGATGTAATAAAGATTCCTTTTATGATTCTGTATAATGATTCAACTTCATAAGACACACTCACACAAAAGTTAAGCAAAAACTTAACTTTTTGCTATAGATTTGACTACACAAAATACATATAAGTCCCTAACCTAACATATGAGAAGCACTTCAAAACATTCACCATTACCTGCAGTGTGTTTGAAGACAGAAAATATTCCCAGCAATAGTCTTTTTCATATCTGAAACCACGTTGTCTAGCTGCTTCCCAGCCCTATGAAGAAAAGTATTGATATTGTTCCCCAAAGCAAAGACTGCTTACCAGTTTGTCTTTATTTTGGTAATAATTTTACTTTCTACTGATATTTCATTTTCTTGTAAAAAATTCAAAGAATTTCCAAATTAACAAACTAAAAAAACATAAACTCCCCATGATCCTAGTTGTTAAGAGATAACCAAAACTGAATTTGCAGACCTTTCTTTACACAAAAAAGAGCAAGTTATATAGTAACATACTGTGCATTTTACATAAAATAGCATCATTCTGTACATGATTGTATTAATCAAAATGAGCACTCTGTTGAACAAATTTCAATGCTATTATATATTTTCAACTTCAAAAATATATTGTTTTACTTTGCTTTAAGCTAGAGAAGGAGGGAAGATGGGAAAAAAGAAAATACTGAATGAGCTCAAAAGGATAAACTTTCCCATAATAGGTAGTACAAAACTGAGACTAGAACTACAGTAAAAAGATGCTGTCTCTATACACCAAATTACATTTAAATGTTGCAAAGATGGATGATAAATGTTTATCCTCGGATAAGCTTGTCTATAAGAGAAAAAGTCTCTTTATCCTGAATAGTGTACATGACTATCATGCTCTATCAAAAATGTTAAATCTGAATACATGCATAGTTTATTAATGAAAAGGGACCTTCTGTCATAAATGTAAGACAAAGATACAAAAGAATAATAGCAAATAAAATTTTAAAATAAATTGTTCACTTGTTCTATTGTTATCAAAACACAAATATAGACTTTTTTCCAAAAGGGTAAATGTAATGAGCTATCACAAAATTGAAAAATGATGTACAATTTTTTTCCAAATGTTCACCTAATTTTAGGCATTCTCACTTAGCAGTTTATTCCTGATAACTATAATACAGATTTTTAAAATTTAAAGATATTCCTTTTACCTCAAATGCATTCACAACTGTCAGGTGATCACTTTTAGTATCCTTTGCCAATTCCTTTCTTCTTGCATCTGCGACCTTTTCTTTTCCCTTAAAACAGATGAAGGCAACTTAAATTGCTCTGATGGTATATAACAGAGAATGGCATTCTAATAAAAAGCCAATGAAAAATCTATCTAAGAAAACAACTACCCTGTGTATCTAAAAATACCTGGGCTTTTACTTGTATCTTTCTTACCAGTGGAATCACAAAGGGATCTCTGAAGCTAAGACTAGCAGCAATGGTGAGCACCGGGTCGAGGCAACAGAACAGAGCTCCAAAAAGAATCATTTTTCCAATGTGTGGCTCAACTGGTAATCGTGCTAAGTGGACTCCAAGAGATGTCAATTCTTCTTGTTTATCCAAAGCGTTCTGTAAAGTAAGAGCTTATGTTTAAAACACATTGTAAGCACCACATTTTAGTTTGCTTAAGAAAAATATAATAGGCCACTCTTAAGTCCAAATGCCCTAATATTGTTCAGCTTTAGTTCTCTTCATCAAAACATAAGTCTGCAACATAAGTTTTGAGGTCAGCAAAGGTTAGAAACTTACTTAAACAGAAACAACTTGGCTTTACTATAAATGGTGGAAGAGAAATGAGAGAAATAACACACCAGTAAGTCTTCAAATAAAATCACCCAGTAAAGTACAAGAGTTGTAGGAGAAATAAAACAAAAAATGAGACACTATTACATATTTGGAATATAGAATGCATAGCCCCTAGATTCTAGTACTTTAGGAGACATGAGACAGGAGAGCAAGAGATAAAATATTTATCTAGAACCCCCCACAACGGGGTGACTTCTGCTCTGATTACCTAGGTAATTTGATCCAATCATCCTACTGAGCACAGATGGAAAAGCTGCTTGAAGACTGAGGAGTTACAAAAGAATTACAAAAATCACAAGTCCAGGATTAGGGGAGGGACAGAAGTCCAAGGAAGTGAACCCAACATTGGGGCATCTTTTCCCAGAAGAAGCAACATAAATCCTCTCCGGAAGAAATTACCATCACCCCAAGCTCCAAGTTTTTATCTACAAAGACCTCTGTAAATACAATGTCTAGTACACATTCAAAATAACAAGATTTGAACAACAACAAAAATAATAAAAAATATAACTCAATTGCCCACCCCCCCTCACTGGCAACCAACCACTAGTTTGTTATGGGGTGGGAGAGTGGGAGGTACAAACTACTGGGTGTAGAACAGACTACGAGGATGTATTGTACAACATGGGGAATATAGCCAATATTTTGTAATAACTGTAAATGGAGTGTAACCTTTAAAAACTGTATAAAAATGTAAAAATTTAAATTAAAAACCAGAACAAAAATAACTCAAATGTCTCATTAGACAAAGATCTCTACTAAACATTTATGGAGGAAATAACCTCAATCTTATAAAAACTCTTTCAGTGAATAGGAAAAAAACAAAACAAAACCTTTCCACTTGTTTTCTGAGCCTAGCATAATCTTGGTACCAACTGGACAAGGGACATCTGGAAAAAGGGAAACTAAATAATCTTACGCATGAGAAACTCAAAATAAAATAATGGCATACTGAATCCCAGCAAGATAGGTTTGTTTCTGGAATGAAAGTTGGTTTAACAATTGAAAAATCAATGTAATTCAATATATTACAAATTTAACATAAAAAAACAGCATAATTGTATAATCTCATTAGAGGCAGAAAAGGTATTTGATAAAATCCATTATCCATGCATGATAAAAATCTCTTAGTAAATTAAGAATAGAAACTTCCTTAATTTGATAGTTTCCACCAAAAATCTTCAAAAAACATGCTCAACGAATTTTTGACAGGTTTTCCTTTGAGAATAAGAACGTAAGAGTGCACACTATCATAACACTTCTGCTCAACATTGTACTAAGGATCCTGGATGACAGCTGGAAAGGAATAAATAAAATTGCAATTATTTATAGATGTGACTGTGTACTCAAAAATCTACATATAGTTATCAGAGTAAGTGGGTTTCATAGCATTGATGAATGCAAGGTCAACATTCAAAACCAATTTGATTTCTGTATATCAGACTCACAAGAAAATGAAAAATTTTGAAGTCTGAATATAATCCAGAAATACTACAAACCAGATATAAATCTTTTAAAAAGTTCTATAATACACAGAAAACGCTGAAACACCAAGAGATTAAATAACTAAATCAATGGGACAGATCATGTTCTTGTTTGGTAAGACTCAATATTATAATTAAGGCAGTGTGACACCAGCTCAAGATAGAAATATACACCAATAGAATAAAGGAGAGCCTACAAACGGACAAATAAATCCATAGACACCTGATCTATGACTATGGCTGCAGAACAAAGAGGAAAAGGATGAACTTTTCTATAAATGGTTTCAGTCAACTGCTCTACATATCTAAAAACTTTGATTCCTACCTCACCTACACACACACACACACACACACAAATCCATTGCAGATGGATTATATAGCTAAGTGTGAAAAAGAAAACAAAGTTAAAACAATATATCGTCATGACCCCAGGGTAGAGAAAAACTTATTAAAGGACAAAAAGCAGTAACAATAAAGAAAAAGACTGATACATCTGACCACATTAAAATTAGGAATTTCAGTTTATCAAACCACTGTTAGAAAGTGAAAAGGTAAAAACACAGACATGTGCAATACACAGCTGACAAAAGTCTCAGATCAAGAGTACACAAAGAATATATAATGACCTCCTACAATGTAATAGAAAAACAGGCATCAATAATTTATAAATGAGACTATCCAAATGGGCAATAAGCATAAAAAGCTGCCTACAAATTCAACAGCAGTCATGGTAATGCAAACTAAAGCCACAAAACTACTACATACCTATCAACATGCTCAGAATAAAAGACTACAGGTTGGTGATGCTATAGAGCTGAGAATGCTCACCTACCACTGATACTGGTAGGAGTGTAAGTAGTTTGACAACTTTGGGAAATGGTTGGGCATTACCTACCGAGGTTAATCATACACATACATTATGACTCAGTGAATTCACTCAAGTGTACACCCATGAGAAATACTTAAACACGTGCACCAAGAAACAATAAATATTGAAGAACAGTCATACCAGCACTATATGTAACTGCCTCAAATTGGAAATAACAAAAATGCCTTTCAGTAGTGATATAATAAAATATGGTGAAGAAATGAAAATGAATGAACTATAGCTGAAAGCAATAATGCACATGAATCTCACAATGTTTCAGTGAAAGAATACAGAACCCCATTCCCCCTTGCAAAAAAAAAAAAAAAACACATCCTGTGTGAGTTCATGTAAAGTTCGCAAAAGGCCAAGTTAAACTGAGCTCTTTAAAGATGTATACTGGTATGGTAAAACCATCAAGAAAAACAAGCAAGAGACCACCATTAAAGTCATGATAGAGGTTATTTTTGAGCCTGAGAGTAGAGTAATTGGGCGAGGGTAGGAAATTGGTTTTTAGGATACTGGAAATGTTCTTAACTTCTTGACATGAATAAAAATAAGAGTGCTCACTTTGTGATAAACCATTAAGCTGGACATTTTTGTTTTACTCTTTTACCCTGGATGGGCATGCTGTATTGCACAATAAGAAGTTTTTTTTCAAAATGTAGGCTTCAGACCCTACTGTTGGCAAGGATTTTCCAAGCCTTTTCACAATTTCGTTGCCTACAAATGGCTAAGTAAAGACTGGTTCTTAAATTCAGTTGGGAGAGGAAGTCATCCCACTCTGGCTTCAGACTCCAGCCGCCCTCTGGTTGTCTGTCTCTACCACAAATAATACGTTGATTCTCTAATCACCCCGTAGCCCTCTACTGCTGTTCTATTCGATAAAAGTCTGGAGGGGAAGAGAGGTCAGGAGTAAAACCGCACTGCTCCCTAAAATACCAGTAACCTCACTAAATCTAATCCAAATTCCAACAAAGATGGTCAGATAAGTTACAATGCTTTTCATTTAAACAACTTAATACTCACATTAAGAGCTTATTTTTACATGGACCAAATTCTCAAATTTATCTACATGGATGGGCACAAATAAAATTGAAATACGTAAAATACATCTTCAGCATCCTCTAGCCCAGTACTAACCAACAAACTTGCAGCATTGACAAAAATGTCTATTTCTGCACTGATTATGTGGTAGCCACTAGCCATATGTGCCTACTGAACATCTAAAATGTGCAAGTGTGACCAAGATATTGAATTTGTAATTTAATTCAAAATTTAAATTTAAACAGTCACCTGTGGCTAGTGGCTACTGTGTTGGAACGCACAGCTCTATTCTTTCTCTCCACTTTGGGTGTTAACTCACTCACTAATTCTCTCCAGTCCTGTGCCGCTTCTCAACATGGTCTCATGAAGGGATGGCTACCAACTAAGTGGTCACTTGACTAAGACACTGAAACTAGTTCCTCAAAACACTGACTTCATAAAAGAATCTAAGGGAAAAAGCTGTAAGAATAAAATGATAGGTAGGGGGATAGGATATTTTGGAGAAAAGCCACCTGCTAGTATTCCTTCAAAAATAGAAGAGCTGCCTTTATAAAATGTTCACACTGTTATTAAGTTACCTGGATTTGACAAAAGCTCTAAAAACATTATGGTAATCAGAAAGAGTAGAATAAAGCAACCAAATTCATTTCTAGAATACAAATGAAGAGGACCAGTAACTGAAAGATTTCAAAATTTTATGTAATTTGAAATCAGGCCTATAATGAAAAAACTTGTGTGGAAAGAGCCCAGTATAAGAAAACTCACAAAGGTATCATTTTATAACTTTCTAATTTATATTTCATATTCCAAGCTGAATAGCCAAAAAGTGAATCAATCTGGCATTGCACATTCATTGGCCTACCTTGCCACAATGAAAGTAAATTTTATAATTAGCTGGATTACTTACTTTAACACTCTAAGTTAGAATTTTTTTAAAAATCAAACTTACCAGTTCCATCAGGTGTTTTATGGAAAGTAACACTGCTTCATTCGATGGTGGATCCATTAGCCTACTCAGAAAGTAAGCAATTCCACCTAGCCTTAAAATCTGGGGAGAGACAAATATAATTAAACATATATCATATATTGACATAACAGTTTAATCCTGCCTGTGTCACTGACTCAAAATAAAGCATCAAACCTATACACGATTTTCAAGTTAGTTATTTTACCAGAATAAGTAAAAATTATATTTGTGATTCTATAAAAACATGTTTAAAGGCCAACATACTACTTTCTAACACCCACCAACTCTATTAATGAGAAAAGTAGCTGGTTAAAATCTCAACAAACAAGTTGATTACCAATTACCTACAAAATAAGGCAGCTAATTTTATCAAAATACATTAAGATGCTGAAAAAATGGTAAGTAGTCTATAATGAGGGATCTTAAGACATAACAACAGTAGCTAACAATTACTGGACACTTACTATGTGCCAGGCACTGTTCTAAGAATTTTATATGAAGTTAATTTAAATAACTTGCCCAATATAACAGAACCAGCTTGCCACAGGATGATGTGGGATTCAAACCCAGGTAGTCTGGCTCCAGAGCAGTATGTAATTTAAAACTGTTTAGTCAATAACTGATCAAAGCTTTAAAAAATATAATTTACAGTTGACCTTTTTTGAACTGCATGGGTCCACTTACACACCAATTTTTTTTCAATAAATATAGTACTTGCATTTTTATTTTACAGATTTTTAAATTAAGCGTGGGGAAAGGTTTGTGTTCAATCAGAGGTCACAATATGTAGAATCAAAAGAACTAGGGTTTGAGTCCTGATTCTACCCAAACTGTTTCAACTAACCACCCTTGGGTGAGTCATTTATCAATTCCTTTGTTTTTGAGGCAGAAAAGGCAGCAAGTGGATTTTTGGCAACCCTAATCCCCACGCTGTTCAAGGATCAACCGTACTAACACACAGAGAAAAACAAATGCACAGTAAAAATTCTTTCTGGCAGATTAGTATACTACTTTCCTCTATAAAAGATGCTGAAAACTAGAACCCTATTTACTTTCTTAACTCTCCCAGCTAATTTACCTTTATTTGTAAACAAAGTTCTTCCAAAGGCGTTCTCAAAATTTCTGGCAGTTGATAGTCATCTAGAAGGCTTGCTCTAAGACCATTATACAGATGATAGCAATGACCAGGTTGAACTCTTAAAAAAAAAGGGGCGGGGGGTGTATTATCAGTGACTTTTTAGAACTCCAGAGAAAAGACTAGGCAGGGGAAGTAGTCAATATTTCTTTCAAGCCACACCATAACTAATTTACTTATTATTTCATTTTTATTAATCACATATTCTTTCTCCCCACCTGTTTTGAATAAGCTTAAATCCATTAACCCTAAGTCCTAGTTCTAAAAGATACAGGATTGCCTCCCCCTACCAATAATTTGGTTCCCTGTTTCTATCTTACAGATTCCAGACTTCTATTCACAATAACAGCAGTATACGTAGGTTAATCTCTTTGGGCCTTGTGAGCATTTTATGTTATATTTTTATAAATATATTTATATATTTATAAAATATAAAATACATTTATATATTTATAAAATATAAAATGCATAATCCCGGTATTATGTTAACCTGTCTATATTATTTTAAAAGCTTTTAGGTATGTGCTATTTATTGAGTTCTCAGAGGGATGTCAGAAATGGTTATTGTTTGCACCTAGTGACCTTAATGATACTATTCTTTGTACAATGTTAAGGACAGATATGAAGAGGTTAATGAATTCATTCATCTTCAAGCAGAATAAAATATTTCTGTAGGCGCTTGCTGTTAAAGGAGGGGGAGGCCCTTTCCTATAGGAATAAATTAATTCTAAAAATCTTACCTATTTCTGTCATGAGTCTACCAAGACCCATTATCTAGTATATTACATGTCTGCAGAAACTAAAAGTAAGAGGGTCTCCACTGAGGACCACGTAGTTAATATAGTTTGCTCTGGCCTCCAACATAATTATCAATCTAATTAGCTTTGCTAAAGGAATTTATATCTAGAGAGTCCACAAGGGACTATTTTCCATTTGAATTAAACACTGTGTGTGTATATATACATATATACGTATAACCGAAATCAGTTTGCTGTACACCAGAAAATAACACACCACTGTAAACCAACTATACTTCAATTAGGAAAAAAACCCACTGTAATTCCACAGTTAACCTTCACCAGGATAGTGGGGATGAAGAATTAGATAAAATGTAATACTTCATTTACTCTATTTCCATAATTGTTCTCATGGATCAAATCTAAGGCCTAGTGTGCCTAGTGTGTTTACTATTCATTTATCAAAGTGTGCCAAAACCCATTCACCACAGTGAATACTTTTTGAATCAGTATCCAGTAATGACAGGTCTGCATGGGAAAACTCTAATCCTGCTAGGTCCCCAATCAAGGTATGCCCTGGTTAACTGATTAGAAGGTACACTTCGTGAATTAAGCCGTGACTATGCTCAACAGCACCAAATACATAATCTAATAAACTACCTGGAAGTCAAGTTATACTGGGATAATCAGCAAAGATCATAGCAAGTGAGTCAGAGCTTTAAAGATATAGTACAAACTTAAAGGACTGATAAAATGGTCTGTAAAATTTTCTTTCAACTCTCCTTTCTTTACTTAAGGCAGTATTTGAAGATTAATAGGAATCTTTTTATTCTACGTGTAAGAGGCAAAATAAAAACTCTCTTCTAAAACTCCAGACATGATTCTACTACTCATATGAGTAAGAGTGTAAAAATACTGTGAAGTATGCATTACAACAAATAATAAGTGCAATTATTTGTGTTAAAGGCAAATCTTTTCTCCTACCATTAAAACAGAGATATTTCTATTTCTTCTGTTATCACCACATCAGTGGGGAAAAGGTATTTTCCCTGTGCTTTCATCGGTAACTGATAGTGAAAACCCAGCACAGCTGTGAAGTATACTCATGAGGAGCACAGACTGTGGAGCCAGACTGCCTGGCTTCAAATCCTGGCTCTGCTACTTACAAAACTGTGTGACTTTGGATAGATGACTTAATTTCTTTGTACCTTAATTTCTTTACCCTTAAAATAGAGATAATAACCTATACTTCATAGCATTGTGGTAAGGATTAAGCAAGTTAATGTATATAAAGTATCCATGAGATGATCTGACATTCAAATATTATTAATAGCTATCATTATTAGTAATATATGCTTTTTAAAAAGAAACACAATTATAAGTAATATAGCGAATAACATAAAGAATATTAATTTTAATTAAGCAGACTGAGGAATGAGAGGTAGAAATATCATAAAATAGAAAACTTGGTAGGATAGTTTTTCCAAAGCAACTATGATTAAAACAACTTTCCCATTTAAAAACGTGCTGCAGTTAGTTTTAAAAAATATGAAAGGTAACTGTCCTAAATAAATATTTTTAAATGCCACCAACACATTTTGCTACACAAAATTTTTTTGTTTTTAAGGCTTCATTCAAAGGTCCCATCTTACCTTCCAGCTCGACCTTTCCTTTGTTTAGCATTAGCTTTACTAACCCACTCAGCAGACATTGTACTGATGTTGTTCTGTGTGTCAAAGTGTGTCTCCTTTATTTTTCCTCCATCTATTACATAAACTACATCATCTATGGTAATGCTGTTTAGAAAATAAATATTTAAAAAATGTTAAAAACACATGAAGAATACATTAACCGATAACAGGCCTACAAACAGGGATTTTAAAGCATTTTTTATTAAATCAATTTGATTTTTAGCAGTTCTGGATTTTCACCACTCCTCCCAGTTACCAACATAAGGGGGATCAAGCACCAAATCACAGGCAGCATCAGCAGCTTCAGTGGCAGCACATAGGGCCAATCTTACAGATCATGTGCTAAATTCTTATTTGCCTACAGCCAAACTTCACAACTTGCCTGAGGACTTTTGTACCTAGCTTTATGAGCCCTCCAGTTCCATGATTTAATATCAGTTTCCACAGAACAATCTGTTCCAGCTACCATACTGGTATAGTAGTACCTCCAAGGGAATACAATATATTTTAAATGCTGTATATAACTAATTACCAAACTACCGAACAATTCTACTCCCAACCAGAAAAACTGACCTCAGTCCCCATGCTTCTTTAGGAAAGCGTTAAAACAACCACTTAATAGGCTATTTCTAAAGAGGCTAGAACATTAGTATACGCTGAAAAAAACCCCACGAAACCTATGTTCACTACCGTAACTAAATTAAAATAGCTTTACTTTTAAGAAATTACAAAGTATTTTGTAGAAGAAAAAGATTAAAGTATGTTGTTAATTTATGGGGCTCAAAACTAATGTAATCATCAGTAGTTGGTAATTAAAACAATTTTTACCTAGTCTCTGCAATGTTGGTAGCAATTACTATTTTCCGAACACCAGGAGGGGTTCTTTTAAATACCTGTAAGAATAAATACATCAAAATCCCAAAAGTAAACTAATTTCTGATACATCATTCTTGCAAATAGAGGAATTACTTCAGGAACTGTTCATTTTTAGCAATTCTGTGTTCACTGACATATGCATCTAATATTTATAGATATATTTATACGGTATACATCATCTTCAATACCAGAGAATTCTTTTGGTAAACCAAACTGAATCTCCCACAGATGTCAGAACCTTACCACAAACAAGATTTCAATGAAATGTGATAATTTAAATATAGAGATAATTTGAATTTATAGATATTTAAGTAGTATATAAATTACTAATAATATTTAAATATGATAATTTAAAATTTGTTTTTTAACAAATGCTGGAGAGTATAAACGTCTTATTGTACATCAAACTTTTAAGGAAGAGGGACAGAAGTTTAAAGATAAGAATTATGAATTACCCAAAAGTATAAAGGTAAGATCACCAACCAACCAGGCAGATGCCCAATCATCAGAATGAACGTCAGCTGGCTGTGCCACCGTATACTAGCTTTTTGACTGGATTTAAAAAAAAAAATCCCCTTCACATAGCGAATCCTACAATGTCATGATGGCAAGTACCACCTTGGGTGAAAAGCAAAAAAAATGCATAAACTTATCCCCTCGTTTATAAAAATGATAATCAATAAAGAAAATGTTGTTTGCCAGTCTAGTCACATATTCTCTAAGAAAGGAATAAATAATTTACAGTGAGGGTGTCAGAGATGGCAGTACCTCCACACTGGATACAATTTTGTCCAATCTTTGGAATCAAAAGTTCTCTTTCCTCTTCTCTTCCCTCAGGTATGCACTCTGTATCTAATCCAGCTGGCTGAGCCTTACTCAGGACTAAGGTACCAGCAGAAAGGATATTAAAAAGCTCTCAATAAAAAATGTCATGATATTTTCTTACAAAGAGTGGAAAAATGGATCCATCTCATTCTACCAGGAACTGCAAACAATAGAAAATCACCTTGCCTTTGAGAAAGCAGTGTTCATTCTAACTAGAGAAATCCCTGCATCTGACAGAGCCAAAACATCCAAAACCATAATAATACATTATTGAAATCTCATGCCTGCAAATGTACTAATTCTGTTAAATCAAAATTTCAAATATCAAGCTGTACATGTCGATTATTAATTTCTAGGTTGAGTTATTTTTATTGGTATTCACATACCTTTTTCTTTTATTAAGGAAACCCAAACAAGTTCTTGGTAAAACCAATCTTTAATCGTTTCCCTAATGCTGACAAAACTAATTTGATTTGTGGATTAGCCTCTCTTATTCAACTTTTTGTGCAATCATTCCCTGAAGACTTATTTGCAAAGGTTCTCAAAGAAGTATTTTTTTATATGGATTACTATTTGAAAATGTGCATTAAAAAAATAAAAGAAAATAAAACCTACAATAAGCAGTCCTTAAAGCCTGCCGCAGTTTGAAAGATAAATTTAACAACATACCTGTGTCTGGTTAACTGTAGGCATCAGTGAATGTAAGGGTATAATAAGAAACCTGTCTGAAAATTAAAAAGAAAATTAAACTTTAAGACAAATATTTGCAGAAAAGCTCCATCAAAAAATATGGAACAGGGACTTCCCTGGTGGCGCAGTGGTTAAGAATCCGCCCGCCAATGCAGGGCACATGGGTTTGAGCCCTGGTCTGGGAAGATCCCACATGCCGTGGAGCAACTAAGCCCGTGCACCACAACTACTGAGCCTGCGCTCTAGAGCCTGTGAGCCACAACTACTGAAGCCTGCGCACCTAGAGCCTGTGCTCTGCAACAAGAGAAGCCACCGCAACGAGAAGCCCGCATACCGCAAGGAAGAGTAGCCCCTGCTCTCCGCAACTAGAGAAAGCCCACGCGCGATACGAAGACCCAACGCAGCCAATAAATAAATTTATTAAAAAGTATATATATATGGAACAATGAATTCAGATGCTAAGCCACCTGATAATCAGACCAACTTTATTCTTTTTATGTTCTTGTTAATATTTTTTTGTTAATTCTAAATTCCTAAAGAATGCTTAAAAAAGTTGGAAGCTCTCTTTTCAAATTATATTAAAAAAATCATTAACTCCATTCCCACCACTAACTGAAGACCAAAGGTTTTGCTTAATATGGATGAATATGTTTGTAGACTTTGGGTAATCCTACTTTAATCATACAAAGAATAAATTTTTAAAGCAAATTACTTACTAAATTTCCATGTCCTATTTAAAAATAATTGAATAGCACTGGTTAAATGTAATACATTCCAAAAGTGACCCACATTAAAAAAAAAATTGTTAGGAATACAAGAAGTTTTAACTTTCAAAATGAAGTTGCTCAAGCCCATTCATGATTATTAGCCAATAGACAGAAAGTTTGATGTAATACAGTAATGGGAAGGATAGAATGTTAAGGAAGCAAGGGTAAATTTCAGTTAGATATAGTTACCAAAGTGCAACCTGACTTACATCTCCAGCAAGAGTGTCCAAATGACCCCTAGATAGCTGTATTTCCCCCAGATAAAGAACTGTTGTTATTCAAAGGAGACATGGTGCTCCCCCATAGACTCTCTATGACCCCTCTGAACTTAAAAAAGCAGTAAAATGCTGTCAAACTATTGGTATTGCTAAAAAAGAATGCTCTTAATTACTTGTCTCTGTGACATGATATGAAATACATCAACTCTAAATACTTAACTCGAATTGAACCAAGCCTTCAGATATAACTTTCAGTTTGCAAGGGAACAGAGGTAAGAGAGGATCAAATGAAATGATACCGTAAAGATTCAGACAGTTCCAGAATGTTGCAGACCTAGTCTTTTCCACTATGGGTAAAGTAAGGAGAGGATGGGAGTGATGTTCTAGAACTACAGTAAACAATCTATCAGTCTGACTTTTTCTATAGTCTGAGCAAGCTAGCTGTGAAAGACACTTTAGGGGAAAAAAAATGAGAAAATCTGATTATAGACGATTATCAGATGATGTTAACGATTAGGTATGTTAAATTTTTGAAAGATTTCCTTTAAAAGAAATTAAGTTCGTGGTGGAAGTATAAATTAATACCTCCATCCTTGAGAATAATTCAATTAGAAAGTTAATCAAGTCAATTATAATAATGTATGTTACACCCTTTCCCCCACTCCCCCCAAAATGATCTTCCCTGCATTTTTCTAGAAAAATATATACACATCTATATTTTTAAAAACGAAAAGTAGATCATACAATAGTGTTTATGACGGGGGAAGGAGAGGCCAAAATTGGAAGGTTCAGCCAAAAAAGTATTCCAATTGTTTAAAAAAATAATTTGGTTGTATAGTTCAATCACGGCTATACTTTTTCTATAGAGAAAGATTATCAATGACAAGGAGAAGAGAAAGCAGTATTTCATTAGAGAGGAATCATGGTGATCAGATAAAAATATTTTTCCGGCTAGAGAATAAATAATTCTAATTATAAATAATTTTAAATTATTAATAAATTTTAAATTATTAATAATTACAAATAATTTTAATTATAGAGAATCCTTGAGGGCATTACCATGATGGGATTTAACAAAGAATAAAAAATATTTTAGCCAATAAAATTAGATCAAGATATTTTTTAGTGTTCTGTAAAAATAAAATGTATCAAAAGCACTTCAACAGAGTAAGGTTAGGAAGTATATTCAGAACTATAAAATACTAAATAGAATTTGCTTTGTTAAAGTTAATGACGACTCCTGAAAAAGCTTTAACTGAATTTCATAGGAGAAAAATGTTCCCATGCATTTCTCTAAGATGTAAACATGCTGTTAAACAATCAGAATCACCTAAGGACTTTTTTTTTTTAATTCAGATGTTCAGGTCACATTCTAATATTCTGGGATGTGGGTATCTGCATTTTAATGAAGTGCCATGGGTGACTCTGCTGTATAGGCAGCTGAGAAATAGTGGACTAACGGATAAATTCAAACTTCTGCCCAACTAAATGCAGAAGTGAGTGAAAAACAAAAACTTCAAAGCTAACATCTTAACTTTATGAACTCAATTTTATTAGGCAAATTTAGGAAGAGAGGAAAAATAGTCTCACCATAACACTAAATAAGGAACTTCACTACGTACCTACCATCTTCATCTCTGACGTAGAACTTCCAAGGAAAAAAAAAAAGAAAAAAGTAAGATCCAACTTTTGAAAAAACCCAACCTGGACTAAGACCACCAAGCTCAAATGAAAGAAAATAACCAGGCTACATATGATTCAAGTACCACTCTTGGAATTACAATAAAATGCATTTCTATAATACCTGATTTAAACATCACTTGTGACATCAAGAGATCATGTAAAGTGCTGATATTGTCCCAACCTGGTAGAAAGACCAATATTGCACCATCCTATATGGAGGGGAAAGAACCATTACAAAGGATCACATAACAAAATACACTAAGTACAATTCTGTGCACAATTAAGTCTTCATTAAAATTATACTAGCTCAAGATAACTTTAGTTACCAATTATAACTAAAGAACATAAGTTCACTTTTTAAAAATAGGATTTATAATCCAGACATTTCACTTGTTTAGTCTTTTCTTCCAACAGGTCAAATGCCTAAATCTTTGGTATTTTGAAATTCCTATTTCTGGTGTCAAAAGCCATTTCTTCTATAGGTTATTATTTTTTTTATAGCATTTAAGAAAATTTTTTTCATGGCCTTGATACAAAAATAAAATTGAAATTATATTTCAATTTTGAAACTTAAAAACAAAACTAACCTCTTCTTCCAAAACAATGTATCGAATAAGGGCAGCAATCAAATTCAGATCAACTTTATCATCATCCATCATTCCTATAACATCTATAGTGCTTGGAGAATACCTGTCAAAGTCAAATAGAAAGCCATGAAATACTTGATAGTTTCCTGAAGTTTAACTTGCTATAAAATCTTATAATTAACTCAATCTGCAAATGGGAAAACATAATCAATAAATAGGAAAGAATTACTGGGATTATGATAGTGTTTACAAGTCAAATCAGTATTCAGCTAGAATGAGACTTGCAATGCTATCCTTAAATGCGTACGAAATCAAGACAATCCTGCTTTTTGTTTTAGTCATTTAGCCACCGTGTTCACTTTCAAACAAAACAGACTTACCTTTTTCGCAATTCCCTTACATAACCTGGCCAGCGTTCTTTATAGATTGCTTCTTTTTCTTCTTTTTCTTGTCTATTTACATGCCCTTGCATGAAACCCCTCTTAAACTGGGATCTGTGTTCTTTTTGTTCTGGAACATATCTAAAATAAAAACATTCTTAAATAGCTTCACTTTTTTGAAACTCTGGTTTTAGCTAATATTCAATATCTCTATTTTACATTTAGGATTTTAAAAAGAAACTTTAAAGAACATCTTCACTATCCTTTCTAGTGAATGCCAGTTAAACATAAATTTACTGCCAAGTATTAACATATAAAATGACATTTTAGATAAAAATCATTCTTCTCTATCAAAGTATATAAACTTCTAGATCATCTTCAGCAATAAAAATTTAAAAATAACTAGAGTAACTTCCATCTTTAAGTTTGAATTTGCTTTTAAATCAAAAGTTAACATTAATGTAAGTCTAAAATAAGTTAATCATTGCCTAGAAGACTCAGATTTTGAATATAGGAGGTTTCCAAACCTGAGTGCACATAAGAATCCCCTGGGGAGTTTGTAAAATAGACTCCTATATCCTATATTGTGATTTGGATTCAGTAGGTCTGGCTGGGGTCTGCTAATCCAGGAATTTTAATTAGTGCCCCAGGAGATTCAGACAGTGTAGAGATCTACAGACCCATGCTTGAGAACTACTTAGTTCTGCTCAGTCTCACAGACATAGTAACAGCAGAGCGAGAATCAGCATTCCAATCTCTTTCGTGTCAGTCCAGTGCTATGCTTTGACTCCACCATGCTGCAGTGACTGCTAAAAACAGAGGGCACATCTGCCCAAGAATGTCACCTACCATAAGTGGGTTCTCAGAGGCATGGGAGTAGAGAGGGACAAAGAAAAATGAACCTACACTTTAACCCCAAAGCCCCTCAGAGTTCACCTGGAGGAGAGCATCTAGATGGAATGGGGGATTTGGAGCATGGGCTTCGTGAGTCAGACAGAATGGGACTGATGTCCTTGCTCTGCCATTGACTAGCTGCGTGACCTTGGGCAAGGTATAAACCTCTGGTCTTTAGTTTCCTTATTTGAGAGACGAATACTCTTTTAACAGTATTGTATGAGAATTAAAAAAACAAAAGTGATAAAGCACAGTGCCTGACAGATAGCAGACACCCCAAAAGTATTAATCAATCCCCTTCCCTATTCAGTACCTGTGACCCAGGATTCCCCTAAGTCTTCGATACATATAGAGGCACCAACGTGAGGTAGGACAACCTGAGACAGAGATTAGTCTAGTCAGCAGGATGGACCCACAGTTGGCTCCCTTCCCAGCAATTCCAAAAACAGAGGTAACCTTTAACCCCCCGCCCCAAGAACCCAATCACAACCCTCCATAACACCTCACCTACTTTCTTCCTTACTTCCCTGTAGTGCAGCTCTTCTTCTGGGAAAGGAACAGCTGGGGGCCTCTGCTGAAAACTTCTATCCAATGACCACCCTACTTCACCTCCCCTCTTAGGCTGGCTAAAGAATGACAAGTGCACAGATACCATCCTTTTGCTTCAAGAGACTCCCCTTCGCTACCATTCCTTGTACATTCCCTGCCTTATGGGGACCTTAAGAAAGCAATCCATCTTTATGTAATTTTAGATTACTGATCCCTGGAACTTTGTTTTTATTGTCAAGCTGTTGCCTATTATTATCTTAGAAAACAACTGGTAAATGTGCTATGGTAGGAAATGGGACACATGGTAGAAAGTGGAATTGAGGAGGGAGAGCATAAAAATGTATAAGCATTGATGATAAAACCAGAGCATGGAAGACCAACATACACTTTCACTTTTATATGTTCCTCCCTGACATACACACTTCCCTCTTTGCTACACTGATTTCACTACTTTCCTGACTTATCCAGCCTATCCCTGCTTTATAAACTCATTTCCAATGTACTCTCACTTCCCCAGAACAGGTCAATCACACCTTAGAGTAATAGCTTGTATGTCTCCCTATCTAGATATAAGTTCTGAGGGTGTGTAATGAGTCTTTCACTTGTTTTATGCTCAGATCTTAGTGCACAGTGCAAGCCATAAAGTTTAAAAAATATCTGTTAAATAAAGTACACTCAAAAGCTGACTTTTCTCCATGTGAAATATGCAGCAGGATCTTTGTTCTCACCTTCCCACTATCACTTCCTGATTTTCTCCTTTAACAAGTAAGCTGTGGAATCTTGAAAAAAAATCTCAGCACAAATATTTCTACATCTGTCCATATATTTTTCAGATGTTTACTACAGGCCAGGCACTATGCTATGCACTAGTCACAAAGATGAACAGGACAAAATCCTCGACCTTGAAAATTTGAAATCTAGTGCAAGAGGCAAATATAAAAAGACACATTACATGGCAATAAGTGTTACAAGAGATATGATAGAAGTGCTCTGGGAGTCTTGTTGAGAAGGTAACTCACTCTGTGAGAGGTATCAGAGAAGGCTTAATGGGCAATGAAGCTGGAATTTGTTCTTACATAACAGTTTATAGATGAAAAGATGAAGAAGGTGGCAAACGTAGCTCTAAAAGGAGGAAATAGCACGTAACAAAGCATAAAGTCATGAAAGGGCACAAGATGGCAGACTAGAGAATAGTGCATTTAGGATGGGCAGACCATGGGATGCATGAGGCTAGAAAGAGAGGACAGGGCCAGACTGTAAAAGAGCCTTGGGGTGACAGGCTAAGGAACTGGAACCTGATCCTACGGGGCTGTGCTTTCCCAGCCCTTCCTCATCAAGGAATACTAACATAATTTTGTACAGCTCCTCGAGAAGCCTGCTAGCAGCTAATGACCAGTGCTGAGGGAATCAATAACTTGGGCCTACCAGCTGAGGTGCTCTGCTACAGGCCATGACACACCAATAAAGGTTCCTCAATCAGTTTTCAAAAAGAAATCTAAGGGGCATGCCCTGGGGGAGAAAGCTCCCATGACCAGATTTGTTTGGAAAATAGATGGCAGCAGTTGTAAGAGTGAAGACCACAGTGCCAAGAGAGGAACTATTATATTAACACAGGAGAGATAATAAGGACCTTAAGTAGAAGAAATAAAAATGAGAAGGTATGTTCAAGGAGAAAGCTCTCAGGGTTTTTGAGGGGCAGAGTGGGATGGCATATAGAATGACTTAGAGTAGTTTGGTTACTGAGCATGTAAAGCAGTTAACATATCCTGGTATATAACTGCTTGATAAACACCAGCTCTTTTGATTTACAGCTTAGACAACTGGGTGGAGGATAACAGGAGTAACCATTATACTAAGGCATACTAAGCAACACAGACTGCTTTAATTTTTTGGTGGAAGCATGGCGGGAATCAAATATAAGATCATGATTTTTGTTTGAAAAATGTGAGGTTCAAGAAATCTGTGGTACTGCAATGCTGTTGAGTATAGAGTTAGATAAGTTTAGAATTCAGGAAGAGCTTCAGTTCTGAAGCTGTAGTTCTGCAAGCTACTGGAAAATAGTTCTGAAAATTTGGAACTATGGTCATGGAAAAAAGATTTAACAGTGAAATAAAAGGCTGAGAAAAGTATAAGTGAGAACTCTAGGGGGAAATCATATTTAAAGGGTGGGGAATAGAAGCCAGCAAAAGAGAATGAATACCAGGTAGGAGAACCAGAAACGAGGTTCAGTGCTAAAGACAGAGTTCCCAAACTTTACTGCCCAGGGGTCCTTAAACAACACTGACACTTAGCTACCAGCCTAGACTCTGTAATATAATTATGGTATGAAGTGTGAATGTGGGTTTTAAAAAGCTCCAGGTCATTTTAATGTGCAACCAAGTTTGGGAATCCCTGATTTAAGGAAAAACAATGTTTTAGAGATGAGTTTGAAACAGTTTTAAGGGTGAGTTTCTGAGACTAAAGTTTGACAAAACGATGACATGTTAGTATTTTTAATCTCTTTTAGTTCCTAATATTTACTTACCTTGTTTTTTCAATTATATCTTCCAAAAGATACTCCACAACCGGAAAAGTAAAACCAGGTATATGTATCATTGGACAGTTACCTATCATGGTAGATAAAACATAAATCTGTACTTGAATGTTCAAAAAAAAACCCAAAAATAACTCAACAGACTGTAAATAGGACAATGACTCCATTAGTTTTAACTTCAGAAAGTGGTCCTGACACTTTTACAGCTCTACCTTATTTTTCCATATCTAATTTAATAAAACCAGCAGTCTAGTGTTCACTCAGTACCGATTTACTGTTACCAAACTGTACACACATCTCACAGTTCTACAAAGTAACCCAGAATACCAAAAAATAGAGTATTTTAAGTTGGATTCAAGACCTACTAAGTCTACTTCTCTTCATCATTAGCCAAGATGGTGCCACCAGAACCTAAGTTTTAGTGAAATCTACATTAAGAAACGTAACCCCTGTGGTATCCAGAATTATGGAAAGGAGAAACGTAGTTAAAGCAAGACCTGACCAAATATTAAACTGTTGCTTACTATTTTAGAATCATTAGTTAAAAAATAAGTCTTAGTATTGTTATTTAAATGCAAAATAAACCATATACACTGTAAACAAAGGCCAACACTGTAGACACATATCAAAGTATCTGAGGTGGCACCAAACTTTGCCTCTGACTTGCATAAGTTTACTCAAAGTTAGTTCTGGATTTCTCATCAAAAAGGACTGAGACAGAGACAAAGACAAAGTATAATATGCTCAACTAATCTCACAAGGCTTTGAGGGTCAACCGGGCTGAATATAAACACATTACAGTTCTATTCCATTTTAATTCCCTTTTCTCCTTGCCCCAACAATTTAAGCAGGAGAGACAGTAAGGCATAACTTTAAAAGAATGTACTCTGCAGCTAGTCAAATTTAGTTTCTTTTTTTTATATTTTGGCCACTCTGTGCAGCTTGTGGGATCTTAGTTCCCTGACCAGGGACTGAACCCGGGCCCCAGAAGTGAAAGCACTGAGTCCTAACGGCTAGACTGCCAGGGAATTCCCTCAAATTTAGTTTCAAATCATCTTGACTCTCTGTTAAGTATGCAACCTTGGGTAAGCTACTTAACTACTCTGAGGCTGTTTCCTCATCTATAAAAATAAGAATAGCACCTACTTCACAAGGTATTATGAGGACTGATGAAGACATGCCAAATACACTACCTGGCACATTGAAGGTATTCCACAGCGGTTGCTAGTTATTACTGTTGTTAGCAAACTGCCACCCTAGCCTGTGATATTACATAAAAGCCGCAGAAGAATCACAAAAAGTTTATAAAATTCAAATCTGTGGTTTGACTTCATTGATGTCACCTTAATTATCTGGTGGAAGCACCAAAAGGCTACATGTCTTCACTATAAGAACAGAGATGATGCCACATTTTTAAAAAACAGGCCCAATTCTCTGTGAGACTAGAGGGTAGATGAATATTCAAATAAAATGAACTGCTAAACATTTATTTTGACTACTCTGTACCTAGCACTATATTAGTTTTCTTTAGAAAACTGTTTCTAAATTCAATGGCTTTGTGATAACTTTCTAAAGTAACAACCATAAATTTTACTCACCAAAATATTCTGAAAATTTCTCAGCATTCAATGTTGCACTCATCAAAACTATTTTCAGGTCAGGTCGATAATTAAGAAGATCTTTAACAACAGTCATTAAAACATCTGACTGTAGATTTCTCTCATGGATTTCATCAAGCACGATATGACTAACACTGGACAAATGCCTAAAGCAGAAGTGTAAAGTTCGTTACTCAGCACAAAATTCAAAAACAGAATCATTTTACTTTTCCATAAATTAATAAAATCCAATTTCCTAATTACATCTTCTGATAACATTTAACTAAATGTCCTGAGTTGAAACATACTCACGGGTCTGACTGAAGCCACTGAAGGATAATTCCTGTCGTACAATATAAGATAGAACCCTGTTTCCTTGGCAACCGACTGTGAATGAAAGATATGAGTTAATTCTTGGTTTTCTTTACTAAAAAATTACTTAAGTACTACAAAAGTTTAAAAGAATATCTTCAATTTAAAAAATTTTTTTCAGTTTTAATGAAAAGCTTCATACTTAAATTTTAGTTACTGGAACCCTTACAATGATACAGTAATGAGACATACTAGCTTCAAGTTCATTATACATTATTTCTGTTATGATACTATGTTAATGATTTCTTTTTAAAAGCAAAAGTGCTACCATTCAGAAAAAGACCAAATATTTAGAGAACTAAACTTCTGTTCAGTGATTAGAAAATCAATTCATTTAAAAAGGTAAATGGAATCTTGACCTGCAGAGAAGGACTAAAGAAATACAGTGGAATGGGATAGGGGGTTAAAGACACAAAACTAAATTCAGTCAGTCAGTGGCTGCATGGTGGTATCAAAATATACAGGAGGTCAACTCCTTTTCAGGGTGAGTGATGGTCTACTAACATATAACCAGGAAAAATGTTATCTTTCTAATCATTCCATAATGTAAAAGACATCTTAAAATGGCAATCCAAATCTGAATTTGGGTTAAAAAAATGATTTTGTGGGTTGCAAGCCTCATATGTTGCAGTTACTTTAAATGTTAATTCTAATAGCAATAATCAGCATAAAAATAGGGGAAAGATCTTTCTTTTGGATCTCTAATTTCAAAGTTTCACTAAAATCTACCTGTAAACAAGTGAACATTCTTTACCTCTGGAGACGAATTTGGTATCCGGTACTATTACCATTGCCACAAGATTCTGCCCTTTCTGCAGCCACTCTCTCTGCAACCTTTAATTAAAATAAAGTACAGTTACAAAGAAAACATCTCCTTTATAGTAAATATCGTGAATGCCTATGAAAATCTGGTTGCTGAAACACTATCCATTAGATTTTCAGAATTAAAAAAATAGAAACAGATATTAAAATCTGAGGTATCTAAAATTGTGTCCCTTAAGAGCTGAAGACTACCTGCTTCTTATGTTTACTTCTCATTTCCTCTGAAATTCTCCCTCATAACTATTTTCAAAGCAACTTTCTATAAATCCTCTCTTTGTCTTTTTTAAAAAAAGTTGGAAATCGTAATCTAAACTTGTAAAACTTGTATATAATTTGAGGGTAAACATACGTTGATACTATTTTTCATTTGTTTCTTTTTCGTAGAGATTGGTAGGCTTAACTTCTAGTTCTTGGTTATGTTCTTAAAGTTATGGCTGCCAAAGATAAGCTCTAGACAGATGAAATCTTATAATCCAACACTGATTTGTAGAACTAAAAGTAACCAACAGTCATCTAGTGACAGAACAGTGATTTATGAGGTTAGAAAATGACATGATTAGTTTTTAAGAAATAATACTTCAGAAGGAAAAGTTTTCAATCGTTCTATCCCATATAAACTGACTTGGACCATTACTTCACTTTCTGCTACTGATTAAACTGCCCATTCAAATACCAACAGATCTTAGAAAAATAAGCAAAGAAATAACCTAATTTGCATTTCTCCTTACTGTCAATATATATACTCATATATTAGTGAAAATGATAAGATTTTTAACTTAAGTCAGGCTATATAACAGTGTTACGACAAAAATGGCTTACTTTTCACCATTCTATGAACCTATGCCATTTCTAGGAATATCGTCCTCCCATAAAGACTGCTGCTTTACTTTTTTAAAAATAGTATCTCTTAGAAACCATAGTTTAAAACGTATATAGTAGCTCCTACAAAACAATGCTATAATTGGTAATGCAGTTCCTGACCAGATTCTGTATTAAATGACTTAGAGATGTAATAAATAGTACTATCATAAAACCAAATACAACCGTAAATCTTCGTAATTTAAATTTACACACAGAATTCCATAACACTGAAATAAATGTACTATATACAATGAATGTTGTAAGAAACCCCAAACATTTTTAAAGAACATGTAACTCATATATTTAACTAGGTCATCTAACTAAACACAAAAAATGTTATTTGTAATAAACATGTACTTATACTTGCTTAATGATAAACCTGAAACAATGCCTTATTTTTTTATGATAAATTCCCTCTTACTGAATTGCATTAAAACGTCAGAAATACAGCTACCGCCACTCAGTGTACTTATATACTGAAAAAAACAATCAGAGAGTGCCGAAAATAGTATTGAATGAATCAGGGAGTAAAATGTAAAGCATCTAATGATGCAGATTATTTGAAGCTCCTAATCAATTCTATAAACATGATCAATTTTTTGTTCTTTTACTTTTATACTGAAAATTGTCTGGATCTTTAATTTATCTTGACTCCTAAACATCTATTATCACTAACAGAGAGAGGTTAATTTTTTGGGCTTTACTACCAAATACTTGTTAACCAAATTTTGCTTTTATAGCAACATATCTTAAACCTAATAAAAAATCACCCCAACCTTCAAAATCAGTAAGTTCTAGCAGGACTACATAGGAGAACAGAAAACAAAGTGGGGAATTTTAGAAAGTGAGAGATTACTTACTGAAATGGCACTAATTCTTCTTGGCTGAGTACAAACTATCCTGCATGCAGATCCTTTTCCTCTTTCAATGTAGTTATCCAAAATGAACTGAGTAACTTGAGTGGTTTTTCCACAACCAGTTTCACCACTTACTACTGTTACCTGATGGTTATCGATCATATTTACCAATTCCTATTTCAAAAGGGAAAATAAGTGAAGAAAATCACATGTTGACTAAGTCTGAAAAGATAGTTACCAAAATCCTACCAAACTGAAGGTAATTGTTTTTAACAAGCATATTAATACTTTTAAAATTCTGTTATATGCAATGCTGGCAGTTTGGATATCTGGATCTACCAGTTTTCAAAAGATAAGAAGCACCAAATTATAAAAAGAACAGAGCCATGGCTCTGTTAATGAAAAACACACTGACAAGAACAAGAAGAGACAGGTTATAAACCCATACATAAGAATTAACATAAATTAAAAAGAATGGTGACATGTGGGGCTACTGAGTACAAGGCAAATCCCCTGATACCTAAAAAACTACTAGGAACATTAAGGATTTATATCATAAATCATAAATATGGCTTTGTCTGCAGGACAAGTTTTGTATACTGTTTTCAAAAACAAGGAAGAGTATAATTTAAGACGACTCCCTTTCAAATAATTAAAATAAAGACAAGTTGTAAATACCTAAATCAAATGACTAAAATTCAGATATCTAGAAAACTGCCTACTTGGGAAAGATCTTCTTTCTTTTAAGGTTTAGATAAACACGAGTATTTTTAAAGTAATATTCACCATACTAACAAAACCATCCCACTACTTCAAAGGGGTGTCATGAGGTATCTTTATCTATGAAACAATCTAACATGAAAACCCACCATTTAAAAATTTCTTATCTATTCTACCACCTCATATATATCAGAACAGGTTCCAAGTTTGAACATTGAAATTACAGGTGGCAAGTACTGAGAAGTAGAATGTGATTCATTCATTCAACAAATATTTACTGGGGGTCTATAGAATGTTAGGCACTGTTCTGAGTCAAGAGGTACATAGTGAACAAAATAGACTCTGTCCTCAAGAACTTACACTGCTAGGAAGGGAAGATACACATGTCAGGTGGTAGTAAGTGCTATAAAAAGGAAAGAAAAATAAAGGAAGGTTGAGAAGTCAGAAGGATAGGAGATTATATTATTCTACACAGGATGATTGTATAAGGAAACATAATAAGTTAATTAAAGCACTGTATTTTCAGCAGTGCCCCAATTTTAATTAAAATATTTGATCTCAAATTAAGAGCAAGGGTTATTTATCCAAAGCAACTTACAAGTGAAAATTCTATTTTTAAACTCATGGACATATAAATATGAGAAAACTTCAGGAAAATTGTTTCAGAACTGTTTTTTTTTTTTTAAGTCCTTCAACAATTCAAAGGAATAAAATGAACTTCCAAGAATATCCTTTAGCGAAAGGTTCATTAATTTATATTTCTTCTTGATATAGAGCTTTAAAAAAATGTATTTAAACATTTTGCAAATCAAATTAAGTAGTGTATATTTATTTTACCTTTTGCATTCCATATGAAGGCAGCTTTTCCCTGAAATGCTGAAATTAAAAAAAAAGTTTTTAATTTTTTTACAAAAGAAATGTAATCAAATTATAATCCTGCTAAACAGAATATATCATAGATACATATGTTAAGAGTGCAAAAGTATTACCTCACAGCTTATGTGAGGTGTCAAGACTTAAAAAAAAGAATTTTTATAAAAAAGAACTAAGGAACTTAGCAATGAGATTATAAGCTGTCTGAGAACAGGGAATGTCTTATTTAGTCTTTGGTAAACACAGGAGAATGACAGGCATCTAGAAAGTGGAAAAATAATGTTTAAAAAAATTTATAACTGAAAGAAAAATATGGCATATTACCAAGGATTAAAAAATTGAGCTCTTAAACACACCTAAATTCTAGACTTGGTTTTGTTACGAGCTGTGCAACCATAGATACGTCACTTAACCTAAGATTCTTTTTCCTCCTCTGTAACAGACATGCGTAATCTCTTGTACAGGGCTGTTGAGAGGTTCAAATGACGTAGTACATGTGAAGCTTTTACAACAGTGCCTGACCAAAAGGAAGACCACTAACTGTTTTTGTTTTGCACATTTCTTCTAACTTTCTCTGAACTAGATCAATTACTCATCTTCAATAATATTTGAGTTCTGTCCTCCATACAAAGCAAACAGAGACAGTAGCTAACTCTTCTTGTTCCTAAGGGTATAAGACAACTAAAATATTCTGAATTAATACATCTTGAAAACTCCTGTCCCCAAATCGTATTTTCACTCAAAAGGCATCAAAAAGCTACACAATTTGGTCCTGGATAACCTCAGCTGATCTGTTCTAATGAGGATATCCAACCTGCAGTGATAGTCAATAGATCCTTTCTTTCCTACAGGAGATGTGATAATCTGCCTTTCTCAAAAATGGCAGTACATATTTGCATATTCAAGACATAGCCCTCAGAATTGCCTCAGTATTTTCTCTTAAAAAAAAAGTGAACGTTTTATTACATCTCTTTCTAGAATATCCATAAAGCATTCAATTTTATGTTTTAACAGGAAAGAACTTTAAAATATCTTGCCTAGCAGGAAAAGAAAATACTGGAAAAACTCAGGAGAATTTCAGAATTTAAAGACACCTCTGTCTTTAAAGTGTTGGTGAACGTAAGCACATCATATAACTTTTGAGGAATTTAATTTTAACATCTGTAAAACGAAAGAGTTGGATTAGATGTTCTAAAAGAAAAAACTTTACAATTCTAACCACCCTTGTCTCTTATGACATCTCACTAAAATGGCCTAGAAATGTTAAACTTAAGTGTGATTTTTTTTTCATCTGCACTACCATTTCTCAGATATTTCTTCTTGTCACCATATATATAAACTATTGTAGATGAGATAGGCTACTTATGTGTAATTCCATTCCCACTACTTTTCCGTACTATAAGGGGGAAAAAAATTCCCAGAGGATGGCTTGTTGAGCAATCTCACTGATTTATATCAGGCAACTACCTCTAACCATAAATACATTTTTATCAAGTGTCAGAAGAGATGACAAGTAAAAATTTTTTCCCCATCTTGCTTTCCATTACCTGCATTTCAATATACCGAAGGTCAGTTTTTTTCTTTTGTAAATCTTCCAATAATTGTTGGTCTAAAGTTACATCTGGTTCATTTTCTTGCAAGAGATATTCAGAATCGCGGTCAATATATTTGTCCCTGATTCTAAATGGCCTCTTTTCTTGATTTATCAAATTTTTTTCCTGATCCTCAACTTTCTTTACTGAGTTTGGTTTGTTCTCAGCAGGAGCTTCAGTCCCATATCTATTTTGACAAAATAAAAAAATGATAAAGATTGAATGAAGAGCCACTCAAGCCCTGAAACAAAATAATATATGTTGTTTAATGATTTCAAAGTCATCAAAATCAAAAGCCTTTATTCCTTTCTCTTAGTAGAGCAATTTGAAAATACTTAGATTCTTATAATGAACTCAGTTTTTTTTCCACCCTACAAATAAGACACTGCCAGACAGGTTATTCCTTGTGGTAGTTAAGAAAATAAAAATCCACCCAATAGTAATTCCTCCATTGCAAAGACTCACAGTGTTTCTCTTTATCAAGTTTTCTGAGCCATGTTTTATTTCACAACTTTATTTTCCTGCCACCCTTTCTGAGCTATAAGTGGGATGCTACATTACACAGTCCCAGAGAAACTACTTCTAATTTGCCCCTGATGATACAGTTCCTATGATTTTCCTAAAACAGCAGTAATTTAACTTCTTACAGATCTCCTCCACAAGAAAATTCCGGAAATACAAAGATGATGGGTAGGAAGAACTAAGTAATAACTTCATCAACATCCTATATAGACAATTCCTACCATTTAGATCTCCTGTGGGAATAAATATGCCACCTAAATTTTTAAATATTTCACCAAATTTGCTCAATCTACATAAGAAAAAAGATTACTTTGAGGCTAAATTTCACTTATAGAAGAGCCTAAAGATGTTATTTTTATTATCTTTTTTTTCCGGCCAGTGCTCTGAAAGAAGTGTCACTCTTTGTTCATCTTTAAAAGAATACTTTTTGTTTTACCCGTGATCTTCAGGAGCAAACCAGGATATTTGTGCTTCCGAATCTTTATCATTCTTAGCCTGCACAGAATGTAGCAGCTGCACAATTTGTTCTTCTCGACGTTCATCCATATGTACCACAGCTCTCTATTTTGTGCAAAGAAAAAGCATCCTCATCAGGGTGAGAAAGCGTGTGCAAAATTATTTGACGACTAAAACAATAAAGGCAAAGTAACATGCATTCAACAAACATATATAAAAGAAAGTTAAAGTCACCCCACACTTGCTCTCTAGACCCTTTTCTACTATATGTCTATAAAATTAGCTTTACTATTACTGGCAAAGAAATCATATTTACATCACTTATTAAAACTTTGGTTCCCTTACTTCCTACCCTTGCATAATACTAATTGTTACAATCTTTTCCTTATCTTAAATTTTAAAAGATACTCACAATTAAACTTATTAAAACCCAAATGTTCTGGTAAAAACAAAAGTTAAAAACTGCAAATACTATTTTGGCTGCAACGAGCATTTTAAGAGCATTTAATCTCTTACATTATGAGGAGGAGTAAATTAGGAAGTAAGAAGGCTGAGCTCAGAGGGAATAAATAAAATGATCAGTGCTCATGAAAATAATATTCCAAATGATGCAGTTACCTCAGAGAATGAGATTTACTTAAAAAGAGACACCAGAGAAAATATGAGTTAGATTGTTTTCTTAGTATAGAATACATGGAAGAGAAAATATGAGGTACACTGTACACAGTAAGAATAAGAACTTTTAAAGACTGCCCTTTTATAATTGCAAATTATGATTAGCTAAATTATAAGTAAACACAGTAAGTAAAAAAGAAGAGTGCATAGATTTTTTTTCCCCAGGTGTGCAGACAGGAAAGATGGCCAAGTTATTGAATGAAAAAAGCCAGATGCAGAAAACACGTGCAACGGGATATTGCTTTCACTACTATTAATTTTTAAAAAGGTTATTCTCTTTTCATATTCTATGCCTTTTGCAGTATTTCTTCAAGATATAATTCTGGCACATAGTACATACCCCTGAGAAGTCTATCAAATGCATGGATGTATCTAGCTTTTTGAATGAGCATATATGACTTTTGTGTTAAACCATTTTTCTCTTTAAAGAAGTAAAACACACACAAAAAGAATACACCTAGATCTCCAGGGAATTCCATAAGACTTCTGCTAATAAATTATTAAAGGATTTACTAAAACCATCATTATGCTCATACACTTAAAAAGTCCAATACAGCAAAACTCCAGCTGATAAGAAAGCATTAGGAAATTACAAACTGCAGCAAAACCGATTTACTGACAGACACAAAAGTCCAAAATTGTAAGTCACAAAGAGAAAAACAGATCAATATGATACAAAAAGACTTTTTTTCAACACCCGTGTGGCTGACAGGGTTTTGGTGCTCCAGCCAGGTATGAGGCCTGTGCCTGAGGTGGGAGAGCCAAGTTCAAGACACTGGTCCACTAGAGACCTCCCAGCTTCACGTAATATCAAACAGCAAAAGCTCTCCCAGAGATCTCCATCTCAACTCTTAAGACCCAGCTCCACCCAACGACCAGCAAGCTACAGTGCTGGACACCCTATGCCAAACATTTAGCAAAACAGGAACACAAACCCACCCATTGGCAGAGAGGCTGCCTAAAATCATAAAGAGGTAACAGACACCCCAAAACACACCACCGTACATGGACCTGCCACCAGAAAGACAAGATCCAGCCTCATTCACCAGAACACAGGCACTAGGCACCTCCACCAGGAAGCCTACACAACCCACTGAACCAACCTTAGCCACTGGGGACAGACACCAAAAACAATGGGAACTATGAACCTGCAGCCTGCGAATAGGAGACCCCAAACACAGTAAGTTAAGCAAAACAAGAAGACAGAGAAACACACAGCAGATGAAGGAGCAAGGTAAAAACCCACCAGACCAAAAAAATGAAGAGGAAATACTCTACCTGAAAAAGAGTTCAGAGTAATGAGAGTAAAGATGATACAAAATCTTGGCAACAGAGCAAAGAAAATACAAGAAACGTTTAACAAGGACCCGGAAGAACTAAAGCCCAAACAAACGATGAACACAATAAATGAAATTAAAAATTCTCTAGAAGGAATCCACAGTAGAATAACTGAGGCAGAAAAATGGATAAGTTACCTGGAAGATAAAATGGTGGAAATAACTACTGCAGAGCAGAAAAAAGAAAAAAGAATGAAAAGAACTAAGGACAGTCTCAGAGACCTCTGGGACAACATTAAACTCACCAACATTTGAATTATAGGGGTTCCAGAAGAAGAAGAGAAAAAGAAAGGGACTGAGAAAATATTTGAAGAGATTATAGTTGAAAACTTCCTTAATATGGGAAAAGAAATAGACAATCAAGTCCAGGAAGCACAGAGAGTCCTACACAGGATAAATCCAAGGAGAAACACGCCAAGACACATATTAATCAAACTATCAAAAATTAAATTCAAAGAAAAAATATTAAAAGCAGCAAGAGAAAAGCAAAAAATAACATACAAGGGAATCCCCGTAAGGTTAACAGCTGATTATTTCAACAGAAACTCTGCAGGCCAGAAGGGAGTGGCAGGACATATTTAAAGTGATGAAAGGGAAAAACCTACAACCAAGATTTCTCTACCCAGAAAGTATCTCATTCAGATTCTACAGAGAAATTAAAACCTTTACAGACAAGCTAAGAGAATTCAGCACCACCAAACCAGCTCCACAACAAATGCTAGAGGAACTTCTCGAGGCAGGAAACACAGGAGAAGGAAAAGACCTACAATAAGAAACCCAAAACAATTAAGAAAATGGTAATAGGAACATACATGTCGATAATTACCTTAAATGTAAATGGATTAAACGGTCCAACCAAAAGACACAGACTGGCTGAATGGATACAAAAACAAGACCTGTATATATGCTGTCTACAAGAGACCCACTTCAGACCTAGCGACACATACAGACTGAAAGTGAGGGGATAGAAAAACATTTTCCATGCAAATGGGAATCAAAAGAAAGCTGGAGTAGCAGTTCTCATATCAGACAAAATAGACTTTAAAATAAAGACTATTGCAAGAGACAAAGAAGGACACTACATAATGATCAAGGGATCAATCCAAGAAGAAAATATAACAATTGTAAATATTTATGCACCCAACATAGGAGCACCTCAATACATAAGGCAAATGCTAACAGACATAAAAGGAGAAATCGACAGTAACACAATCACAGAAGGGGACTTTACTAATGGACAGATCATCCAAAATGAAAATAAATAAGGAAACACAAGCTTTAAATGATACATTAAACAAGATGATACATTAAACAAGATGGACTTAATTGATATGTATAGGACATTCCATCCAAAATAAACAACAGAATAGACTTTCAACAGACATTCTATCCAAAAAACAACAGAATACACTTTCTTCTCAAGTGCTCATGGAACATTCTCCAGGATAAATCATATCTTGGGTCACAAATCAAGCCTCGGTAAATTTAGAAAAATGAAATCGTATTAAGTATTTTTTCTGACCACAATGCTATGAGACTAGATATCAATTACAGGAAAAAATCTGTAAAAAATACAAACACATGGAGAGTAAACAATACACTACTTAACAACCAAGAAATCACTGAAGAAATCAAGGAGGAAATCAAAAAATACCTACAAACAAATGACAATGAAAACACAACGACCCAGCATTGGGGACCTTGAAGATGGCGGAAGAGTAAGACGCGGAGATCCCCTTCCTCCCCACAGATACACCAGAAATACATCTACACGTGGAACAACTCCTACAGAACACGTACTGAAGGCTGGCAGAAGACCTCAGACCTCCCAAAAGGCAAGAAACTCCCCACGTACCTGGGTAGGGCAAAAGAAGAAAAGAAAAAAGAAAAAAAAAACAGAGACAAAAGAATAGGGACGGCACCTGCACCAGGTGGAGGGAGCTGTGAAGGAGGAAAAGTTTCCACACACTAGGAAGCCCCTTCGCGGGCGGAGACTGCGGGAGGCGGAGGGGGGAGCTTCGAAGCCGTGGAGGAGTGCACAGCAACGGGTGCGGAGGGCAAAGCGGGGAGATTCCCGCACAGAAGATCGGTGCCGACGGGCACTCACCAGCCCAAGAGGCTTGTCTGCTCACCCGCCGAGGCGGGCGGGGCTGCGAGCTGAGGCTCTGAGGCTCGGGTTTCGGTTTTGGACGGAGCGCAGGGAGAGGACTGGGGTTGGCGGCTTGAACATAGCCTGAAGGGGTTGGTGCACCACGGCTAGCCGGGAGGAAGTCCGGGGAAAAGTCTGCACCTGCCGAAGAGGCAAGAAACTTTTTCTTCCCTCTTTGTTTCCTGGTGCGTGAGGAGAGGGGTTTAAGAACACTGCTTAAAGGAACTCTAGAGACGGGCACGAGCCGCGGCTAAAAGCGCAAACCCCAGAGACGGGCACGAGCCGCGGCTAAAAGCGCGGACCCCAGAGACGGGCGCGAGCCGCGGCTAAAAGCGCGGACCCCAGAGACGGGCAGGAGATGCTAAGGCTGCTGCTGCCGCCACCAAGGGGCCTGTGTGCGAGCACAGGTCACCTTCCACACCCCTCTTCCGCGGAGCCTGTGCAGCCCGCCACTGCCACGTTCCCGGGATCCAGGGACAACTTCCCCGGGAGAATGCACGGCACGGCGCGCCTCAGGCTGCTGCAACGTCACGCTGGCCTCTGCCGCCGCAGGCCCGCCCCGCACGCCGTGCCCCTCCCGCCCCGCCGGCCTGAGTGCGCCAGAGCCCCCGAATCAGCGGCTCCTTTAACCCCGTCCTGTCTGAGCAAAAAACAGACGCCCTCCAGCGAACTACACGCAGAGGCAGGGCCAGATCCAAAGCTGAGCCCCTGTGAGCTGTGAGAACAAAAAAGAGAAAGGGAAGTCTCTCCCAGCAGCCTCAGAAGCAGTGGATTAAAGCTCCACAATCAACTTGATATACCCTGCATCTGTGGAATACCTGAATAGACAACCAATCATCCCAAATTAAGGAAGTGGACTTTAGGAGCAAGATCTGTGATTTTTTTCCCTATTTCTCTTTTTGTGAATGTGTATGTGTATGCTTCTGTGTGAGATCTTGTCTGTATAGTCTTGCTTCCACCATTTGTCCTAGGGTTCTATCCGTCCATGGTTTTTTTTAAATTTTTTTTCTTAATTTTAGTAACGTTACTATACTTTACCTTCATTCTTTCTTTCTTTCTTTCCTTCCTTCCTTCCCTCCTTTAGACAACGAATCATCCGAAATTGAGGAGGTGGTCTCTGACAGCAAGATTTATTATTTTTCCCCCTTTACCTCTTTTAGTGAGGGTGTATGTGTATGCTTCTGTGTAAGATTTTGTCTGTATAGCTTTGCTTCCAACATTTGTCCTAAGGTTCTATCCGTCCCTTTTTTTTTTCTAAAAAAGAATTTTTTAATTCAATAACTTTATTATACTTTATTTTATTTTTACTGTATCTTTTCTTTCCCTCCTTCCTTCCTTCCTCCCTCCCTCCCTCCTTTCTTTCCTTCTTTGCTTCTTTCTTTCTTTCTTCCTTCCTTCCTTCCCTTCTTTCTTTCCTCATACTTCTACCAATTCCCTCTACTTTTTCTCCCTTTTATTCTGAGCCGTGTGGATGAAAGGCTCTTGGTGCTGCAGCCAGGAGTCAGGGCTCTGCCTCTGAGGTAGGACAGCCAACTTCAGGACACTGGTCAACAAGAGACCTCCCAGCTCCACATAATATCAAACGGCGAAAATCTCCCAGACCTCCATCTTAACACCAGCACCCAGCTTCACTCAACGACCAGCAAGCCACAGTGCTGGACAACCTATGGCAAACAACTAGCAAAACAGGAACACAACCCCACCCATTAGCGGAGAGGCTGCCTAAAATCATAATAAGGCCACAGACACCCCAAAACACACCACCAGACGTGAACCTGCCCACTAGAGAGACAAGATCCAGCCTCATCCGCCACAACACAGGCACTAGTCCCCTCCACCAGGAAGCCTACACAACCCACTGAACCAACCTTAGCCACTGGAGACAGACATCTAAAACAGCGGGAACTTCGAACCTGCAGTCTGCAAAAAGGAGACCCCAAGCACAGTAAGATAAGCAAAATGAGAAGACAGAAAAACACACAGCAGATAAAAGAGCAAGATAAAAATGCACCAGACCTAACAAATGAAGAGGAAATAGCCAGTCTACCTGAAAAAGAATTCAGAATAATGATAGTAAGGATAATCCGAAATCTTGGAAATAGAATGGACAAAATGCAAGAAACAGTTAACAAGGACCTAGAAGAAATAAAGATGAAACAAGCAATGATGAACAACACAATAAATGAAATTAAAAGTACTCTAGATGGGATCAATAGCAGAATAACTGAGGCAGAAGAACGGATAAGTGACCTGGAAGATAAAATAGTGGAAATAACTACTGCAGAGCAGAATAAAGAAAAAAGAATGAAAAGAACTGAGGACAGTCTCAGAGACCTCTGGGACAACATTAAACACACCAACATTCGAATTATAGGGGTTCCAGAAGAAGAAGAGAAAAAGAAAGGGACTGAGAAAATATTTGAAAAGATTATAGTTGAAAACCTCCCTAATATGGGAAAGGAAATAGTTAATCAAGTCCAGGAAGCACAGAAAGTCCCATACAGGATAAATACAAGGAGAAATACGCCAAGACACATATTAATCAAACTGTCAAAAATTAAATACAAAGAAAGCATATTAAAAGCAGCAAGAGAAAAACAACAAATAACACATAAGGGAATCCCCATAAGGTTAACAGCTGATCTTTCAGTAGAAACTCTGCAAGCCAAAAGGGACTGGCCGGACATACTGAAAGTGATGAAGGAGAAAAACCTGAAACCAAGACTACTCTACCCAGCAAGGATCTCATTCAGATTTGATGGAGAAATTAAAACCTTTACAGACAAGCAAAAGCTGAGTGAGTTCAGCACCACCAAACCAGCTTTACAACAAATGCTAAAGGATCTTCTCTAGGCAAGAAACACAAGAGAAGGAAAAGACCTATAATAACGAACCCAAAACAATTTAGAAAATGGGAATAGAAACATACATATCAATAATTACCTTAAATGTAAATGGACTAAATGCTCCCACCAAAAGACACAGATTAGCTGAATGGATACAAAAACAAGATCCTTATATATGCTGTCTACAAGAGACCCACTTCAGACCTAGAGACACATACAGACTGAAAGTAAGGGGATGGAAAAAGATATTCCATGCAAATGGAAACCAAAAGAAAGCTGCAGTAGCAATTCTCATATCAAACAAAATAGACTTTAAAATAAGGACTATTAAAAGAGACAAAAAAGGACACTACATAACGATCAAGGGATCAATCCAAGAAGAAGATATAACAATTGTAAATATTTATGCACCCAACATAGGAGCACCTCAATACATAAGGCAAATACTAACAGCCATTAAAGGGGAAATTGACAGTAACACATTCATAGTAGGGGACTTAAACACCCCACTTTCACCAATGGACAGATCATCCAAAATGAAAATAAATAAGGAAACACAAGCTTTAAATGATACATTAAACAAGATGGACTTAATTGATATTTATAGGACACTCCATCCAAAAACAACAGAATACACATTTTTCTCAAGTGCTCATGGAACATTCTCCAGGATAGATCATATCTTGGGTCACAAATCAAGCCTTGGTAAATTTAAGAAAATTGAAATTGTATCAAGTATCTTTTCTGACCACAACACCATGAGACTAGATATCAATTACAGGAAAAGATCTGTAAAAAATACAAACACATGGAGGCTAAACAATACACTACTTAATAATGAAGTGATCACTGAAGAAATCAAAGAGGAAATCAAAAAATACCTAGAAACAAATGACAATGGAGACACAACAACCCAAAACCTGTGGGATGCAGCAAAAGCAGTTCTAAGAGGGAAGTTTATAGCAATACAAGCCCACCTTAAGAAGCAGGAAACATCTCGAATAAACAACCTAACCTTGCACCTCAAGCAATTAGAGAAAGAAGAACAAAAAAACCCCAAAGCTAGCAGAAGGAAAGAAATCATAAAAATCAGATCAGAAATAAATGAAAAAGAAATGAAGGAAACGATAGCAAAGATCAATAAAACTAAAAGCTGCTTCTTTGAGAAGATAAACAAAATAGATAAACCATTAGCCAGACTCATCAAGAAAAAAAGGGAGAAGACTCAAATCAATAGAATTAGAAATGAAAAAGGAGAGGTAACAACTGACACCGCAGAAATAAAAAAGATCATGAGAGATTACTACGAGCAACTCTATGCCAATAAAATGGACAATCTGGAAGAAATGGACAAATTCTTAGAAATGCACAACCTGCCAAGACTGAATCAGGAAGAAACAGAAAATATGAACAGACCAATCACAAGCACTGAAATTGAAACTGTGATTAAAAATCTTCCAACAAACAAAAGCCCAGGACCAGATGTCTTCACAGGCGAATTCTATCAAACATTTAGAGAAGAGCTAACACCTATCCTTCTCAAACTCTTCCAAAATATAGCAGAGGGAGGAACACTCCCAAACTCCTTCTACAAGGCCACCATCACCTTGATATCAAAACCAGACAAGGATGTCACAAAGAAAGAAAACTACAGGCCAATATCACTGATGTACATTGATGCAAAAATCCTCAACAAAATACTAGCAAACAGAATCCAACAGCACATTAAACGGATCATACACCATGATCAAGTGGGGTTTATTCCAGGAATGCAAGGATTCTTCAATATATGCAAATCTATCAATGTGATACACCATATTAACAAATTGAAGGAGAAAAACCATATGATCATCTCAATAGATGCAGAGAAAGCTTTTGACAAAATTCAATACCCATTTATGATAAAAAGCCTGCAGAAAGTAGGCATAGAGGGAACTTTCCTCAACATAATAAAGGCCATATATGACAAGCCCACAGCAAACATCATCCTCAATGGTGAAAAACTGAAAGCATTTCCACTAAGATCAGGAACAAGACAAGGTTGCCCACTCTCACCACTCTTATTCAACATAGTTTTGGAAGTTTTAGCCACAGCAATCAGAGAAGAAAAGGAAATAAAAGGAATCCAAATCGGAAAAGAAGAAGTAAAGCTGTCACTGTTTGCAGATGACATGATCCTATACATAGAGAATCCTAAAGATGCTACCAGAAAACTACTAGAGCTAATCAATGAATTTGGTAAAGTGGCAGGATACAAAATTAATGCACAGAAATCTCTGGCATTCCTATATACTAATGATGAAAAATCTGAAAGTGAAATAAAGAAAACACTCCCATTTACCATTGCAACAAAAAGAATAAAATATCTAGGAATAAACCTACCTAAGAAGACAAAAGAGCTGTATGCAGAAAATTATAAGACACTGATGAAAGAAATTAAAGATGATACAAATAGATGGAGAGATATACCATGTTCTTGGATTGGAAGAATCAACATTGTGAAAATGACTATACTACCCAAAGCAATCTATAGATTCAATGCAATCCCTATCAAACTACCACTGGCATTTTTCACAGAACTAGAAAAAAAAATTTTGCAATTTGTATGGAAACACAAAAGACCTCGAATAGCCAAAGCAATCTTGAGAACGAAGAAAGGAACTGGAGGAATCAGGCTCCCTCACTTCAGACTATACTACAAAGCTACAGTTATCAAGACTGTATGGTACTGGCACAAAAACAGAAAGATAGATCAATGGAACAGGATAGAAAGCCCAGAGATAAACCCACGCACATATGGACACCTTATCTTTGATAAAGGTGCCAGGAATGTACAATGGAGAAAGGACAGCCTCTTCAATAAGTGGTGCTGGTAAAACTGGACAGGTACTTTTAAAAGTATGAGATTAGATCACTCCCTAACACCATACACAAAAATAAGCTTAAAATGGATTAAAGACCTAAATGTAAGGCCAGACACTATCAAACTCTTAGAGGAAAACATAAGCAGAACACTCTATGACATAAATCACAGCAAGATCCTTTCTGACCCACCTCCTAGAGTAATGGAAATAAAAACAAAAATAAATAAATGGAACCTAATGAAACTTCAAAGTTTTTGCACAGCAAAGGAAACCATAAACAAGACCAAAACACAACCCTCAGAATGGGAGAAATTATTTGCAAATGAAGCAACTGACAAAGGATTAATCTCCAAAATTTACAAGCAGCTCATGCAGCTCAATAACAAAAAAACAAACAACCCAATCCAAAAATGAGCAGAAGACCTAAATAGACATTTCTCCAAAGAAGATATACAGACTGCCAACAAACACATGAAAGAATGCTCAACATCATTAATCATTAGAGAAATGCAAATCAAAACTACAATGAGATAGCATCTCACACCAGTCAGAATGGATATCATCAAAAAATCTAGAAACAATAAATGCTGGAGAGGGTGTGGAGAAAAGGGAACACTCTTGCACTGCTGGTGGGAATGTGAATTGGTTCAGCCACTATGGAGAACAGTATGGAGGTTCCTTAAAAAACTACAAATAGAACTACCATATGACCCAGCAATCCCACTACTGGGCATATACCCTGAGAAAACCATAATTCAAAAAGAGTCATGTACCAAAATGTTCATTGCAGCTCTATTTACAATAGCCCGGAGATGGAAACAACCTAAGTGCCCATCATCGGATGAATGGATAAAGAAGATGTGGCACATATATACAATGGAATATTACTCAGCCATACAAAGAAACGAAATTGAGCTATTTGTAATGAGGTGGATAGACCTAGAGTCTATCATACAGAGTGAAGTAAGTCAGAAAGAGAAAGACAAATACCGTATGCTAACACATATATATGGAATTTAAGAAAAAAAAATGTCATGAAGAACCTAGGGGTAAGGCAGGAATAAAGACGCAGACCTCCTAGAGAACGGACTTGAGGTTATGCGGAGGGGGAAGGGTGAGCTGTGACAGGGCGAGAGAGAGTCATGGACATATACACACTAACAAACGTAGTAAGGTAGATAGCTAGTGGGAAGCAGCCGCATGGCACAGGGATATTGGCTTGGTGCTTTGTGACAGCCTGGAGGGGTGGGATAGGGAGGGTGGGAGGGAGGGAGACGCAAGAGGGAAGACATATGGGAACATATGTATATGTATAACTGATTCACTTTGCTATAAAGCAGAAAGTAACACCCCATTGTAAAGCAATTATACCCCAATAAAGATGTTAAAAAAAAAAAAACAAAAAAACCCACAATGACCCAAAATCTACGGGATGCAGCAAAAGCAGTTCTAAGAGGGAAGTTTACAGCAATACAATCCAACCTTAAGAAACAAGAAACATCTCTATTTATATAAACTACCTAACTTACACCTAAAGCAATTAGAGAAAAAAGAACAAAAAACCCCCATAGTCAGCAGAAGGAAAGAAATCATAAAGATTAGATCAGAAATAAATGAAAAAGAAACGAAGGAAACAATAGCAAAGATCAATAAAACTAAAAGCTGCTTCTTTGAGAAGATAAACACAACTGATAAACCATTAACCAGACTCATCAAGAAAAAAAGGGAGAAGACTCAAATCAATAGAATTAGAAATGAAAAAGGAAAAGTAACAACTGACACTGCAGAAATACAAAGAATCATGAGAGATTACTACAAGCAACTCTATGCCAATAAAATGGACAACCTGGAAGAAATGGACAAATTCTTAGAAAGACACAACCTTCCAAGACTGAACCACGAAGAAACAGAAAATATAAAAAGACCAATCCCAAGCACTGAAATTGAGACTGTGATTAAAAATCTTCCAACAAAGGCCCAGGACCAGATGGCTTCACAAGTGAATTCTATCAAACATTTAGAGAAGAGCTAACACCTATCCTTCTCAAACTCTTCCAAACTACAGCAGAGGGAGGAACACTCCCAAACTCATCCTACAAAGCCACCAACACCCTGATACCAAAACCAGACAAAAATGTCACAAAGAAAGAAAACTACAGGCCAATATCACCAATGAACATTGATGCAAAAATCCTCAACAAAATACTAGCAAACAGAATCCAACAGCACATTAAAAGGATCATACACCATGATCAAGTGGGGTTTATCCCAGGAATGCAAGGATTCTTCAATATACGCAAATCCATCAATGTGATACACCACATTAACAAACTGAAGAATAAAAACCATATGATCATCTCAATAGATGCAGAAAAAGCTTTCGACAAAATTCAACACCGATTTATGATAAAAAACCCTCTAGGAAGTAGGCACAGAGGGAACTTACCTCAACATAATAAAGGTCATGCATGACAAATCCATAGCCAACATCGTCCTCAATGGTGAAAAACTGAAACCATTTCCACTAAGAACAGGAACCAGACAACATTGCCCACTCTCACCACTATTGTTCAACATAGTTTTGGAAGTTTTAGCCACAGCAATCAGAGAAGAAGAAGAAATAAAAGGAATCCAAATCGGAAAAGAAGAAGTAAAGCTGTCACTCTTTGCAGATGACATGATACTATACATAGAGAACTCAAAGATGCTACCAGGAAACTACTAGAGCTAATCAATGAATTTGGTAAAGCATTAGGATACAAAATTAATGCACAGAAATCTCTTGTGTTCCTATGCACTAATGATGAAAAATCTGAAAGTGAAATTAAGGGAACACTCCCATTTACCATCGCAACAAAAAGAATAAAATACCTAGGAATAAACCTACCTAAGGAGACAAAAGACCTATATGAAGAAAACTATAAGACACTGACAAAAGAAATTAAATACAGATAGAGAGATATACCGTGTTCTTTGACTGGAAGAATAAACATTGTGATAATGACTATACTACCCAAAGCAATCTACAGATTCAATGCAATCCCTATCAAACTAACAATGGCATTTTTCACAGAACTAGAACAAATATTTCACAATTTGTATGGAAACACAAAAGACCCCAAATAGCCAAAGCAATCTTGAGAAAGAAAAACGGAGCTGGAGGAATCAGGCTCCCTGACTTCAGACTATACTACAAAGCTACAGTAATCAAGACAGTATGGTACTGGCACAAAAACAGAAATATAGATCAATGGAACAGGACAGAAAGCCCAGAGATAAACCCACACACATATGGTCACCTTATTTTTGATAAAGGAGGCAAGCATATACAATGAAGATATACAGCCTCTTCAATAAGTGGTGCTGGGAAAACTGGACAGCTACATGTAAAAGAATGAAATTAGAAAACTCCCTAACACCATACACAAAAATAAACTCAAAATGGATTAAAGACCTAAATGCAAGGCCAGACACTATCAAACTCTTAGAGGAAAACATAGGCAGAATACTCTGACATAAATCACAGCAAGATCCTTTTTGACCCACCTCCTAGAAAACTGGAAATAAAAACAAAAATAAAGAAATGGGACCTAATGAAACTTAAAAGCTTTTGCACAGCAAAGGAAACCATAAACAAGGCGAAAAGACAACCTGCAGAATGGGAGAAAATATTTGCAAATGAAGCAACTGACAAAGGATTAATCTCCAAAATTTACAAACAGCTCATGCAGCTCAATAACAAAAAAAGAAACAACCCAATTCAAAAATGGGCAGAACACCTAAACAGACATTTCTCCAATGAAGATACACAGATCGCCAACAAACATACGGAAGAATGCTCAACATCATTAATTATTAGAGAAATGCAAATCAAAACTATAATGAGATATCACCTCACACCAGTCAGAATGGCCATCATCAAAAAATCTAGAAACAATAAATGCTGGAGAGGGTGTAGAGAAAAGGGAACCCTCTTGCACTGTTGGTGGGAATGTACATTGATACAGCCACTATGGAGAACAGTATGGAGGTTCCTTAAAAAACTAAAACTAGAACTACCATACGACCCAGCAATCCCACTACTGGGCATATACCCTGAGAAAACCATAATTCAAAAAGTCATGTACCACAATGTTCATTGCAGCTCTATTTACAATAGCCAGGACATGGAAGCAATCTAAACGTCCACAGACAGATGAATGGATAAAGAAGATGTGGCACCTATATACGATAGAATATTACTCAGACATAAAAAGAAACGAAACTGAGTTATTTGTAGTGAGGTGGATGGACCTAGAATCTGTCATACAGAGTGAAGTAAGTCAGAAAGAGAAAAACAAATACCGTATGCTAACACATATATACGGAATCTAAAGAAAAAAAATGGTTCTGAAGAACCTAGGGACAGGACAGGAATAAAGACACAGATGTACACAATGGACTTGAGGACATGGGGAGGGGGAAGGGTAAGCTGGGATGAAGTGAGAGAGTGGCATGGACTTATATATAGTACCAAATGTAAAATAGCTAGCTAGTGGGAAGCAGCTGCACAGCACAGAGAGATCAGCTAGCTGGGTGCTTTGTGACCACCTAGAGGGGTGGGATAGGGAGGGTG
>NW_020838025.1:929857-931383 GCF_003676395.1 Aethalodelphis obliquidens | reverse complement strand
ATTTATGATAAAAAACCCTCTAGGAAGTAGGCACAGAGGGAACTTACCTCAACATAATAAAGGTCATGCATGACAAATCCATAGCCAACATCGTCCTCAATGGTGAAAAACTGAAACCATTTCCACTAAGAACAGGAACCAGACAACATTGCCCACTCTCACCACTATTGTTCAACATAGTTTTGGAAGTTTTAGCCACAGCAATCAGAGAAGAAGAAGAAATAAAAGGAATCCAAATCGGAAAAGAAGAAGTAAAGCTGTCACTCTTTGCAGATGACATGATACTATACATAGAGAACTCAAAGATGCTACCAGGAAACTACTAGAGCTAATCAATGAATTTGGTAAAGCATTAGGATACAAAATTAATGCACAGAAATCTCTTGTGTTCCTATGCACTAATGATGAAAAATCTGAAAGTGAAATTAAGGGAACACTCCCATTTACCATCGCAACAAAAAGAATAAAATACCTAGGAATAAACCTACCTAAGGAGACAAAAGACCTATATGAAGAAAACTATAAGACACTGACAAAAGAAATTAAATACAGATAGAGAGATATACCGTGTTCTTTGACTGGAAGAATAAACATTGTGATAATGACTATACTACCCAAAGCAATCTATAGATTCAATGCAATCCCTATCAAACTAACAATGGCATTTTTCACAGAACTAGAACAAATATTTCACAATTTGTATGGAAACACAAAAGACCCCAAATAGCCAAAGCAATCTTGAGAAAGAAAAACGGAGCTGGAGGAATCAGGCTCCCTGACTTCAGATTATACTACAAAGCTACAGTAATCAAGACAGTATGGTACTGGCACAAAAACAGAAATATAGATCAATGGAACAGGACAGAAAGCCCAGAGATAAACCCACACACATATGGTCACCTTATTTTTGATAAAGGAGGCAAGCATATACAATGAAGATATACAGCCTCTTCAATAAGTGGTGCTGGGAAAACTGGACAGCTACATGTAAAAGAATGAAATTAGAAAACTCCCTAACACCATACACAAAAATAAACTCAAAATGGATCAAAGACCTAAATGCAAGGCCAGACACTATCAAACTCTTAGAGGAAAACATAGGCAGAATACTCTGACATAAATCACAGCAAGATCCTTTTTGACCCACCTCCTAGAAAACTGGAAATAAAAACAAAAATAAAGAAATGGGACCTAATGAAACTTAAAAGCTTTTGCACAGCAAAGGAAACCATAAACAAGACGTAAAGACAACCTGCAGAATGGGAGAAAATATTTGCAAATGAAGCAACTGACAAAGGATTAATCTCCAAAATTTACAAACAGCTCATGCAGCTCAATAACAAAAAAAGAAACAACCCAATTCAAAAATGGGCAGAACACCTAAACAGACATTTCTCCAATGAAGATACACAGATCGCCAACAAACATACGGAAGAATGCTCAACATCATTAATTATTAGAGAAATGCAAATCAAAACTATAATGAGATATCACCTCACACCAGTCAGAATGGCCATCATCAAAAA
>NW_020838025.1:189734-190681 GCF_003676395.1 Aethalodelphis obliquidens | reverse complement strand
CAACCACTGCGCCACCAGGGAAGCCCATACTAAACCATTTCTTAAGTCATTTTATAAAGTGACTTTTACGTTCTTTCCTCTGGTAAGGTATTTTGCCAAATTAAAATTAAGAGGTTAAAGTTAAGATGCAAGACTAATGATAAGGAGACATAATTAGCATAGAAAATTGTGACAAAAGGCTAGAATAAGGGAGACTTGCTTAATAGTGTGGTCCTCATTCTTTCACTAGAGCCTTGAATCAGAACCAGCAAAATGGTACTCAAGGAGTGGCCAAGACAACAAAAGAAGCAATGGAATTCAATGAAATGGGAGGATGCTTTAGTAAAGAGGATCATTTAATTTCAGCCTCGGGATCATTTGTTCCTTGAATAGAAAGTGTGCTAGGCTGGAGCCCTTCCCTCTTCTGAGAGTCCAAGCAAATCAATAACAAAGGCCAAGGGTGGTAGGGTAGCAAGGTTTGGAGCTCTACCAGATAAGGCCTCAAGCCCTAGATCAAATAGATCAAGAACATTAGCTGTGAGGTCCCTATTTATAAAACAGGGAGAGATGGTAGAGAAAATGTCACAGTAAGTGTCACTAAACGGTCTCCCTGTCTTTACTCCCATCCATCATGTAGGAACAAATTCCTGATCCCCTCAACTTCCTCTCAAATATTTCTGAGAGTCCTATAGGGACCTCACACATGTACCATGTCAAACCAAGTTCAGTACTCTTGACCACTCAAGAATTCTCTCTGGCTCCACTTTTCTGCAAAGACTTCTGTTAATGCCAATTCCTTATGCAGCAGCTATGTTCCTATGATCACAGAGGGGGCTACTGCTGCTGACACCCACAAAGGCACAGCCATGTCCCCAGTGATACAGCTCTCAGAGTGTTGAGCCAGACACTGAGGACATTGTCATCTGACTGAAGGGCTCTGTCTCTTGTTACTGCCAAAGACTCCAGCA
>NW_020838025.1:57494-189634 GCF_003676395.1 Aethalodelphis obliquidens | reverse complement strand
AATGATGCCATATAATATAGTTGCTATCTATATAGTATTTGCCCTGTTATTGCAGACCCCTTGACTTAGGACTTAAAATTTGAACTCATGACAACATTCTGAGTGACAGGCAATGCACAATCTCCCTTCTTCCAAGCCAAACTTTTGAATCTCGACTCTCACTTCCCTGAGGATAAATTATTTCTATGGGGCTCTTCACTTCACTCTAAACAAACTCCTGTTGAGCTTTCCCCATCCTAGACAGCACTAACACTCAGCTGGTAGGTGTCTATGTGGGTGTGCCGTCTGTTTACAGCTGGCACCCATCCTGATTGATTAGTAAGAAATATTTTGGCTAGTCTCCTGCTTCCAGAACTGCTTAAATCCGAGGGAAAATACAGTGGAGGCTCACAGAATGACACTGTTTTGTTTTTTTTTTTGCGATACGCGGGCTTCTCACTGTTGTGGCCTCTCCCGTTGCGGAGCACAGGCTCCGGATGCGCAGGCTCAGCGGCCATGGCTCACGGGCCCAGCCACTCCTCGGCATGTGGGATCTTCCCGGACCAGGGCACGAACCCGTGTCCCCTGCATCGGCAGGCGGACTCTCAACCACTGTGCCACCAGGGAAGCCCAGAATGACACTTTTAAAACTATCACAGAAAAGTATATTTTCCATGTCTTCATTCCTTAATAATGAGAAAAATATATAAGATTGCTGTATGATAAAGGTATTGATTATTAATTTCAGGGAACGTCAATGCTTCTCATTTGTAAGGGTATTTACTATAGAACAGTACAAAATATGGCAAACAGATCCCTTCTAATACTGAAACATGGCCAAAGGTCCCAATGTGGTTAGGTAAAAACTGCTGTGTTCCCATGTCCCTTCTCCTCTTCTTCCTTTTTATAAAAGAATTTCTGAGTTTTGTCTGGGCATATGGCTCTTCAGCTTGAGACATACTTTCCAGCCAGGGGTGGACATGTGACTATTTTTCAGCAAATAGAATGTGAACAGAAGCCATATATACAATTTCTGGGTCATGTAGTTTAGGAAGGAGATTGCTTGCACTCCATGGTGCGGACTCAGACATACAGATGTGATGCTGATGAGCTAGAATCCACCTGGGATGGAAAAGTAACAAGATGGATAGAGCCTGGCCCCTGGGCGACCTGGACTATTTAATGAGAGAGAAATAAACTCCTATCTTGTTTGAATCAGAGCATTTGGGGGTGAAGAAGAGGACTCTGTTACAGCAGTTTAGTCTGTGTGCAAACAAATACAAGGAGTCATTATAAAGTCATCAGCCTCTGGAAGGAAGACACAAAGGTTTAAATATCTGTATTTGAATGACCAGAGAAACTATATCATACAACCTCAGGGACTGTGCAGTCTATGTGGGAATAATAGCTATTGAGAAAAAAAACTGTGGACTTAAACTTTAGATGTGCAATATTACATTACAAACTACACAATAGTCTGGAAATCTACATTTAATATGACAAAAGAGAATTATATTAGAGAAATTTTCTGATGTCCTCTAAAGCCACCACTTCATATTAATTCCTAGGCCATCATAGTCAAATGAATACATAACGAAAATTTAAAAGACAGTTGGCTGTGTCTAGGTAATTAATACGAGCTACTGTAACAAACACTCCTCAACCTGGAGAGCACCATCACAGAACTTGTCCTTCACATGAAATCCACTGGAGCTGGGCAGTTTTACTGGGTGGCTCTTCTCTTACCCATGACTGTTACCTGGCTTCTTTTTGTATTTTTACCCACTGTCTTAGAATTCTTTGCTTCCCACCACATGGATGGGGGGTGGGGGATGGGGATGTAGAGAGAGGGCCTGAGGAGGATACACAGAATACACTATCCCCAGGCCTAGAAGTGAGAGCCAAAATTTTCACTCACATTTTATTGACCAGAACTAGTCAAATAGAAGACTGCGAAATATAGGGAGCTCATCAACATTCATGAGTATTTTCAGTCTCTTCCACAACAGCCATTTTGAAAGCAACAGCCCAAAACATATTGGTTATAATCTGTTGTCCCCTTAAACACTTGATCCCCTCAACTCTGTGAAGTATACCCTGAAGTGTAGTCTATAACATATGTCAGAATTAGGAAGGATTCAGAATAGCCCCCATTCTACAACATTGGTCCTAATTTTATGAGAGCTGAGAGATTAAAATTTATTTTCTCATTATTTCATTTGAAACCCTTGATGAAATGCTGAAATTACATTTTAACTTAGTTCCAACTCAGAATTTAATTGGCCTTTTCAAGTTATACCCATAAACTGTTGTAGGCAGTGATACGCCACCTTTAAAAAAAAAAAAAAGCTGTGTCAGGAGACAGAAGACTTGTGCTGTCAATCAAGCTGTGTCCCTAACTGGCTCTGTGGATTTGGGAGAATCACCCTGTCTGGGCTCCCTTTTCTCATCTGTGAGAAAATAAGCGAGTAAAACATTAAAGGCTAGAGAGAAAGGAATTGAAATTAATGATTTCTGTGGTGTCTGCCACATCCAGTATTCCATGGATCACTAATTTTTTTTTATTTAAAAAAATTTTTTATACAATTTTTCAAGGTACTTCCCCTTATAGTTATTACAAAATTATTGGCTATATTCCCCGTGTTGTACAATATATACTTGAGCCTATCTTAAACCCAGTAGCTTGTACCTCCTACTCCCCCCACCCGTGTATTGCCCAGCATCCCACTCCCCACTGGTAACCACTATTTTGTTCTCTATACCTGTGAGTCTGCTGCTTTTTGTTATATTCACTGTTTTGTTGTATTTTTTAGATTCCACATATAAGTGATATCATACAGAATTTATCTTTCTCTGACTTATTTCATTTAACATAATGCCCTCCAAATCCATCCATGTTCCTGCAAGTGGCAAAATTTCATTATTTTTTATGGCTGAGTAATATTCCATTGTATATAAATACCACATTTTCTTTATCCATTCGTCTGTCGATGGACATTTAGGTTGCTTCCATGTCTTGGCTATTGTAAATAGTGCTACAATGGACTTTGGGGTGTGTGTATCTATTCAAATGACGGCTATCTCCAGATACATGCCCTGGAGTGGGATTGCAGGATCATATGGTACCTCTATTTTTAGATTTTGAAGGAACTTCCATACTGTTCTTCACAGTGGCTGCCCCAATTTACATTCCCACCAACAGTGTAAGAGGGTTCCCTTTTCTCCACACCCTCTCCAGCATTTATCATTTGTAGACTTTTTGATGATGGCCATTCTGACTGGTGTGAGGTGATACCTCATTGTAGTTTTTATTTGCCTTTCTTGAATAATTAAAGACGTTGAGCATCTTTTCATGTGCCTTTTGGCCACCTGTATGTCTTTTGGAGAAATGTCTATTTAGATCTTCTACCCATTTTTTGATTGGGTTGTTTGTTTTTTTTGATATTGAGCTTCATGAGCTGTTTGTGTACTTTGGAGATTAATCCCTTGTCAGTCACATCATTTGTAAATATTTTCTCCCATTCTATAGGTTGTCTTTTCATTTTGTTTATGGTTTCCTTTGCTGTGCAAAAGCTTTTAAGTTCAATTACGTCCCATTTGTTTATTTTTGTATTTATTTTTATTACTCTAGGAGACAGATCCAAAAAACAAAATATTGCTGCAATTTATGCCAAAGACTGTCCTGCCTATGTTTTCCTTTAGGAATTTTATAGTATCTGGCCTTACATTTAGGTCTTTAATCCATTTTGAGTTTATTTTTTTGTGTATGGTGTTAGAGAATGTTCTAATTTAATTCTTTTACATATAGCTGTGAGTTTTCGCAGCACCATTTATTGAAGAGGATGTCTTTCCTCCATTGTATATTCTTGCCTCCTTTGTTGTAGATTAATTGACCATAGATACATGGGTTTTTTTTCTGGGCTTTCTATCCTGTTCCATTGATCTAGAAATCTGTCTTTGTGCCAGTACCATACTGGTTTGATTACTGTGGCTTTGTAGTATAGTCTGAAGTCAAGAAGCATGATTCCTCTAGCTTCATTCTTCTTTCTCAGGATTGTTTTGACTGTTTAGGGTCTTTTATGTTTCCATACAAAATTTTAAATTATTTATTCTAGTTCTGTGAAGAATGTCATTGGTATTTTGATAGGGATTTTATTGACTCTGTAGATTGCCTTGGGTAGTATAGTCATTTTGACAATATTGATTCTTCCAATCTAACAACACAGTATATCTTTCCATCTGTTTGTGTCATGTTCGATATCTTTCATCAGCATCTTACAGTTTTTGGAGTATGGGTCTTTTGTCTCCTTGGGTAGATTTATTCCTAGGTATTTTATCCTTTTTGATGTGATGGTAAATGGGATTCTTTCCTTAATTTCCCTTTCTGATCTTTCATTGTTAGTGTATAAAAATGCAACAGATTTCTATATAACAATTTTGTATGCTGTAACTTTACCAAATTCACTGATGAGCTCTAGTAGTTTTCTGGTAGCAACTTTAGGATTTTCTATGTATAGTATTGTGTCATCTGCAAACAGTGACAGTTTTACTTCTTTTTTTCCAATTTGGATCCCTTTTGTTTCTTTTTCTTCTCTAATTGCTGTGGCTAGGATTTCCAAATCTATGTTGAATAAAAGTGGTGAGTGGACATCCTTGTCTTGGTCCTGTTCTTAGAGGAAATGCTTTCAGCTTCACTTTTGAGTATGACTTTAGCCGTGGGTTTGTCATATATAGCCTTTATTATGTTGAGGTAGGTTCCCTCTATGCCCACTTTCAGGAGAGTTTTTATCACAAAGCGATGTTGAATTTTATCAAAAGCTTTTTCTGCATCTACTGAGATGATCATATGATTTTTATTCCTCAGTGTGTTAATGTGGTGTATCACACTGATTGATTTGCAGATATTGAAGAATTCTTGCATCCCTGGGATAAATCCCATTTGATCCTTTTAATGTATTGTCAGATTTGGTTTGCTAGTATTTTGTTGAGGATTTTTGTGTCTATGTTCATCAGTGATATTGGCCTGTAATTCTCTTTTTTTGTGATATTTTTGTCCGATTTTGGTATCAGGGTGATGATGGCCTCATAGAATGAGTTCAGAAGTGTTCCTTCCTCTGCAGTCTTTTGAAATAGTTTCAGAAGGGTAGATGTTAACTCTTCTCTAAACATTTGGTAGAATTCTCCTGTGAAGCCATCTGGTCCTTGACTTTTGTTTGCTGGGAGTTTTTTAATCACAGATTCAATATCAGTACTTGTAATTGGTCTGTTCTTATATTCTATTTCTTCCTGGTTCAATCTTGGGAGATTGTACCTTTCTGAGAATTTGTCCATTTCTGCTATGTTGTCCATTTTATTGGCATATAGTTGCCTGTGGTAGTCTCTTATGGTCCTCTGTATCTCTGTGGTGTTTGTTGTAACTTCCCCTTTTTCATTTCTACTTTTACTGATTTTGGCCCTTTCCCTTTTTTTCTTGATGAGTCTAGCTAAAAGTTTATCAATTTTATTTATTCTTTCAAAGAACCAGCTTTTAGTTTCATTGATCTTTTCTATTGTTTTCTTAGTCTCTATGTCATTTATTTCTGCTCTGATCTTTATGATTTCTTTCCTTCTACTAACTTTGGGTTTTGCTCTTCTTTCTCTTGTTGCTTTAGGTGTAAGTTTAGGTTGTTTATTTGAGATTTTTCTTGTTTTTGAAGGTAAGATTGTATTGCTATAAACTTCCGTCTTAGAACTGCTTTTGCTGCATCTCAAAGGTTTTGGAGCATCATGTTTTCATTTTCACTTGTCTCTAGATATTTTTTGATTTCCTCTTTGGTTTCCTTGGTGATCCATTGGTTGTTTCATAGCATTTTGTTTAGCTTCCATGCGTTTGTGTTGTTTGCAGTTTTTTTCTTGTAGTTGATTTTTTTTTTTTTTTGCAGTACGCGGGCCTCTCACTGTTGCAGCCTTCCTGTCGCGGAGCACAGGCTCCGGACGCACAGGCCTAGCGGCCACAGCTCACAGGCCCAGCTGCCCTGTGGCATGTGGGATCTTCTCAGACCAGGGCACGAACCCGCGTCCCCTGCATCGGCAGGCAGACTCTCAACCACTGCGCCACCAGGGAAGCCCCTTGTAGTTGATTTTTAATCTCATATCATTGTGGTTTGAAAAGATGCTTGATATGATTTCAATTTTCTTAACTATACCAAGGTTTGTTTTGTGGCCTAGCATGTGATCTATCCTGGAGAAAGTTCCATGTGCACTTGAAAAGAATGTGTATACTGCTGCTTTTGGACATGGATCACTAATTTTAAATTTTATGTCAGTTCTAGAAACCAAGGCATTTTAACAGCTTTCTAGACCTTGGGTATTTTTACTTTTAAGAGCTTCACCCTACTTCATACCAAACATATTGAAATGTACTCAGCTTTTACATAAAATATAATTTATGTGTATCTATACATGTGTTTCATACTTTTGAGCCAGAAACTTTTTTCAATTATAAAATATTTCATTTACCTTAACACTATGCATATAGGTTCCAATGATACATTGATCCTCCAAAGAACCATTCTCCGGATTCCCACAAAATACATTTCAGTATGACTCAGTGGGTTCCACCATGGAGAGCTCCTCCAAAATGAAACATATATTAAAACACTCTATTCTTAAGAAATGGTGGCCACACAAGTCACTACACTCACTAGGAAAATCAAAGCAGCTGGAATAAGAATTGGCAGAAACAGTAACCTAACAAGATGAAGAGACCCAGAGCTATTCAAGCAATGTGTGTCAGCAGGCTTGATGACTCTTATGTGCTCTAAGAATGTGACTGTGGGAAGACGTTAGGTGCTCTAAGAATGTGACTGTGGGAAGACGTTAGGTGTATTTAAAAGGGTCTAGAGATTTGAAAGGGAATTTTATGTGAAAACATGATTTACAGCAGTTGAGGTACAAGAATATGAGAAGTAGTCACCTCAAAAATTACATGTGTTATCAGACTAATTGGTCTCTGTTCCAAAGAACTTCAGTGGGTTGAACCCTTCCTACAAAAGGTTAGGCAGCTAGCTCAATCAATATTTTGCACCAACTTCCATGAGCCCCCAGAGAGAATTGTTGCTAAGACTCGATCTGCTCTTTAACCCAGAAGGGCAATCCAGCTGGAGACACTACTTAGGGATTTTTGAAAAGAACAACACTTCTTTAAAAGGACTTTCTGCCCAGGAATCTTCAGACCCTGAGCAGAGATCAGGAAACTGCATGGCCTGTAAACCCAGACTCAGCCCAGCCAGGCAAGTACCCATTTATGCTGCTCATTTCTTAGGATTCCAGCTCTTCCTTAATAAAGTCATCTAGGAGTCAGTGAGAAAATCTGAGCTGGTGAAGACTTTGTCAACACAAGAAATTCTTAATAGGCTTACCAACAAGAGTCAAAATGAAACAACACTTGTGGCAGAACAGACTTCCACAATGTCTGTCACCACAGGTTAACCTGGTGACCAATAAGCTTAATCACGTGGGTCTGCAGGAGGAAGATAGGGAATGCTTCTTTCTTGACACTAATAAAACCAAATATTTATTCAATAAATGCCTGCAAGATACTAGCTTTATTAAGAAATATAGAACTAACATAATAATCCCTTTGTTGGAATGCCTGTGGCTGATGTACCATGTAGAACAAATTTAGAATTATTTGGCATTCCCAGACTTGATCATTATAACTCTTTTTTTTAACCCAAGATTACAAATAAAGTTACCATGTAAGGCCAGTAGTAAAAATTAGTGAAAAATATTTTAAAACCATGGTTTATTCTGAAATCAACTGAATTTGGAAAGTATCTAACTAGTTACAAACCTATTTTGTAACTTGGGATTAGGCCAAGCCATTAAGATAGACTGTACAAAACAGGCCAGGCTAATATAAAAGGAATTCAAAAATTAGGATGAACCCAAAATAAGCAGAGCAGCTGCCTAACACCTGGCAGTTAATGAAAATCAAAGTTAAATGGTAAGAATAACTAGCAAAATGGTTGAAATATACACAGTAATAGACCATATCAAGGCAACTATTTATAGAAAAAGGAGGAATACTGCAAGGAGGAGGAAAGGATTCAGGTTTCCCAAGGTAATGAATTCTATTTCAGACAACCCAAGCTCAAATCACTGAGAATCTCAAACCAACGAATAGCTTAATTTTGATAAAAGTGAGGAAAATATAGGAGAAAATTCATGTCCCATGTATAAGTATATATAGAGAAATTGACAATTATAAAATTAAAATCTTATTACTGTCTCTTATCTACAACTCCAAAAGGAAAGAGAATAGGACTGGAAGTAAGAAAACCTGTTATGAAGGAGGCTGTGACCTTGGACAAGTTACTTAATCTCTACATGCTTCAATTTCTCTTCTAAACTGGGGGACTTGAACTAGGTGATGTCTAAAGTCTGTTCCAGCTCTAATATTGTATTTTACCAAGACATTTGCGAAGTCTCAGCATGATTAACTAAGGGGAATGGTACGTTACAGTAAGAATAAGAGCCCAAGGGGGCCGCATGCCCTCTTCATTTCTTATCATTGAATTAGGCCCGTAGTGCCTAGATTCAAAGTACTCTCCTCACTTCCTTAATAGGACATTGTTTCCAGTGTTTCGTAGACAATATTTACGATATCATGCAAAGTTGCCTAGAAAGTTTTCAGTGTGCTGTTTTGAAGTGTATTCTTAATAGTATAGCCATAACAAAACTATTGAGACTTACCTTATCACAATAATCACCGTTTAAAGGGCAGTGTTTACTTTTTTCCTCTTCCATCAGGACCAGTTCTAAGATGTAAGCGAGTCTTGGGAGCCTAACCCTTATCACCCATAACTTTAATAGCATCTTTTCCTCAGGACCCTCCCTGTGTACTCACTGGCACTTACATACAGGACCGTACTTGTGCAGACACCTCTTGTCCACAAACATGGGCTTCTCGTGGGAGGAAAAAGTAAACCTTGTCAAAAGCAGCCACCAGCACTGATCAGAATGCCTGGCAAAGAGAAGGAGCTCAATTGATACCAGGTGAATGTCTCACAAGCATTTTAGATGTAACAAACCTGATCTTATCACATTCCCTCAAGACCCTCTGGCTCATCCAATAAATAGCCTCCACCTCCACGCCCCCTAAGAGTCATTGGATGGTAATGTGTTCATGTGACAATCTCCCAAGTCAGAGGAAAACAGTTTTTAAAAACTGTTGAGACTAAATGCCTTCAGGCTAAAGCCAAACCCAGGAGTCAGAATGGGAAACAGAAGAAGAGTTCAGAATCATTCCTTTTTTAAAAAATTTTATGTATTTATTTATTTTTGGCTGCATTCCGTCTTCACTGCTGCGCACAGGCTTTCTCTAGTTGCGGCGAGCAGGGGCTACTCTTGCAGTGCGAAGGCTTCTCATTGCAGTGGCTTCTCATTGTGGAGCACAGGCTCTAGGTGCGCGGGCTTCAGTAGTTGTGGCTCGTGGGCTCTAGAGCGCAGGCTCAGTAGTTGTGGAGCACGGGCATAGTTGCTCCGCGGCGTATGGGATCTTCCCGGACCGGAGCTCGAACCCGTGTCCCCACCATTGGCAGGCGGATTCTTAACCACTGTGCCACCAGAGAGGTCCCCCATTTTTACAATACGTATGCAACCTCATTCTTCAGACACTTATCTTAAAAAATTACAATATGATGCTATATATTTTTCACTTATTTAAAGTCATTAATACGTGCAATTTTAAGGCTTAAAGCATAAAGGGAAGGAGAATGGAAAAGGGACTGGGAGAGAAGGGAAGTTCTATTTTTGAGCTGGGCTCAAAAATTACAGGTACAGTTCTGGGTGCTTTACATAGAGTATCTCATTTAAGCCTCAAGCTGTTAGATCTTCTGTTTACAGACTAGGAAAAAGAGGCTCGCAGACTTTGATTTGCTTATACAGCGTTATTTAGCTGGAAGAATAGCAGAGCTGGGACTGACATCCAGCTCTTTTTTTGTTGTTTTGTTTTGTTTTGTTTTACTATTTATCTCTTTTAATAAGACCTTTCCACTTGTGCTTGGCTCAGGTGTGACATAGTAATCAAAGGAATCAGAGTGAATCTTTATTCCCATGGCTCGTGAAGTATTTTGTCTCTCTCCACCAGCCCTTGTACTCTGCCCCTTCAGGGCCCAGCTCAACACTTGAAAGAGATTTTTATTTCTTATTCACTTTGCCTTACACCAATCCCTGAAAATAATATGCTACTGTTATGGATTGAATTGTCCCCCACCCCGCCCCCAACCCCGGAAAAGATGTTCAAGTCCTAACCCACAGTAGCTGTGAATGTGACCTTATTTGAAATAGGGTCTTTGCAGATGATCAAGTTGAGTTCATTAGGGCGGGCCCTAATCCAACGTGACTGGTGTCCTTATAAGAGGAGGAAACTTGGACACCAAGGCAGACATGGTAACGGGGAGAACTGCATGTGAAGATAAAGACAGGGTTCAGGGTGATGCAACTACAAGTCAAGGGATGCCAACATTTGCCAGAAATCCACAAGAAGCTAGGAAGGAGGCCTGAAACAGACTCTCCTGCACAGCTCTCAGAAAGAACTATCCCTGCTGACACCTTGATTTTAGACTTCTAGGCTGCAGAACCATAAGACAATAAATTTCTGTTGTTTAAGCCAGTCCACTTTGGTATTTTGCTATGGCAGCCCCAGAAAACTAAGACTGCCACTGTGCAGTAAACACTATAACGTTATGCTTAGGGCAACAAGAGAACAGCTGCAAATTATATAGCATAAAATTATTCAGAAAAGTCAAATAAAAATTCAGAAGGCAAAAGTAATCCAATATTTGATCAATGTGTATTTATTCTACTTTGATCAGTACAGTATTCAGAAAATGAGGCAATCAGATGTAACCAAGTATTTTAATTATATTAATTGCTCACAAAAATAAAAGCTTTTAGTCTGGTAAGTAATTTCAATGCCTCCTAAAACTGTATTCTCTAAGATTCATGCATGTGAAATTGGCAAACGTGTTTTCAATTCACAGAGGAAATCAATATTGCCCAGAAACTGAAAGATAAATAACTATTGAAACACAGTCATAGCTTTCAGCTCAGTGCAGGCAAGTTGTGATTCTGAAGCTCTAGGGAACGAATGGTGACAGGCAAGGACAGCCTTCATAAATACCTTTTTCCAGAATCTTTAGGAGTAGCTTCTAACCATCAAACTCAGGCCATACTTTCATATGCATTTCTAGTTTGCTTAAAAGTATGAAGGGAAAGAATTCAAATAATATGAAAAACAAGATTGTGTTTTAGTGGACCCAGTTTAGTTTGTTGGCAAATATTGAAATTCATTTGTAAATTAGTTGGAAAATCACCAGACACAGAATTAAGATAACCATGATTCTATTCTGTAGCAACTGAGGTTAGTTGGTACCAAGAAAAGAAAAAGAGACCATGATAACAGGTTATATAGATTAGCACATTCTGCATTTTTCTGTCTTATTTCTCATCAGCCACCAATCACCACATTTCTTCCAGCTCTAGCTTATAAGAATGTATTATTCAACAAACTATTGATATTTTAAAAATTTATTGGGAAGCTATTAATCCTTTTATTAATTCAACAAATATTTATTTTGCTTCTATAGTGGGCCAGGCACTGTCCTAGGATATACTGATAAACAGAATTACACTTTCTGCTTTTATAAAACCTACCCCTTGAGCTCATTTGTAAACTTGTGTTTTATACAAAGGAGTGCATAGCAATGTAGTATTCCCGTGAGAAGTTTATGGTATATTGCCTTGGCCAGCCATACCCAAGATCTCTCAACAGTGCAATATACAGACAGGGTTAGGCCAATTGGTGATGTTAACAATTACTGCTGAGTTAAGGAAAATCACTGTTTGTCACAGACACCCATTGCTCTTCTACCTGGAACCCCTCCTTTATGAATTGTCCTCATCATCACTCCGTTTCCATGACTGCATCAGAGGCAGCCACATTTTAATGTGACTCTGACCCCAGGAACTGTACACATAACCTACAATCATCTTTAATCTAAAATGGATTGTGATAATTGGTATAATTGCGTTGAAGTAGATAGCAGCTAAGGTTTTGCTGTCACCTGAGATGTAAAGAAAATTGGCTTAAATCCCCAGTTTTGTCCTGTGCCTCATAAATATTTTCAGCCTCCAAGTTCTGCTCTGCTGACTGCTTTTTTTTTACTCTGCCTTGTGAGTATACCTTTCCACTGTTTCGACCCAAATATACCTCTCCAAATGAATAAGTTAAAAGCCTCACTTTCATGAGGACTTTAAATGTGTGCCATACTCTACTGAAGGCTTTAGAAATACAGGTAGGATGTATCTCACTGAAACAGAGACCCTTCAATGGAATATCAGTGTCCCTATCCCAACTCTTTAGGCTTCTCAGCCATGTTACTCAGCTGTTTCCCCAAACCGCACACCCCCACCCCCACTCACTGCAAACTCCTATTCATTTCTCATGCACAGCAATTGGGCCACTTACTTTATTGCCAGGTCTTTTGCTATTTGATTTCCTGTTTGGGGGACGATCAAGACATTTTCCTAAACAAAGGCAAATTCTTCCCTAAAAAAATTCTGTTCCCTGCTAATGAGATTTTCTTTTTATCCCTACAGGCTAATAACCAAGTACTTTGGAAAAATATAAAAAGGAGACCGTCATTCTGAGAAGACTTAAGTGAAGAGGTGATATTTAGTTGGGTTTTAAAGGATTAGCATGTTTCCTCAGGCCAAAAATGAGATGAAGGGCATCCTGAGTGGAGGGGATCACATAAGAAAGGATAGAGAAATATAAGAATACAGAGCAGATTCCAAGAGTCATTAAGTGATGTCACAGGCATGTCACAAGTAGGATTCCAGGTCAGGTTGAAAGGTGACTTATGGTGAGATGGGGAGTCTTGAAAGACTGGCCTTTATTATGTTGAGGTATGTTCTTCCTATGTCCACTCTCTAGAGAGGTTTTATCATAAATAGATGTTAAGTGTTGTCAAAAGCTTTTTCTGTATCTATTGAAATGATCATATGATATTTATTTTTCAATTTGTTAATGTAGTGTTTCACATTCATTGATTTGGGGATATTGAAAAATCCTTGTATTCCTGATAAATCCCACTTGATCATTTTGTGTGATCCTTTTAATGTATTGTTGGATTCAGTTTGCTAGTATTTTGTTGAGAATTTTTCATGTATGTTCATCAGCAATATTGGCCTGTAATTTTTCTCTTTTTGTGATATCTTTGCTTTTGGTATCAGGGTGATGGTGGCCTCATAGAATGAGTTTGGAAGTGTTCCTTCCTCTGCAAATTTTTGGAATAGTTTGAGAAGGATAGGTGTTAACTCTTCTCTAAATGTTTGGTAGAATTCACCTGTGAAGATCAGGACTTTCATTTATTGGGAGTTTTTAAAATACTAATTCAATTTCATTACTGGTAATTAGCCTGTTCATATTTTGTATTTCCTCCTGGTTTAGTCTTGAGAGATTGTACATTTCTAGGAACTTGTCCATTTCTCCCAGAATGTCCATTTTAATGCCATGTAATTGTTCACAGTAAACTCTTATTATGATCCTTTAGTATTTCTGCAGTGTTGGTTGTGACTTCTCCTTTTTCATTTCTGATTTTATTTATTTGGGGTCCTCTCTCTTTTTTTCTTGATGAGTCTGGCTAAAGTTTTGTCAATTTTGTTTATCTTTTCAAAGAACCATCTCTTAGTTTTATTGAACTTTTCTAATTTTTTTAGTCTCTATGCTGTGATCTTTATGACTTCTTCTACTTACTTTGGGTTTTGTTTGTTCTTATTTTTCTAGTTCCTTTAGTTGTAAGGTTAGGTTATTTATTTGATATTTTTCACGTTTCCTGAGATAACGTTTGTATAGTCTTGTATTGCTATAAACTTTCCTCCTAGAATTGCTTTTGCTGCATCCCACAGATTTGGGATCATTGTGTTTCTATTTTCACTTGTCTCCAAATATTTTTTTATTTCCTCTTTGCTTTCTTCAGTGATCCATTCGTTGTTTAGTAGCACATTGATCTACTCCTTTTGAATAATTTCCATTTCAGCCACATCTTTTTGTGACCTTCTTAAATATATCTATCATACTATATCCTTCCCTTGTCACAGTATCCACCATCCTGTTCTAGAAATACTTTATTCCCCCACTAAATTGATGTCCAAAAGGGGATTAACCATTGCTCCCATTAGATCTAACATCCAGGATAGTGCAGATGGTCAATAAATGTTTATTTAATGAAGAGTTGGATGATTAAATACTGGGTTGTCTGCTCTCTTTAGATGGCTTTACTCTCTGATAAAGTCCTCTGACCTTAAAGGAAATCTGTTAACAGGGCTATTCCATGAAAAAAGTTACATCTCTTTTCATCCTAACATAAGTCTTTTATATTGATAGCTCAGCTCAAAGAGTTTCTGTAGAAAGCTTGGGTTGATCTCCTTGATGTCAAGGTTTAGACCAAGGCATGATCTAGTTTTTCTCTGTTCTCATTTTTGTCTTTGTCATCCCTCAGCAGTTTGTCTTATCTTTTTTTTTCTTTTTTAGTCCTGGGGGTTTTATTTTTTTTTTTTTTATTTTTTTTTTTATTTTTTTTGGTTTTATATTTTTTTAATTTTTATTTTAATAAAAGTTTAAAATGTACATGGTTTAAGAAGTCAAATGGTTTTATAAAACTTGTTATGAAAAACAGCATTCCCCTAGCCTCCCAACCTATTCCTCACTCTCCAGAAGCAACCATTTTCAAAATGTTTAGCTTTCTAAATAGCACACTTGTGCTGATACGTTTTGATGTTTTATTTTTAACCATTATATCTTGTTTTCCCACCATAGGAAAACACAACCCTTTCACAACCCACCCACCACTGCACACCTGTACACTTCCTTTCCCCCTCACCCCCCAGTTTTCAGTTTTTATGTAAACTCTTTTCACAGCTGAGACTCTTTTCATGCAGTAAACTCTGATAACGCTTCCTTCCCTGCATATTTTTGCATCCATGGTGTTAATTTTCTTCTTTTTATATTTGTTTTGTTTCCTCTATACCTATCACTAACTCTATACCAAACTCTCTACCAGTTGTCCAAATCTCCTCCCTATCCTTTGCTGTAGATATTATTTCTGCTTCATCTATTTGAAGAAAATTTTTATGGAGTTTTCCAATAGGTCGCACTCTATTCTCAGTGTAGAACTTTTGTCCCAGCATCCCTTCTCTATCACCATGGGGAATTCCCTTCCTGTCTCTTGTTTCTTCCATATCTACCTTGGGTGTACATAAAAACCATCTGGGGAACTTAAAAAAATCCTGATGCCCAGGCCTCATCCAAACCAATTAATTCAGAACTTTTGGGGATAGGGCCCCTAAATCAGTACTTCTTAAACCATTCTGGTTGATTCCAATGGGCAGCCATGGGTGAGAACCACTATTCTATCTGTATCTTTCTTTGTTTACTTTCTAATTTTGGTGAACTTCTGGGAAAAAGTACTTAAAAGATAAAATTTTGAGATTTTGCTTATCTGAATATGCTTTTATTCTGCTCTCCACTTGACTTATAATTTATCTAATGCAGAATTCATACTCGGAGATAATTTTTTCACCATATTTTTGAAGGCATTGCTCTACTAGCTCTCAATGTCGCTTTTGAGAAATCTGAAGGTGTTCTGATTCCTAGTCTTTTGTATATGACCTGTGCTTTCCCCTCTAGATTTCTATAGGATCTTCCCTTTGTCTCCGTATTCTAATTTTTTTTAACTAATTGCCTTGGTATGGGTCTATCTTCATCCATTTTCTTGCATATTCATAGCACCTGTTAATCTTGCAACTTGGGTCCCACAATTCTGAGAAATTTTCTTAAATGTCTTTATTAAAGACTTACTTTCCTCTTTTTCTTCCTGTTCTTTTATTCTGGAGCTCATATTTTTCAGATATTGGATTTTCTTGACCTATCCTCCACCATTCTTTACTTTTCTTTCCAGTTTTCCATTTCTAAGTTTTTTTGGTCTATGTTATGGACTGAATTGTGTTCACCCAAATTCATATGTTAAAGTCTTATCTGCCAGCACCTCAGAATGTAACTGTAATGTGACTGTATTTGGAGACAGGGTCTTTAAAGAGGTAATCAAGTTAAAATGAGGTCATTAGGGTGGGCCCTAATCCAATCTGACCAGTGTCCTTATAAGAAGAGGAAACTAGGACACAGACACACATAAAGTGAGAATGCCATGTGAACATGAAAGTGGCTACCTACAAGCTGAGGGGAGAGACCTCAGAAGAAACCAAACCTGCTTACACCTCGATCTTCAACTTCCAACCTCCAGAACTGAGAAAATATATTTCTGTTGCTTAAGCCACCCAATCGGTGGTGCTTTGTTATGCCAGTCCTAACAAACTAATAATCTGCTTTTCTCTATTTTATAGCATTAATTTTAAACTTTTCTTCTATCTGCTACCACTTTCTTAAATTTCCAGGTTTCTTTTAGTGTTCTTTATAATAGCATCTTGCTCGTGCTTCAAGGATGTAATATCTTTTCTCATCTCTCTAAGGATATTAATGGTAATTTTCCTTTCTATGTTTTCATGTTTATGCATAGTTTTGGTTTCTTCAGGTTGTCTATTTTTAGTCTTTAAAGACTAAAATGTGTGTGTGTGTTTTAGTCTTTATCTTTTTTGTTAAGATTTCTCAGGTATCAGACTATCTGCTCATCTTTTAAGAAAAAGGTGATAAAAAAGTCAATTTGAAGCACTGAGAGGTAGAAGGGGTTTGTTAACTGTGGGCTTATGCCCTTTGATCTTTAACCCAAGAGTTGAAAACTAGCAGTCCACAGGCTGAGTCTAAAACAAATATGTCTGTGTTTTCTTTTGTTTTTCAATTAGAATTGGGTGCCTCTATCTGGGAGTGTAACCTTTACTACCTGCTACCTGCTCATCACTCCTTTTTGATTCAAGCTACTTGTAAGCTTGAAATTCCTACCTAATACTTTTTTCTACTAGGGAAATTCTTGCTTATCCTTTAACACAAGCTCAGATGTCTCTTCCTCTGTGATATCTTCTCGAATACCCTCAGGCTTTACCCTTTAGCTACTCTGGATTTCACCATGTTTCATTTCTCCATTAGAGCCCTTTGCCATGGTCCTCCTTCGTGTGATAGACACTTGATGTGTATGTTGGATACTCCATGCGACTGTCCTGTGGAGGCAGGTACTCTACTTCAGGTGTGTTAGTATCTCATATAGAAGCTTTGGTAAAAGCTCAAGAAAAGTTACTTGAAAACCTTTATGCTCAGTGGGGTAGTGAGGGAAAGGGGGAAAAGGAGAATGGGAGCATAATTTGCTGTTCTTCCTAGAAGATCACATTTTATACTCATCCCTGAGTATTTGATTATTAAAATCATGAACTGTAATTCCCCCCACCCCACCCCTAAAGTAAGCAACATGCCATACCAGGCTGCAATGTGGCTTTAATATATGTCCAGATGATTGCACAGAGCATGATCTGTTTCACATGATAGAACATTTCTCAAGCTGTAACAACGGAAAGAAGAAAAAACACAAACTATCTAAATGAAAGAAGGAATCTTTCTGCATTTGGAGAGGTAATTTATCCTCATTTGTGAGCATGTGCCCTTTCAGAATGCAAATCAGATAAAGCATATATCTTGGCACATCTTCAAAAATGCCCAGTACAATAAATCATAGTTTCTGGCAATATTCTGAAAGCAGTGTTCAGGTATCTGAGGCCTTAGCATTTCTACTGCTTTTATTTCACCGTGGTCTCAGATGTAAAATATCCTCGATGCTCCTTAGCCGCATGAATTTTTGCCATGCTTCCCATCCATTTCCACTTAAAGCTCCAGGAACACAATCTACCCTCTCATCCTGGTAGCATCCCATCCATAACTGAACTTGTCTTTTTCTTTTTTTACTCAGCCTCTCATGCTGGCCCAGTTAGACAGCATTAGCTAACTCTTTGTTCTTATTAATCTTTCCCTCCCAGGACAGTTTGAACGTTGTGGTTTTTAAATTATTAAGAGAGCCCAGGGGGTTGCCAAATATAGACTCATTCATGTGAACAGTAAACAAAGTAAGTTTGGATTCACACAAGTTTATGACTCTGCAAAGACCTTGAAGCCCAGATGGGTGTTAAGAACTGTTTCTCCAAGTACTCTAAAACTGGACATGCTGTTTAAGGGTAGAATGTGGTACAGACAGCCTGAGTTCCCAACAAGGCACTGCTTTATACAAACTGGGTGGCCTCAGGAACGATTAGGCTCTCTATAAGCCCCAGTCCCCATCTGTGAAATGGGCAAAATAACTGCACCTATTTCAGAAGACATTTGTGGAGATCAAATGAAATAATGTGCTCGGCACACACTCTGTAAATATCCTTTGCTCTATTTTTTTATTAATGAGAACATCTAGGCTGAAACACAGCATCATACAAATAAACTACAGGAACCATTGTCCATAGTTTGAGAAACCAATTAGACCCCTATACCTGACAAGTCCAAGCTGGAATAAACTGGTTGAATGAAACCAGAAATATTCAGAATTTAATATTTAAACAAATAATTTTTAATACAACATTTGGAAACTAGAATAATAAAGGAAATGGCAGCACATGGCTTCCAATTTTTTTATTATTATAAAGAAAACTTCAGAAAAAAAGCAATAAACTGCCAGGTTTAAACCAGTGTTTCAAGAATCTTTTGCTCTTATTAGAAACGTAAATTTGATGGACCCTAAAATTCAAATCATTCCTCCTTCCCAACATTGTATATTGTGGCCCATATACAGAAACCAGCCCACTTTCAGGAAGGAGGGCCTGGCTGGTAATGACAAAGGCCATTGGCAAGTCAAACTGAACAAAAGAATAAACCTTTGCCTAAGAGAGAATTAGCTTAACCACTTTTTTTTGCCCTTCTAGGTCAAAAAAAAAAAAAGCAATATTTTTAAGGCAGGAGCACATTATAAAATGTACTTTGCTTTGCCTTCCATTTGTTCATTGTGTTTAGGCTAAGTAGGTGGTAAATTGACATACACAATATACAATAATGTTGTTTTCCCTGAGTATTTGGATAAATTGATTAATTTAAAATTAATCTAAATTAGCCTTTCCCTAACTGTCAACCACAGAACAGTGTTCCTAGAATGTTAATAAATATGCTAGGAGAAAAATGTACCAGCACAAATAAGTTTGAAGTAGAGGTGTTCATTACATACATTTATCAGCATGTCAAAAGCACATTAGCATATAAAGGACTAAGTTGTCCTGTGGTGAAGAAACATATTTTGTTCTTCAATCCACATTTTCCCAAAATTACTTGAGCCTGGAATCCAGCTCCCTTTTAGCATCCTACAGAACACAGTTTGCAGAATTCCAGTTTGGGGACACATAGAGTATATTTGGACAGGGCTCATATTGCAATTAATCGAAAGGCTATCGAACTAAAATTTGTCAGGGTTCCACATATCAATAATAATAATAGTAGGTACCACTTGTTGCGCATTTAGTAAATCTTAGGGAAAATGCTTCTTCCGCACTCCTTACCTTCTTTTTTCCTTGAGGAGGATCTGCCCCTCAACACCCCTGGCTTCTTGTCTCACTCTCTGAACTTTTCTCCTTGGAGGTGGAGAGCTCTCAATGGCTATCAGAATAGCCATTGATCAACATTTCTCTGTTAGATGGAGCTAATATGTCAAAAGTGGGAATGAACAAAGACACTAAGCCTTTTCTCTCTCCTCTGCATCTGGACCAGGGGCACTTAGTACCCTGGGTTACATGTCTGCTCCCGTGAAACAAAACTTCCCTCAGATAGATTATTCCAAGACCAAGAATGGGAGGTAGGGAGTTAGCAAGCCCATTTTTTGGTCAAACTAAGTTATGTCTTACAACTTAGCCTCATCATTAATAATGCTGATATCTCAGTTCTTCATGGACTAACTTTATTATATTGGGTTGGCCAAAAGTTTCGTTCGTGTTTTTCCATAAGATGTTTTTGGCCAACCCAATATTTTAACAAGTTCAGAACTTGGGCAGTGAAGAGGAATATTGTTTTGAGTCCTACTCATAACCTCAACAACATATATCATGAATTCTCCATGATATTTTACATGCATTATTTCATTTAGTCTTCACAACAAATTTTTAAGGTAGATACTAATATATCCCCATTTTATAGATGAGGAAATTGAAACAGAGAAGTTAAGTAACTTACCAGACGGGATGTAGTAAGTGACTGGATCTCAACATTTTAATGAATGTAACATCATGCACATTATTTAATTGTACTATTATTATAACTATTACTAGTGCATCTCATAGGGTGGTGTTTATATTTGGACCTCTTTCTTATTTATCTGTCAACTTCTCTTCTATGATGCAACATGCGTATTGATCTATAAGACCAGTCATATGGAATGAACATAAAAAAAGAAAACATAACCTTGGTCAATGACTGACGTACTCAGGGAAGGCTGAAAGTCAGAAAGGTCTAAATCTGAAATTTCAAACTGGCAGTCAGCCCACAGACATGTTTTGTTTGGCTCCCGAAGTGTTAAAGATTTGAATTGGTTATTATGATTAAAACATAAATTTCTGGCTTCTCAGAAAAGTGTGAACGTCTGGGCAGCCATGAGCCTGAGTTGAAGCGCTGCTGTCTCCTTTGCATAGAGCATGTGCAGCACAGTTCACCTCGGTCCCCATTGTGTTACTTCATTTAAGTGCTTTGTCTGCATGTGCTTCCGTAAACATTTCGATTTGCCACCCCGGTGCAAAGTAGGATGCCTCCCACCCTTTCCGCATTCTCCCTTGAGGAACTTCACAGCCACTGCAAGAGTCCTGAGGCTGGATGTCAAGTCTGCCATCAGGGCACTAAGGAACAGTAGGTGTCTTGCTGTGAGACAGCCAAGCTGTAAGTGGCAGCTCTTCAGAAGGCAGGCCATTCAGTGCAGGGGCTCATCTCAATCCCTCTAGAAAAAAATGTTCCAGTTACACCCTGGAGAGACTTCAGGGAGTGAGGAGAGCAGCTGGACTGAGGGGTCTGAGTCCACCACATACACTCAGCTCAGTCTGCATCTGCCTTAGGAAAGGGACATCTATATAAATGTTATTAAAGTATGGGCTTCTTTGGCTTCTAAAAATATTATAAAACCATTTTCCCCCATTTTCCCTGAGCCCTCTATAATCTGATCCCCAACAGTAACCTTTCTTTCTACATCATTGTCTTTTATGTAGCAATTGCTCAATAAAAATTTTAAGTGCGTAAATGAATAGACAGACTTTGTAAATTCTAGAGCAGATAATTGTCCTTCCCTTAAGAAGTTTATATTTGAATGAGTGAAGAATGCCCATCAAGCCTCTTTCCACCCCTTTGTTAGCCTCTGTTCTTTTTTTTTTTTTTTTTGCGGTACGCGGACCTCTCCCTGTTGTGGCCTCTCCCGTTGTGGAGCACAGGCTCCAGACGCGCAGGCTCAGCGGCCATGGCTCACGGGCCTAGCCGGTCCGCGGCATGTGGGATCTTCCCGGACCAGGGCACGAACCCGCGTTCCCTGCATCGGCAGGCTGACTCTCAACCACTGTGCCACCAGGGAAGACCTAGCCTCTGTTCTTTAATCTCACCCCAACTCCATCACCAGGATGAGCAAGGCTATTTCCCATTAAGGTTAGGTATTAACTTTTCCAAGCGAATCTACATTCAAAGGATTCTGTAATGCTAACATGAAAAATATGTCCCCTCCTGTAGGGATATCAAGCATCAGAAAACAGGTGGAGTAAATATTGGGAGGGGGGACACATTCTCACTCCAGAATCAAGTCTTATAGACCTGAATATAAGATCAAAAGAAACGGTGAGTTCCAAATTTCAATAAACCATGGCTTATATTTAAATATGTAAAACCATAGAATCACAGAACATTAGATGGAAGGAACTTTTGCAAGAAGCCATCAAACCCAAAAGTCTGTCATGGTAATCACGACGTTCGTTAAAATGCCACCTGCACCAGATTATTATAAATATCAATTTGCTGAATGGCTGTGCAGTGTTAAGTATGGTGTGTTTCTTGAAAAAGCTGGTCATCGAAGAATGATCAACATAAAATTTTAAAAAGGGAAATATTTATATAGTGCTTTAGTACAGTATAAACCTGTTGGAGAGAAGGCATGTTCTGGGGGTAATGGTAGATAAACACCTTATTAAAATTATATTTCCTTATTAAAAATATTCAATTCCATTTTACAAGGCTTAGCTTACTAATTATTTGATAGGGCTGAAAGTCATATGAAAATCTTTAATTTCAGGTGATCAGAACTGCCTTCCAAACTGCCAAAGGTGCTGAAATAATCTAAGTAGCCCAAGCCCGACAGGCTTCTTAGGAGATTTCTTAAAGAATGTGTCACTTTGACCATTAGAAAGAGACTTTCTCACGTTATGAAGTTCTTGCTGATAATTGTTTTTAAAGTTTACAATACATAATAATAATTAATATGAGCATGGGGTTTGAACAATATTCTTATAAGGGGCACTATGTTTTACAGCTGCAGAAAACAGCTGGGCAATTCCTAAGGGGTAGAAAGCCCAGGAAATTCAAAGAAATCTTTTGTTTCATCCTCTTTTAATATAGGGGAAATCAGCCTCAAAGCTACCGCTGGGGATCTAATTTAACTCACCCTGGAATCACACTGAGCGCCGGCACATGAGGAGGTATGGCTAGAGTGTATCCATGTATCTGTCAGCAGGTGGCCTGCCCTTCACAGTTAAGGGGACGATATTGGTCAGCTAACCCAGCTCACCTTTCCATCTCTCTTCCCCTTCCTGCCACTGCCACGAAAGCTGGCAAACTAAATACTCGCTTTTCCAACCTACCCCCCTTGCATTTAGGAATGGCTGTGTGACACAGTTAAGCCAATGAGGCAAGACAAGAGTATGCTGGGGGATTTAGGCAAAGTTACTGTTTTTTTTCTTATAAAAACCATGGCTGGCACACATTGCCTCCTTTTTATCCTCCTTGGAGGGGCTTATGCTTATGTCTGTTCATGTCTGGGGCTTTGGAAGAAATTCTGTGACATTTTTGAGTCTCTGAAGCAATGTCAGAGGCCTGCTTCCTCCTGGTTATGGGACTATGAAAAGGTTTTTTGTTACTTGCAGCCAAAGTACACAGGTGAGGACTAGTGACACCTTCTCTTTGTGGTTTTTAGTCTCTTTATAATAACATTTCACTGGGTGGATTTCTCTCTCTCTGGGGGAAAAAAATCTTGAAGCACTCATAGTTCATGGCTGGTCCACTCTCACTTTGGAAAAATGTATCTGAAGGTCCCTGTTTATTACACAATTTGCTTGGTAAGTTTTCCTGTTGTGTTTGGTGTGGGATGGTCTGTAGTTTCCTCACTTTAGTTTGACCAAATGTTATTTTTATTTAAAACACTAATTTTCCACATAAAATCTGCACATTCTTGCTTTTTCACAGAGGCTTTTAAATTTTATTTTTTAGGTAGGTAATACAGTCATTTGGTTCATAAAACAAAACAGTATAAAAAGGATTGCAGTGAAAAGTCTCCTGCTCCATTGTTAGAACCAAATTTGAACTATTGTCAGATATCTCTCTTTTAAATAAAACTATTAGCCACATGGTGATTGCAAAACAAACAAAAGAAGTCTCACGCCCACTTGCTCCCCTCATCCTCCATCATTTTATTAGTTTCTTATTAATTCTGAAGAATTTTAATTCAAATACAAGGTAATAGGAATGTGTACTCTTTTTTTTTTCTCCCTTTCCTACACAAAAGTTAGCTTAGATAAGCTGCTCTGTGCCTTACTTTCTTTGTGGAACCACATATCTTGGCGGATTTCCATTTCCATGAATGGCATCCACATGTTTACAGTGGCAAAGTATTCCATTGTTTGAATGTATCTGTCCTCCCTTGTTGGATGCTTGAACTGTTTCAACACACAATGGTGGAACTGAAAACTTCATACACACATCATCTTGCACAAGGTAAAAAAATACCTGTAAGACAAATACCCAGAAGTGGGCTTGCCAAGTCGATGTGTAAATGCAGCTGTAATTTTGATCGTTAGTGTCAAGTGACTCTCTGCAGGAGTTGTACTAATTTACATTTCCACTAGCAACATAGGAATGTATCTAAAGGCAAACTCAGATTTTTATCAATCCAACTAGGTGAGAAATGGTATCTTAATATAGTTTTAACTTGCATTTATTTGATTGTGAGGAATTTTGGACATCTTTTCATAAGTTTTAGGGACCATTTATATTTCTCTTTTTGGTATCTGTTCCTATGCCTTGCCATTTTTTAAAAATTATGTATACTTTGTCATTTAAAGCAGGGGTCCCCAACCCCCAGGATCTAATGCTTGATGATCTGAGGTGGAGCTGATGTAATAATAATAGGAATAAAGTGCACAATAAATGTAATGTGCTTGAATCATCCCAAAGCCACCCCCCCACCCCTGGTCCTTGGAAAAATTGTCTTGCACGAAAACAGTCCCTGGTGCCAAAAAGGTTGGGGACCGCTGAAGGGAGCCCTCTCTAAACTAGAGATATTAGTTTTCATTTGTAATATGAGCTGAAGAGCATTTTCTGTTTGTTGTTTGTTTTTTAATATATTTCTGGTGAATTGTTTTGCCATGAAGAATTTTTTATTTTTACTTAGTGAACCTTTTAGGGAGTCTGAAGTTTGAATCATATAAAGACCTTCCCTATTCAAATATTATATTTTAAAGAAATTTATCATTGTGTTCTTTTAGTAATTGTATGGTTTCGTTTTTTTTAATTTAAACATCTGGTCCATTTGAAATTTATACCAGTGTACAGCGTGAGGTAGAGACCCAGCTTTTTTCCCCCCAGTTATTTACCGAATTGTACCAATAGTAGTTACTAAAAAGTTCATGTTTTTAGTGTCCTTAAGTATGAATTTTAGATGTCTGGCTAAATGTAGTAAAGTTTTGTTATTTTCTAAGCTAAAATTCATAAAAGAAAAGGGTCTAGGAAAGTACCCACTGGTCTGTACACAATCCACATGCAGATGGCAGGAAAAAAATGTGAATTTGCTCTTGAGAGTCTGTCTTTAAATAAATAGTAAATAGATGAAAACGAACATAGGACGTTTTATAGGGAAAATGTTAGGTTATGTTAGGAAAGTTTTGCTGTGGCTTTTCATTGTTTTCCTTTTACAGATTTAAAGCAATGATTACACATGGGACTTGGAGAAAATAACCATTTTCATTATAAGTGAATGAACAACCTAAAACAGAATTTGATACAGTCTGATTCGTTGTACGATCTGACATTTCCTGGCCCTACCCTTGATCTATGGAATCAAAATATCTAGAGCTGGGACCAGGGGATCTGTTCTTATAAAAAGTTCCCAGATGATTCTAATGCAGATGGGGCCTGCAAAAGTCAGTGAACTCACCTCAAAGCACCTCTGATTTCTAGCCTGAAAAAGAAAGGGCAGAAGCCAAGTTTAGAACCCCAGGGTTGGAAAGAATGTGAAGGCATGACTGAACCCAGCCTGTCTTCATTCTAATTAAAGGATACAAAAGTGACTGTCCTTTCAAAAGTCTCAGTAATCCACAAATGACAACAGAAGCTCAATTTCAAAGTCACCACCCCAACAATCAAGAATTCTTGTCTTTCCACAAATGATCTGTCTGCCTTTAGTTTGAATCACTTTCTTTTTGATAAATCCTACCCCAAGAAAAGAGAAAAGAACAAATGCTCCTTGAGCTTTGAGAGTACACCAAGCACTTCACATACCTTAATCTTTTAATTTGGTCTTTCCACAGACCTTGTGAAGTGGATACTACAGTCTCATGTTTACAGTTAAGAAAACCGAGGCTTGGAGAGCTTACATAACTAGTCCAAGGACACTCGATAAGTGCTAGAATAAGTATTCAGGACCCTTTTGTCAAATCTTTCTGTAGAGAAGAAAATGATTGATCATCTCTCCCTATGACTCTTCAGACAGTACCTATGATCATTTGAAGATAAAGTTATCAAGCAAATTTTAGCATTTATATACTTAATTTACATTCTCTTAAATACTATTTTGGACCTTAAAAGCCTGTTTTTAAAAAGCACCCCTCCTACCTTATCCCTCTCCATCTCTTCACCTGTTTGGTGTTTCCTCAGCGTACACCTGACAGTTATATGCTCTAATCTACATGCATATTGCCTGCCTTTGCTGGCAAAATGGAAGTTTCTCCAGAGCAGTTGCGTGGTCTGTCTTCTCCACTATGTCCCCTGGGTTTGGAACACTGGAAGCGCTCAGTCAATATTTGCTGAAGGCATAACTGAAACTGAATTCTTCACTAGTACTGACTTGTTCTCCTTACAACTCCCCAGGTTTGAGATTTTGTTTTGTTTTCAGATCCTGGGCATAGAGCTAGATGTTCGGTTTAATAGCTGCTTTAGTAACCTGCTAACTCTAGAATCTCCTTTCTATGCTCCGTAGGAGGATGAAGATCTACAGGAAGCAGAACTTTGAAAATCATTTTCATCATATCTCAGCCTTCTTCTCTTGACTCACTGGTGTCCCTCTGCTTTTACTTTTTTCTTTTCTATATTAGCCCCCTTTCTCTCCGTTACACATAATCTAGAACACTCATCTACTGAGGACTCCTCTATCAGCCAGGGAGTATAATTTGTGTTTTATAAGGTACCTCATTAAATCATCTCCAAAGTCTCAGTGAAGTGCCTTACCCCCGTTTTTTATATAGGAATACTGAAGTTTGAAGAGATTAAGTCACCTGTTCAAGGAATGGGCACTGGGATTCAAACCCAGATTTACATCCATTTAAATCCCAAGCTTTCCTCACAACATCTTCACAGTGTAAGAGAAACCTGATTGGCTATAACATCTCAATGGGCTCTTATGTTACTATTCTCCAAAGACCTGATACTAAATGATCTGCTTCATGGAAAAAAAAAGTAGGGGAAACATCACATTTCTTTACTTTCCTAAATCATATTCAATATGATTCATTCCATGACCCACAAAGGTCTGTAGGAATTGTAATCTCAGTAATTTTGTGGGATGTATCAGTTAGGAAAAGCCTCCAGCTGTATGTAACTGAGACTTAAAGTGGCTGAAAGATATATAACAGTTACTCCATCAAGTGAGAAGAGTCTGGAAGTAAGGAATCCAGAGGTGGAATCTCCACTAGGTCTTCTAATTCCCTGGATCCTTCCAGTTTTCTGCTCTGCCATTTTTTTTTTTTCGGTACGCGGGCCTCTCACTGTTGTGGCCTCTCCCGTTGCGGAGCACAGGCTCCGGACGCGCAGGCTCAGCGGCCACGGCTTATGGGCCCAGCCGCTCCGCGGCATGTGGGATCTTCCCGGACCGGGGCACGAACCTGCATCTCCTGCATCGGCAGGCGGACTCTCAACCACTGTACCACCAGGGAAGCCCTCTTCTCTGCCATTTTTAGTGCACAACTTTCATTCACAAAATTGACTGCTGGAGCTCCACTTGTGACATCTAAATTCCAGACAGACAGCAAGGAGAAAAGGGGAGGGGACATGTCTTGTTCAAGAACTTTTCTGGAGGTCCAACCTATCTAATTCCTCCTCCCTCTGTACCAGATGTGGCCACGGAAACCTTCCCCATGGCTTCCACTGGCTGGCACGTGGTGCTCAGTTTCCCAATAACCATGCAGCATCCTTGAATATAAGGTTTTGTTACTTCTAGGATATGCTGAAGAAAGTTCATGGCTGAGATAGACCAAGAGGCAAGTCTCAGCCACCAAGTTACCCACCACCAATCCATTATTCCCAATCTTAGTCTACCTGTTTCAGTTATCTTTTGCAGCATAACAAGTAACCCCTAAACTGAACAGCTTAAAATACCACCAGATATTTGCTCATGATTCTTCAGTCTGGGCAGACCTTGGTGGGAAAGTCTCATCTTCCTTCCAGGTGGTGTTGACTGGGAACATTCACACAATCGCTTTCAGCTGGGAGCACTAATGGAGCTAGAAAGTCCACGATGGTCTTCTCTCTTCCTTCAGGGCCTCTCTATGTGGCCTCTAATCACTTAGTGGTCTAGTCCATACTTCTTACATGGTGGCTGGGTGCAAAGAGGGAGTATTCCAAGAAGGAGTGTAAAGAGGCTGACAGTCCTGAAAGGAGCTGGGTCTGGAACTGATGAAGCATGACTTCCTCCATGTTCTATTGGCCAAAAGGATTGTAAGGCTAGCCCAAATTCAAGGGGAAGAACTTCCACCTCTCGAAGGAATGTGGCCAGTGTAATCCACCATTCCATGGCCTCCCTTTGACATTAGACCATTCTTCCTTTCTTTAAACATCTGCTTCCCTATACTGCATCCTTTCAGGACAAGCCCATGATAATTTCCTAATGGACCTAACTTTTCAAAACAAAGATTTCCGGGCTTGAAAGACAAAAAGTTGCTAACACAACACACCTGTCTCCTTCTAGGCAAGGGAACCAATAAAAATAGGCTTCTTATGAAAAAGAATTGTTCTTTTCTTTCCTTTTGGAAATGAAAAAACAGCCTCAAAGTGTCAAGAAATTTATTATTTCCATTTATCCAGTTATGGTCACATTCATTTTTTAAAATATAATGAGCTTGTAATTCTCTGTTGTAGCTTGGTATACACATAAGGAAACAAAACCTAATGATGTTTATAAAGATTTATTTTGACAGCTTCAACCTCATTTTTTTTAAACGTAGTTATCATACCCCTTCAAAGGAGTAGAAAAATCAGGATATGAGTTGGCTCTCACATCCTTCCCCTTCTCATTATTTAAGAAAAACTATGGGGGGTCACTAGTATAGAAAATCAGCTCAAAGTAGCTCGAGCAAAAAGAGAACTTATTGGTTCCTAAGCCTGGGAAATCAAGTGGGTCTGATTTGAAGTGTAGCTGGATGCAGGTGCTCAAATATTATCATCACTGCCCTTTTTGCCCTGGCCTTGGCTACAATTCCCAGTCACTTGGCTGCTTTCCCTCCAGCTGCAGATGAACTTCCTCCATGTAACTGTAAAGATAGTTGCCTGCAGCCCCAACAGAATTTTCTGCAAGATTAGCCACTCCCTGGAAAAATAACTTCTCCTCCCATCCTAATAATAATCCCAGGGAAGGCCTTAATTTTCCTGTTGAGGTCACACATCCATCTTTGGATGGATTACTTTCCCTAAGGGTGGTGTATTATACAAAACAAGACCCCACCCCCGAAGATATTCACATTCTAATCTCTATAACCTGTGAATACGTTTCTTTACTTGGCCAAAGGGACCTTGCAGAGTGATGAAATTAAAGATCTCATGATGGGGAAGAGTAGCCTGGATTATACAGGTGGGCCCAATGATGTAATCACAAGGATCCTTCAAAGAGGAACGCAGGAAGTGTCAGAGTCAGAGAGAAGGTGTTTGATGATGGAAGCAGAGATCCCGTTGATGGGCTTTGAAAATGGAGGGAGCCAGAAGCCAAGGAATATAGGTTATCTATAGACGCTGAAAAAGCCAAGGAAACAGATTCTTCTCCAGAGCCTCCGGAGGGACCCAGACCAGCCAATACTTATTCTGGACTCTGGCCTCTAAAACTGTAAGAGAGTACACTTTTAATTTTCTTATTCTAAGCCACTAAGTTTCTGGTAATTTGTTACAGGAGCGATAGAAACTAATACAAATGTGTTTTCTGATTTGGCTCAGTTTGGTTAACAGTTTTTGACATGTGGTCAAGAAAGAAGGTGGGAGATGCCAGAGGGTGACAGGGGTGGGAGTACGTGTGGTCAAGAAAGAAGGTGAGAGGTGCCAGAGGGTAACAGGGTTGGGAGTACACAATTGATGGTATAATCCAGACCATATCAAATCAGGGAAAATTTCTCCCCAAATAAAATTTCTTTCTTACAAATGGAAGTGGATAGAAAAGAAGGCTTAATAAATAAAATTAACAAGCAAACAACAACTCCATAAACAATAGCTACCAGTACTACCGAGAAGAAAAAATGCTGAGTCAGGAAGAAGGAACGAACTAAGTAAGGGAGGCAAAAGCCTGTAGGACTTCCAGCTGGACCTGGGTAATCAAGAATTCACAGACGTAGGGCTTCTGTGGTGGCGCAGTGGTTGAGAGTCCGCCTGCCGATGCAGGGGACATGGGTTCGTGCCCCTGGTCTGGGAAGATCCTATATGCTGTGGAGCGGCTGGGCCCGTGAGCCATGGCCGCTGAGCCTGCGCGTCCGGAGCCTGTGCTCTGCAACGGGAGAGGCCACAACAGTGAGACGTCCGCGTACTGCAAAAAAAAAAAAAAAATTCACAGAAGTAACAGCCATTGTTTTCCTGCTCTAATGCCCTGAAAGAGCATTATGAAGAATAAAGCACATGTTTTAGGATCAGTATTACTTAAGCTCAAATGCTCCACTAAAAGCTGTCAGTCTAATCTTGGTTTTCAACAGTAAAGTGAGAGAGCTTGTGCTTCAGAAACTCCTCCACAAAGAATGCCTAATGTCATAGAAGAGGAAACTGAACATAAACGCTGAGAACCTGGGAGTCTTACAAGGGAACTTATGCAAGTGAAAGTTTCCTTGAATATGAGTTTTCTTATTTAAAATTCAGGTTATTTAATATAAAAATGTTATAAAATTATTAAAAATCCTGCATATTATCTTCTCTTTTAAATATTTAAGTTAATTGATACTCCAGGAAGGTTTAACTTTTTTAGTCTAGCTTCAAATACTCTATGATTTCAATGATTTGTATGACATGTGTAGCCCAGCTATGGGACTAGGACCAGGTCCCTTCCAGACCTCAATCACCATAGCTCTGCTGTCTCCATTGTCTGCCACCTGAGACCTGAGCTAGAAGGACAGCACTGTCAGCAATAGTGAGAATTTAATTGTGGTGATGAAGAGGCTGCAGGCAAATTCCCTTCAGAAAACACTTCACAGCTACACAAAGGGAGGACTGAAGTAGTTGCAATTTTTTGGTTTTTTTATTGAAGTATAGTTGATTTACAATGTTTTGTTAGTCTCAGGGGTATAGCAAAGTGATTTAGTTATACATGTATCTATATACAATATAGTCATTTTTTTTCAGATTCTTTTCCATTATAGGTTATTAAGATATTGAATATAGTTCCCTGTGCTATATAATAGGTCCTTGATGGTTATCTTATTATTCCTCACCCCCACTTTCCCCTTTGGTGACCGTAAGTTTGTTTTCTGTCTGTGAGTCTATTTCTGTTTTGTAAATAAGTTCATCTGCCACATTTTTTTAGATTCCACATACAAGTGATATCATATGATATTTGTCTTTCTCTATCTGACTTCACTTAGTATGATAATCTCCAGGTCCATCCATGTTGCTGCATATGGCATTGTTTCATTCTTTTTTATGGTTGAGTAATATTCCATCACATATATGTACCACACCTTCTTTATCCATTCATCTCTCCATGTACACTTAGGTTGCTTCCATGTCTTGGCTATTGTAAATAGTGCTGTTATGAACATAAGGCTGCATGTATCTTTTCGAATTAGAGTTTTCTCCAGATACATGCCCAGGAGTGGAATTGCTGGATCATATAGTAACTCTAATTTTAGTGTTTTAAGGAACCTCCATACTGTTCTCCATAGTGGCTGCACCAATTTACAATCCCACCAACAGTATAAGAGCATTCCCTTTTCTCCAAACCCTCTGCAGCACTGGTTATTTGTAGACTTCTTGATGATGTCCATTCTGACTGGTGTAAGGTAATACCTCATTGATTTGCATTTCTTTAATAATTAGCAATGTTGAACGTCTTTTCTTTGTGCCTGTTGGCCATCTGTATGTCTTTGGAGAAATGTCTATATATATATATTCTGCCCGTTTTTTGATTGGGTTGTTTGTTTTTTTGATATTGAGCAATATGAGCTGTTTGTATACTTTGGAAATTAACCCCTTGTCAGTTGCATCATTTGCAAATATTTTTCTCCCATTCTGGAGGTTGTCTTTTCACTTTGTTTATGGTTTTCTTTGCTGGACAAAATCTTATAAGTTTGATTAGGTCTCACTTGTTTATTTTCTTTTGCCGTGGGAAAAAAGGTGCCACTTCTTTTTTCTTTTGCCTTGGGAGACTGACCTAAGAAAACATGGCTGCAATTTATGTCAGACAGTGTTTTGCCAATGTTCTCTTCTAGGAGTTTATGGTGTCATGTCTTATATTTAAGTCTTTAAGCCATTTTGAGTTTGTTTTTGTGTGTGGTGAGAGGGAATGTTCTAATTTCATTGATTTACATGTAGCTCTCCAGTTTTCCCACTTGCTGAACAGACTGTCTTTTCTCCATTGTATATTCTTGCCTCCTTAGTTGAAGATTAATTGACCATAGGTGTGTGGGTCTATTTCTGGTCTCTCTATTCCATTGATCCATATGTCTGTTTTTGTGCCAGTACCATACTGTTTTGATTACTGTACCTTTGTAGTATTGTCTGAAGTCTGCAAGGGTTATGCCTCCAGCTTTGTTCTTTTTCCTCAGGATTGCTTTGGTAATTCTGGGGCTTTTATAGGTCTATATAAATTTTAGGATTATTTGCTCTAGGTCTGTGAAAAATTCCACAGGTAATTTGATAGGGATCACACTAAATCTGTAGATTGCTTTGGGTAGTATGGTCATTTTAACTATATTAAATTTTCCAATCCAAGAGCATAGGATATCTTTCCATTTTTTTTTGGAATCATCTTTAGTTTCCCTTATCAGTGTTTTATAGTTCTCAACATAAGTCTTTCACCTCCTTGGTCAGGTTTATTCCTAAGTAATTTTTTATGTGATTTTTTTTTAAGATTTTTTTTTTTTTTTTTTTTTTTGCTTTCCCTTTCTGATATTTCATTGTCAGTGTAAAGAAATGCAACAGATTTCTGTATGTTAGTCTTGTATCCTGCTACCTTGCTGAATTCCTTTATCAGTTCTAGTAGTTTTTGTGTGGAGTCTTTAGGGTTTTCTATATATGGTAACGTCATCTGCATATAATGACGATTTTACCTCTTCCCTTCCAACTTGAATACCTTTTATTTCTTTGTCTTGTCTGATTGCTGTGTCTAGGACTTCCAATACTATGCTGAATAGAAGTGTTGAGAGTGGGCATCCTTGTCTTGCTCCAGATTTTAGCAGGAAGGCTTTCAGCTTTTCACTGTTGTGTACTATGTTTGCTGTGAGTTTGTTATTTAGCTTTTATTATGCTGAGATATGTTCCTTTTATATCCACTTTGGTAAGAGTTTTTTTAATGAATGAATGATGAATTTTATCAAATGTTTTTTCTGCCTCTATTTAGATGATCATGTGGCTTTTGTCTTTCCTTTTGCTTATGTGGTGTATCATATTAATGTTGCATACGTTGAATCATCCTTTTGACCCTGGGATGAATCCTACTTGATCATGGTGTATGATCCTTTTTATGTGTTGTTTGATTTGGCTTGCTAATATTTTGTTGAGGATTTTGCATCTATATTCATCAACAATATTGGCATGTACTTTTCATTTCTGGTGGTGCCTTTGTCTGGTTTTGGTATCAGGGTAATAATGGTGGTTTCATAGAATGACTTTGGGAGTGTGCCCTCCTCTTCAATCTTTTGGAAGAGTTTGACAAGTATTGGTATAAGTTCTTCTTTGTATGTTTGGTAGAATGCCCCAGTGAAACCATCCAGTCCTGGACTTTTGTTGGTAGGGTATTTTTTTATTGCAGATTCTATTTCACTTCTAGTGATTGGTATGTTCAAATTATCTGTTTCTTCTTGACTCAGTTTTGGTGGAATGTATGTTTCTAGGAACTTGTCCATTTTTTTTCTAGATTGTCCTATTTGTTGGGATATAACTGTTCATGCTATTCTCTTATGCTTTTCTGTATTTCTGCAGTATCAGTTGTTATTCCTCTTCTTTCATTTCTTATTTTGTTTACTTTGGTCCTCTCTCTTTCCTTGGTGAGCCAGGCCAAAGATTTATTTGGGTCTTGTTTTTGTATCCATTCAGCCAGTCTATGTCTTCTGGTTCAACCATTTAGTCCATTTTACATTTAAGGTAATTGTCCATATGTATTTATTGCCATTTTGTTAACTGTTTGGGATTTGTTTTTGTAGGTCTTTTTTCCCCCTTTTTTGTTCTCTTGTGATTTGATGACTATCTTTAGTGTTACATTTGGATTCCTTTTTCTTTGTGTGTATATTTATTCTAGACTTTTGGTTTGCAGTTACCACAAGGTTTTTATATATTGTTGCTGGTCTCTTAGTTTCAAAGACATTTTAAAAACCTTGCATTTGTACTCTCCTCCCCTCATGATTATTGTTTTTGATATAAATATTTTACATCTAATTGTTTTCTGTATCCTTTAACTGCTTATTGTGGATACAGATGATTTTGCTACTTTTGTCTTTTACCCTCCATACTAGCTTTGTCTAAATAATTTCCTACCTTTACTGTATGTTTGCCTTTACTGGTGAAATTGTTCATCATGTAATTTTCTTGTTTCTAGTTGTGGCCTTTTCTTTTTCATCTAGAGAATTTCCTTTAACATTTGTTGTAAAGCTAGTTTGGTGGTGCTGAATTATTTTAGTCTTTGCATGTCTGTAAAGCTTTTGATTTCTCCATCAAATCCAAATGACAGGCTTGCTGGGTAGAGTATTCTCTGTAGGTTTTTTCCTTTCATCACTTTAAATATAGCATGCCACTCACTTGTGGCCTGCAGAGTTTCTGCTGAAAAATCAGCTGATAGCCTAATGGGAGTTCCCTTTTATGTTATTTGTTGCTTTACCTTTGCTTATTTTAGTATTCTCTGTTTATCTTTAATTTTTGTCATTTTGATTACAATGTGTCTTGATGTGTTCCTCTTTGGGTCCATCCTGCATAGGACTCTGCACTTCCTGGACTTGGGTGATTGTTTCTTTTCCCAGGTTAGGAAAGTTTTCAGCTATTATCTCTTCAAATATTTTCTCAGGCCCTTTCTCTCTGTCTTCTCCTTCTGGGACCCCTATAATGCAAATATTAGGGTGCTGGAGGTTGTCCCAGAGATCTCTTAAACTGTCTTCATTTTTTTCACTCTTTTTTCTGTTCAGTGGCAGTGATCCATCCTTCTGTGTCATTTAGTCTACTCTTGATTCCTTCTAGTGTATTTTTCATTTCAGTTGTTGCATTCTTCATCTCGTTTGGTTGTTCTTTATATATCCTAACTCTTTGTTAAAAACTCCTAACTTCTTGCTCTGTGCATCCCTTCTCCTCCTGAATTCTTCAATCATCTTTATAATCATTACTCTGAACTCTTTCTCAGGTAGATTGCCTATCTTCACTACACTTAGTTCTTCTTTTGGGGTTTTATCTTGTTCCTTCATCTGGAACATATTTCTCTACTGCCTAGTTTTGTCTAAATTGCTATTTGTATTTTTATGTTTGTGGTAGGTTAATTATGTTTCTCCACCTTGGAGAAGTGGTCTTCTACAGGAGACGTCTTATGCAGCCCAGCAGTGCACTTCCCTCTCATCACCCAGCCTATATGCTCTAGGGGTTCCCCCTAACAGGGCTGTGTGGGCCCTTCTGACTATGTGGGCAGTCAGGTAGGCTTTGTTGTCCCCTAGTCTGGTTGGTTATCAAGCCCTGCCTTGTCTGGTTGCTGCTGGCTGCTATTTAGTGGGACCTGGTCATGAGGTGGCTAGTGCTGGCTCACTGGTGGGCAGAGTCAGGATCCTGAAGATTCTGGGGCTGTTGCCCACCCACTGGCAGGTGAAATCAGATCCTGGGGTTATGGCTGGACTACTGGCAGGCAGAGCTGGTTCCTGGAGTCTGGCTACAGGGCCCAGGGATTCCAGAACTCATTTCAGATCATTGACTGGGGGGGAGCCAGTTCCTTACCCAGGTGGGTATGGGGTCCAGGGTGTCCCAAAAGTTGCATTGGCCTGCTAATAGGCAGGGCCAGGGCCCAGCTGGTCCCAAGGTAGGGTCTGGCTTCTTGTTGGCAGACTCGTTGTGCAGGCTGCGGGACCATAGTTTTCTTGCTTCTGTTGTCTGTCCCCTGGTGGGTGAGGCTGGTCTAGAGGCTTGCACAGGCTTCCTGGCATGAGGAGCTGATGCCTGCCCACTGGTGGGTGGGTGGATCTGGGTCCTGGCCCTCTGTTGGGCAGGGCTGTATCTAGGGGCATGTCTAAATGTGGCTGTGGGCTCAGGAAGACTTTAGGCAGTCTGTCTGTTGATGGGTGGGGCTGTGTCCCTGCCCAGTTTGTTGTTTGTCCTGAGGCATCCCAGCACTGGTGCCTATGGGCTGTTGGGTGGGGCCAGGTATTGGCACTAATGAGCCAAGATGGCATCCACCAGCAGCTGTGTTCACAGGGCTGAATATTCCCAAATATGTCTGCCACCAGTGTCTATGTCCCCAGGTGAGCTGCAGCCAGCCACCCTTCCACCCCCCAACACCCATGTCTCTCCAGGAGACTCTCCAAAACCAGCAGCTAGGACTGTCCAGGCTCCTATCAAATTACAACTTTTGCCCTGGGTCTCAGTGCACGTGAGATTTTGTGCCCTTCAAGAATCAAATCTCTATTTTCCCCAGTCCTGTGGTGCTCTTGCAATTAAGCCCCACTGGCCTTAAAAGGCAAGTGCTTTGCAGGTTCATCTTCCCAATGCCAGACCCCCAGACTGGGGATCCTGATGTGGGGCTCAGAGCTCTCCTGTAGGAGAACTTCTGCAACATAGTTCTCCAGTTTATGGGCCACCCACCTGGGTGGTATGGGATTTCATTATATTGTGAGTCCATCCCTCCTACCCGTCTTGTTGTGCTTCTTCTTTAGACTTTAATTTAGAAAATCTCTTCTGGTAGGTTCCAGTCTTTTTCATCGATGGTTGTTGTGAAGATTGTTGTGATTTTGACGTGCTTGTGAGAGGAGGTGGGCTCAAAGTCTTTCTACTCCACCATCTTGGCCACTCTCCCCTAAGTTGTAGTAGTTTTAAAACATGTCTGCAAATTCGTTGACAGTCCTCTCTTCAAGAGGTGGATTCAGTGTCCTCTTCCCTTAAAACAGGGCAGGCCTTGTGACTGCCTTGACTAAGAGAATGCAGCAGAAGTGAAACTTCTGGGATTTCCGAGTCTAAGTTAGAAAAGGCAATACAGCTTCCACTTTCCCTCCTGGAATTTAGAGCTTAATGCCCAGCTGCCATAGTGTGAGGAAGCCCAAGCCAAATGGAGAGGTGGCATGTAAGTGTTCTAGCCAACAGCCTCCACTAAGGTTCCTGCCATAGCCTTGATCAATTGTCAGACATGTAAGTGAGGAAGGCATTGAGCTGACTCCAGTCACAGTCATTGTCAAGGAAGCCTTTGAGATAACTCTAGATTCACTTACTGTCTGACTGCAACAGCAGAAAGACCTTGAACAAAAACAGCCTGACTTAGTCCCCTCATCCCAAAGAACCAAGAGAAGTAAATAATAATAAGTTATCATTGTTGTTTTATATTACTAAGTTTATGCAGCAATAGATAATCAAATCAAGGGTAGAGTCTGTAGGACTGAATCCCTGGAAAGGGAAGAGGATGGAATATGTAGCTCAGAGAGCATAACCTTCATATGTCCTGGGTCCCAGATTCTACTACTTCACCTCTATTTGTACTTTCCATTATGGATTATAAAGTGTCTATTTACTTCTTCATCTCCCTTTCTGGAAGATAGTTGGGTACTTCATAAATGAATGGGGAAAAGGGAGTTGAGGGGATGGGGGAGGCTGAGAACTGAACCCAGATGATGCAAGCAACAATCTCAGGACCCCACTGAAATCTCTCAGGGGCTGAATTTGGTGAACAGCTCCAAGTAGTACAATGCTGCCTGAAGTTGCTGGTGATACCACCAACTCCATCACCTACCGAGTGACCATGGTACTTCATAGCCTAGGGTATGTTTCTCACACTGGAGAACATAATACAACAGAATCAATAGGGCATATCTTCCAGAAGTACCAATTGTACTGTAGTCATTCATTTCACAAATACTTATTGGAGACCTGTTATATGCTAGGCACAAAGGTAAGAAACTCAAAACAAAATTTTAATTAAAGTAAATACAAGTATATTATGGAGAAGAATGTTAAATTAGCATGGATTTTTAAAGAAAAAAGAAAAAACCCTCAAAGAACATTTATCCTTACAGTGCCATTATTCTTTATGCCCAGAACCTTGGAGGTAGGAGTGCAGAGTTTTAGAAACTCCCATGTAAGACATTAATGAAAATGTTTATATTGCAGCATTTCCCTGTACCATAGGTCAAAAATTGGTAGCTCATAACCTAATCTATAGACATATCTTATTTGAATCACAGAGTGATTTTTTTTTTTTGGTTTGTTTTACAACTTGAATTAGTGGCTGATATTTTAAAACCAGAGTGTCATTTACTAAGTTGTATTTCTAGCTTCTCCTGAAAAAAATTGGAAGAGCTAGAAATCTTGGGCCCACCTCCTCATGTGGCCACAGTTGGCTGATGCCAAGCTTTCTCCTTTTGTTTCAACAGACCTGGTCCCAGTACTCGCCATGGTCCTCATTACTTTCTGTCTACACAACCCACCAGGTTCGTGGCCTTCCTCTCGTGTCCATGGTACTTGTCTGGACCTGGGAAGTATTTGAATCTACATCCCCAGTTCTAGGTTGAATCGTTTGGGTCATTTTTCAATATTTAACACTGACTGTTCCAAATTTCTAAAATTTTCAGTATACTACTCTTTTTTTATAATTATGTACTCATATTGTTTTTTTTCTTCCAGTTTTATTGAGATATAATTGACATACAGGACTTTGTAAGTTTAATGTGTACAGCACGATTTCACTTATATACATCATGAAATGAGTACCACAATAAGTTTAGTGAACATCCATCATCTCATAAAATACAAAATAAAAGAAATAGAAAAAAAATTTTTCAGGTTACTAGATTTAACAGTCAGATCCAGAAATTTAACCTTATCTGCCCAAGTCCCAAATCAGAAAATTATAGAGCTGGTGTAGACCCACTTTTCTGATCATGGTCTTAGGATTCTGAAGGCTGCCACATAACCACAGGGCTCAGAAACAGCCCCCAAGATTATCTGACTTACTCTCAAGGAAAGAATCAGTCTCAAAGCATGCATCTCCCCCAAACCTAGAGTCCCAGGAAAATCAGGCAAAGAGGGAATAAAAGAAGGTCAAACCAGGTTATTGTAGAGCATGCACTCTCCTTATGGGACACAAATGCCTTCCTGCAGTGTTGGGAAACAGGGAAAGGGCTCCCCAAATGTCTTTGGATTCTGTCAAGAACAAGTTGGGGTGGGCTCCTCACCAGCACATGGATAACTAGGTAACTAAGTCCAAGTTCCTCTGGTAGTGTGTGTGTATGTGTGTGTGTGTGTGTGTGTGTGCGCGCGTGTGCATGTGTGACCGTATCCACCTTGGGGGCAGTGAGTGTTCACCATGAGTCATGGTTTTGTTTTCTGCACTCAGTGGCCTGTGGGCTGGCAAGGATTGAGGTCTGGAATTTTACAACAGCTGTTCCTGTCACCTGGGAAGGCAACTGAACATGCACTGGGATCTTTTTTTTTTTTTCCACTGGGATCATTTTTATCAGCTCATGAGCATAGGCTTTGCCTGCCAAAAGGCCATAATTCTCAGCTAGAAGAATAACATTCCTATCTGAAACCAATGTAGAGTCTTAAATGTCAGAGTCTAAATTCTTATCTTATGTCACCGAGTCTTAAATTGCTCACATGCTAATTCCAATTTAAGGTGACTAACTACTAAAAGGAACAGCTACAACCTCTTTTCAGATGCTACCATAATGTGGAGAGAATCCATCAGTAAACAGAGTGGAGATGAAGTCTCATTCTACTTTAACTTATCTTAAAATGACTTTCATGTTGTTTCAGGAAATAGGCACCCTGTCCTCCATCCATGAATTTACTATACAAACTTCTCTGCCTGGCAACTGTTCCAGGCTCGTTTATATCACCTTGCAGCCCTGGTCTTTCCAGACCTAATTTTTAGCCCATCATCTATGAAAGTTACCTTAATCCCTTGATCTTACATTCACCTCTCCCTGGACCCTTTCCAGCCTGTCCGTGGAGAGAGGCACAATGTCCTTTGGACTGTAGCCATGGGAGAAATGCTGATTATGTGATAACCACAGGCACTGCCTGTTCCCTGCAAATGGCACACAGCAATGACAGAGGGATGCCGCGGGGGAATGCTGACTCCCCTCTTGCTGGGGAAACCTGTATTAACACGTTTGGGATGATGAAACCAATTAGTCTGGTCAGCAGATGTAACATAAAAACACCAAACACCAAACATATTTAGCTAGCAAGCCAAAGATCTGAGCCATGATTAAGTCTTGGAAGACAGTTAAAAGTCTAAAATTCATAACAGTTCTATCAATACCACTAATTGGGAACTCTTCAAAGCTCTCTCATCTAAATGCCTGCAAAAAAAAAAAAAGTTGCTTATTTTGAAGGCTGCCTGGTGTAACAAAGTGAAGTTTTAAGGCAACAAGCATTTACATGTATGTAATACTGGAGGAGAGGAAAGTGGAAATTTTTGTTTAGGTCAGTATTTAATAAAATTATTACCTGCCTGCTGTTTCCAGATCCAACAATAGTATTAACAGAAAATTCTAGGTAAGATTATTGCTGCAAATATGTGCAACTGTCACTTCGACGTGCAATGATTTACTTTTAATAGTAATTCTTGGTCTCATCAAATCTGGGCCTCTTATTATGAAGCAGTGACTCCTGCACTAATAATTCTTCTACTGTAACATTTTTTCCTCTGCTTCTGGAGTTGTTAAGGGTTTTGGTCTTCAGTCCTATCAGATGCAAATAATACTGAGAGAGAGCATATCTTTTGTTATTGTCAGTGGGTATCATGGAGGAAAACAATAAAAACTTAGAAAGGATTGATTGTCAGAGTATAAAAAGGAGATTCAGGAGACACCTCATAGGCAAAGAGAGAGGGCAAGGAATGAAGAGTGTGTGTGTGTGTGTGTGTGTGTGTGTGTGTGTGTGTGTGTGTCTGTGTCTGTGTGTGTGTCCAAATTTAGAGGAAATGGCAGGAGGCAATTCTAGAAAGGAAATGAAAAACCTCTCCTCCTCCTCCTCTTTCCTCATTCAACTACTTCACAATTTTGCTACAAGTTAGCCCTGCCTCTAAGGTCTCTAGCGACTTGCTCACCTTCCATCTTATTCAACTTAAAAATGAAGAAGAAAGCCCAGGATAGCTGCTCTGTGCACAAATCAGGGAAAAGGTATTGAGAAGAGTAAACAAGGAAACTTAACTCTAAGTGGCTCAACATTACATAGGGACAAAGAATAATGGACTGATTCCCAGAAATGCCACACCATTCAGATGAGGCCACAGGTTGCCTGTTTCCAGGACACTCATTACTCCCTGGAAGGGACTTGTGGCATGCAAGCCTATGAGAAGCCAAGCATGCCTGCCTGATGAAACAGCAGGCCAGCATGACGGCAGATTAGGATATTGTTCTGGGACAAAGGGGAACACACATAGGCTATTCTGAGAAGGTTAGAAAGTTCTGATTACCCCACGGATTGGCCCAGACAATTAGTGTGTGGGCATTGCAGAAGAAAAGTATTTTTATTAACATAATTTTCCTTTTTATTTAATACAAGTGGTAATTCTTTTCTAATTATCATGAGTTGAACCAACAAAGAGCAGAGAAGAAATATTTGCTTTTGATTATATGCATTGTTGTTTTCCTTGGGAAAGGAGATGAGTGGGGGTGAATATTGAAATGAGGGAACCAGAAAGCATAAACGAGACCATATTCTTGGCTCCCACTTAGAAGGAAGCAGAATGTTTGGAGCAGTATCACAGACATCTGCTAAACATCCATGTTCCTTGGTCTACCACAAACTGGTTCTTTTCAAATCATAAATATATAAATGTTTTTCCAAAAGAGAAGAATCAATACTATTGTTTATTCACACTAGTTTTCTTAAAAATGTTAAGTTTCACCAGACATACAAAATTTTGCAGAATCTTTGCCAACTCTTGCCTATTTTTCCTTCTTAAAAACAGTTAGGGTTCTTGGTGTGAGACTTGTGAACCTTATTTTTGAGGCAATTTCTGTAAATAAACTAAAACATTATGTTTCATGGATAATTTTCCTCTCAACTAAAACAGTTCATCCATTTCAGTTGACATTGGCAAGAAAATATCCACCTATTTCATCTTGATTGGTTATTTCCATCAACTGTAAAAAATAAATAAATAAAGGGAAGAATGCCTCAAAGATACTTATGTCCCAGAAGATGGTTAAGCAAACGGGTAAAATGTACAAAAAGAATGCCATCTTGTGAGCTGCACCACCAGAATGACAACGAAACATCACCCTAGGAAGTAATGCCATGGTTTCCAAACGTGCCCTCATGTTATAATATGAACCATTGAGATACTGGCCCACACTGAGAGGACCACATCCTTTGCCTACAGGGATCCAGATGCTATCTTGTCCTTGGGCCCCAAAGGGAATGACCTTGTTCAGTCTGTGACCTAGAACCAGATACCCTGGAAAAGCAAACGATTTGGAGAGACTTACCAAGGATTCTGATCTATTTTGGGCAATGCCACTGGGTGTGATATTGAGTGGATTAGGGAGCCAAAGAGGACTGATTACAAGATGACTAAGGAAAGGCCCAAGGGGCTTCAGGTGAATTCTGAAGAGCTGCTCTTTTTTTTCTTTTTAACAAACTGGACTTCTTGACACAAACTTACCCAAATCCTGGAAACAACAACTAGGGAATACCAGTTAAAATGCATGAATTGTTTTGAGCCAAGTCGTGGAAGAAGTAAACTCAGTAAGCATTTGTTATTTTAAAATGTTGATTCACAATTTAAAGGAAGGGTTTAGATAAATTCATGGTTTGTAGGTCCATAATGTATCATTAAGAAAAGCTGATGATGTTTAGGATACATTTTGTGGTTGATGTCTACAAGGTTAATGATATACTTTCACAAAACAAAGACTTAGTTCTTTGAGCTCAAAAGGCCTGAAAGGTCATGTGGTTCAGTCTCTTAATTTTACTAGAGAAAGAAAATAAGGTCAAGAGAGGCTAAGTGATGACAGCCAACTAATGGCTTAACTAGATGCCAGACCTGGGGTACACAACTTTATCCAGATGCTATTCCAAAAAATCTATACATCTATCTGTAGATAGATATACATATGTATACATATATAATCAATAGAGATTCAAAATGTGCATTATCATATAAAAAACTCTGAGTAGTCTTTCAGTAAAGAAATCTGTTCAGCTTTACTAAACTTAGCCTTTCTAAATTCACTTGACCACAAAGCCCTTTTTGCCATGCAACAATTATTAAGATCCCATGAAACTGGATCATGAAAATGCTACATGAAAACTTCATTTGTGTCCATAATTATTCTATTTGGTTTGCTGGCTCTTTTTTTTTTTTGACGATATGTGGGCCTCTCACTGTTGTGGCCTCTCCCGTTGCGGAGCACAGGCTCCGGACGCGCAGGCTCAGCGGCCACGGCTTATGGGCCCAGCCGCTCCACGGCATGTGGGATCTTCCCGGACCGGGGCACAAACCCGTGTCCCCTGCATCGGCAGGCAGACTCTCAACCACTGCACCACCAGGGAAGCCCTGCTGGCTCATTTTTTAACCTACTTAATTCAAGCTAGAAATACAGGCAACACGTAAAAATAGATTTTTAAATAAAACCCCACACAGTTTTTCACTCAGTCAGGTCATTAAAGTAATAGTGAAATTACAAGGTTACTTCTATGCAGATCTGCTGCATGGCCAGAACCAATGGTGACCTCTGTATTTTTTTTTTTTCCTGTACGCGGGCCTCTCACTGTTGTGGCCTCTCCTGTTGCGGAGCACAGGCTCCAGTTGTGCAGGCTCACAGGCCTAGCCGCACGCGGGATCTTCCCAGACCGGGGCACGACCCCGTATCCCCTGCATCGGCAGGCGGACTCTCAACCACTGCGCCACCAGGGAAGCCTGGCTTCTGTATTTGTATACACTTGCCAACTAATACAGCATTGGCCCACTTTTTTCAAAGGCAGATAGCCATAGCATTACACATATGCAAACTGATTTGAAGAGAATTGTCTTCAAAACTTACAGATATTTTGTGGTATAAAACAGAAAGTATCCCACTCAACAGGGCAATGTCTGCAGACCTTTAATGTATCATTAAGTGTATATTTATTAGTTTGAGCTATATCTTTAACTCTAAATTAAACAAAAAGAGCTTAATGCCTTATAGAGATTTATAAAAGCTTCATTCTATTTTAAAACTTAGTTTTAAAAGTTCCTGTGGCCTTGTCCTTTCATCTTTGTGAAATGGAAATATTAGGCTGTCAGATGGTATGGAAATTCTTATATCCTTAACTGTTTGTATAATCTTCTGGCTCAGGAAAACCAACCTGGAGAGGTAGTATTCACTTCTGCCAAATGCTGCAGAACCCTCTGTTAGCTACACTGACACTACTCATTTCATCCCTCATGGCAGAATAATTTCTAGTAGAATCATGCATACACTGGCCAGTATTAATGTCATCTGTGTTCCCTCGAGATGAGCGTATTTCACACACACACACACCAAACTCACAAATGCCTGGAAGGTATTTGACATCCCCTAAGGCTTAAAATGTACCCAGCACCACTATCTGACTTAGTAGTTTTAGTAGTTTTAGGAGCCTTAAATGCCTAGTCTAGTCAATATTCTGCCCAAGCGTCACATGTAAGCAGTCTGTATTCATATAGATTCCCTGTAGACCGCTTCTCTTGAAATAGCTGCTAAATGAAATAGAAAAGTATCTAGATAAACTCATGTGATTATCATAGTCTAATACTGCTAAATTGCAACCCATGGGATAATTTAAGAGGAAATTACATTTACACCTCCAATCAGTGAACAAATGTTATGACTCATTTTGTAACCAGCAATTTTTTGACTTTGCTCATCTCCACCCTTGAATGGATGTTTTTAGACTGAGGCAGAAAGGATTATTTGTTGTAGTCTTGCCCTTAATACTGCTTTGTGTATGTTTCCATACACATAATTGGCTCTGTGAGAATTGGAGGATAATAAGATCATTAATAAGGGTTAATATTGCTACAGTTCCATAGGAAATGTGAGTTTCAAAGAATTTACGAAACTTGAAGCAATTGTCTTTTTTAAAAAATAATTTATTTATTTTATTTTTGGCTGTGTTGGGTCTTCGTTGCTGTATGCGGGCTTTTCTCTAGTTGTGGTGTGCGGGGGCTACTCTTTGTTGCAGTGCACAAGCTTCTCATTGTGGTGGCTTCTCTTGTTGTGGAGCACAGGCTCTAGGCGCGAGGGCTTCAGTAGTTGTGGCACGTGGGCTCAGTAGTTGTGGCTCACGGGCCCTAGAGCACAGGCTCAGTAGTTGTGCCTCACGGGCTTAGTTGCTCCGCGGCATGTGGGAATCTTCCCGGACCAAGGCTTGAACCTGTGTCCCCTGCATTGGCAGGCGGATTCTTAACCACTGTGCCGGGAAGCCCGAAGTAATTGTCTTTGATGAGTGGTTTCTCTCTTACTATCTGCCTCATAGAATAGTTGAAATCAACCTTGATTTCTTTGTAGGTCTGGTAAATTGAGTAACTGGATGTCCTATATTTTAGTTCTTCTAAGAATGCTTGCAAGCCAAAAAAGTCTGAACAAAACAACAAGATGATATGTGATACTAAGGCCAGGTCAAGTCAAGTTCTACAATAACTCATGCTTTTTGGCACTAATAGATTAAAATAAATCTCAGTAGAACTAGAATTTAGCTATCTGAATAAATAATGAATAAAAATTTGGTGATATTTTCAATCAGTTTTCTTCTAGAAGAGGCAGAGAAGTACTAATTTCTATTGAGACTGAAGAAGATGTTTCATTTGATGTAATAATTTTAAGATGGTATCCCTACATTTTTGAATACCCAATATCCTTCCTACCTGTATTTAGCATCCATTTTAAAATTGCATACACATAATAAAACAGTCTTTCCAAGAAAGAGCTATTCTTTTTTACCCTATTACCAAGGCAGCTAAAATCTACCTTTTTTAAAAAAACTTACCATCTCCTTCATTTTCCTCTTCTCTACAATCTCTTAATGTTGGAACATGCCAGGGCTCAGTCCTTGGGCCTCTTTTCTACACTCACTGCTTTTGGTGATTTCATCCATGCAGTAAATATCACCTATGTGCTGATAGCTCCAAAATTTATATCTCCAACTCAGATGTCCCTCCAAAATTTCCAAACTCCTATATCCAAATTCCTAGTCAACAGTTCTACTTGTATTTCTTTTATTTTTAAATTGAAGTATAGTTGATTGACAATATTAATTTCAGGTGAATAACATAATGATTCATTTTTGTTTTTGTGGATTATATCCACAAAATTCATTTTTGTTTTGTGGATTATATCCCATTGTAGGTTATTACAAAATACTGGGTATAATTCCTTGTGCTGTACAGTAAATCATTGTTGCTTATGTAGTTGCTTATTGCCAACTACAATATATAGTATATATTGTATATACTGTATATACAGTATATTGTATATACAATGTATATATACATATATACAATATATACTATATACTGTATATACAATATATTATATATTGTATATATTATATATACAATGTATATATTGTATATACAGTATATAGTATATATTGTATAGTAGTTTGTATCTGTTAATCCCATACTCCTAATTTTTCTCTCCCCCCACCTCTTCCCTCTCCCTTTTGGTAATCATAAATTTGTTTTCTATGTCTGTTAGTTTGTTTCTGTTTTGTTATAGATTCACTGTATTATTTTTCAGGTTCCACATATAAGTGATATAGTGCCTGTCTGTCTCTGTCTGACTTATTTCACTAAGCATAGTATTCTCTAGGTCCATCCACAGGCATTGCTGTCTGTGGCATTATTTCATTCTTTATTATGGCTGAGTAGTATTCCATTGTGTATTATACCACATCTTCCTAAGCCAATCATCTGTTGATGGGCACTTGGGTTGTTTCCATGCCTTGGCTATTGTAAATAGTGTTGCTATGAACATTGGGGTGCATTTATCTTTTTGAATTAGAGTTTTAATTTTTTTCTGGATATATACCCAGGAGTGGATCATATGGTAATTCTATTTTTAGTCTTTTAAGGAACCTCCATTCTACTTTCCATAGCGGCTGCACCAATTTACATTCCTACCAACAGTGTAGGAGCGTTTCCTTTTCTCCATATCCCCTCCAGCATTTATTATATGTAGACTTTTTGATGATAGCCATTCCAACAGGCTTGAGGTGGTTTTGATTTTCATTACTCTAATAATTAGCAATGTCGAACATCTTTTCATATGCCTATTAGCCATCCGTATGTCTTCTTTGGAAAAATGTCTATTTAGGTCTTCTGCCCATTTTTTGATTGGGTGTTTGTTTGTTTCTTTGTTATTGAGCTGTATGAGCCATTTGTATACTTTGGAAATTAATTCCTTATTGGTCACATCATTTACAAATATTTTCTCCTATTCTGGGGGTTGTCCTTTCATTTTATTTATGGTTTCCTTTGCTGTGCAAAAGCTTTTAAGTTTGATTAGGTCTCATTTGTTTACTTTTGCTTTTATTTATTTTGCCTTGGGAAACTGATCTAAGAAAATATTGATACAATTTATGTCAAAGAGTGTTTCATCTGTGTTTTCTTCTAGGAGTTTTGTGGTGTTATGACTTACATTTAGGTCTTTAATCCACTTTAAGTTTTTTTTTTTTTGGTACGCGGGCCTCTCACTGTTGTGGCCTCTCCTGTTGCGGAGCACAGGCTCTGGACGCGCAGGCTCAGTGACCATGGCTCACGGGCCCCAGCTGCTCCGCGACATGTGGGATCTTCCCGGACCGGGGCACGAACCCGCGTCCCCTGCATCGGCAGGCGGACTCTCAACAACTGCACCACCAGGGAAGCCCCTGAGTTTATTTTTTATATGGTGTGAGGGAATAGTCTAATTTCATTGTTTTACCTGTAGATCTCCAGCTTTCCTAGCACAACTGTTGAAGAGACTGTCTTTACTTCATTGTATATTTTGCATCCTTTGTTGTAGATTAATTGACCATAGGTTAGTGGATTTATTTCTGGGCTCTCTATTCTGTTCCATTGATCTATGAGTCTATTTTTGTGCCAACACCTCCACTTGTATTTCTAATAAGATCTAAATCTCACCCTTCCCAAAACTAAACTGCTGATCTTTCCCACAAAAGCTACTTTGCCCATAGCTTTCCTCTTCTCAGTTGATGGAAGTTTTGTTCTTTCAGTTGCTCAGGTAAAAACCTTAAGTCATTCTGGACTTCTCTCTTTCTTTCACATCTTATAACCAATCTAATTGGAAATCAAGTTGGTTCTATCATCAAAATAGATCCAGATATCAGTATGAACTCACATTTAGTTTAGGAAATAGATAGATATATAAATAAATGTAGTATGTATATGTATGCGTATTGGTAGGTAGAAGAATGCCCCTTCCACAAAGATATCTACATTATAATCCTTGGAATCTTTTACCATACATGGTAAAAGGGACTTTGAAGATGTGATTAAGTTTTAAACCTTGAAATGGGGGGATTAATTTGGATTATCTGGGTGGGTCCAGTGTAATCACAACAATCCGTAAAAGACAGGAGGAGATGTGATAACAGAAGCAGAGTGTCAGAGTGATGCAATGTGGACTTGAAGGTGTTATGATACTGACTTTGAAGATGGAAGATAGGGCCATGAGCCAAGGAATGCAGGAAGCCTAGAGAAGATGGGAAAGGCAAGGAAACAAATTTTCTCCTAGAACCTCCAGAAGTAACACAACCCTGCCAACACCTTGATTTTAGCCCACCGAAATCCATTTCAGATTTTGACTTTCAGTGTTGTCAGATAATGAATGGGTATTGTTTTAAGTCACTAAGTTTGTGGTAATTTATTACAGCAGCCTAGGAAAATAATACATTTGTCTTAGAAATACACATCTATTTCCTAGCTCTGTCTGCAGAGAGGGTCTAGAAGCAGTGACCTCCCAGTAGTAATGAGTCCATCTAATGTCCAGATCCTGCTTTCTGTATATTATTCTCCAACACAAGGTACCAGGGCTTTTTGGGAAAATGGCTGATTCTAGAGCTGGGGCAGAGAAAAGGCAAAATAGTTTGGAGCGTTTTATAGCACCAGAAAACAAGGAAGTGCTCTAAAACATGGGACACTTCAAAAAGGCACAGGAACAAGACTGAAAGACTTTCCAATGGCCAAAACTGGAACAGTTTGAGCAACAACATAACAATAGTATTGGATTATAACTCAAAGGGGAAAATAATCCATGAATTTATACTGATATAAATAAATGATAAGATACATAAATACGTTGGTGAATAGACACAAATCCTCCTTTCAAAAAATATTCCAATTAATGAATGTGGAAGGAATGAGGGATATAGAAAATCACCATTACAACCCCACAGCAATAATTTTGCAGGCAAGATCTGCTTAGTGCAAAACTCTAAGGAGAAACAAGATATTTGCAAAGTAGTATCTCTCCCAAAATATTTACTAACTACTATAGTAATTTTATCATATGTCCACAAATTCTTTGCTATTCCTCCCTCTAGGAAGTAAAGCTTAATTCTACAGCACTTGAGTGTGGGCTGGACTCAGTGACTTGCTTCTAAGGAATAGTGTATGGGAAGAGGGAAATAGTAACTACAGAGAAACCTAGAAGACACCTCTTCAACCAATTGACCACAGTTGCATTACTGGTAATAAGTCATGTTGATATCATGTATCCTCTGGTAGGATGTGATGAGAAAGGCCCATCATCTTTGTGGTATTCATCTCCCTAATCTACAATCAATATCAAACCCAAATTGAGAGTCTATGAAATCCTGACTAGTACTCAAAAGTGGCAAGGTCAGAAAAGACAAAGCAAAACTGAGAAACTGCCACAGACTGGAGGAGTTTGCATTGTGACAACCAGGTTCAATGTGGTATCCTGGATTAGATCCTGGACCAGAAAAAGACACTAGCAGAAAAAAACTGATGAAATCCAAATAGTCTATTTCTCCACAATAGAATGTCAATTGCCCTTCATGAGAACAGGAATCTTTGTGGTTTTTTTCTTTTTTTTTTTAATCCAGTGATATATCCCAAGCACCTAGAACAGTATCCGGCACACAGTAGATACACAATAAATTGTTGTTAAATTGAATTTAACCTGACACATTCAGATCCCTAGAATATGAAACAATCTTCAAATGGTATCAGAATCCCTAGAAGCTTTCATGTAAATTCTTTCTCTTCAAGTCCATATACTTATATGCTTTGCCTTTAAATAAAAGTTTACTACTTAGGTTTAATAATGTATTCAAAATTCATGATATATTACCTTATAAAATTACCATTTTTGTAGATCAAAATAGGTGAGCATTACAACTTCATATAATTCAAGCTAATGAGATAATTTTGATCAGTTGTTTACTACTAATAATTATAACTCAATTCAGATGATTTTTAAACCACTTTATTGAGGTATGATTGACATACAAAAGTTATATACATTTATATACAACTCAATGAGTTGAATTTTAAGTATACATTTGTAAAACCTTACCATAATCTATGCCATAAACAATATCCATAACCTCCTCTACTTTATTTAGTATTATTATTTTATGTGATAAGAACATTTAACATAAGATCTACCCTCTTAGAAAAATTTTAAGTGTACAATACAGTATTGTTAACTATAGGAAGTATGATATACAGTAGATCTGTAGGACTTATTCATCTTGCATAACTGTAACTTTGTACCCTTTGACTAATTATTACATCCCTGTTTCCCCCTTCTTCCTGTCCCTGGCAATCACTATTCTATGCTCTATTTTATCTATTTTAGATCCCTCATGTATTGTCATGAAGTATTTATCCTTCTGTGTCTGACTTTTTTCACTTAACATAATGTCCTTCAGTTCATCCATGTTGTCACAAGTGACAGAATTTCTTCTTCTTTAAGACTGAATAATATTCTTTTGTATGTATATACCACATCTTCTTTATCTATTCATCTATTCACCTGTCCATGGATAAAAGTGTCTGATGTACAACAAAGTGATTCATTTATATAATATATATATTCTTTTTCAGAATCTTTTTCATTATAGTTTATTACAAGATATTGAATATAGTTCCCTGTGTTATACAGTAGGTCCTTGTTGGTTATCTATTTTATATATAGTAATGTATATCTGTTAATCCCAAACTCCTAATTTATCCCTCCATCTCTTTCCCCTTTGGTAACCATAAGTTTGTTTTCTATGTCTGTGAGTCTGTTTCTGTTTTATAAATAAGTTCATTTGTGTCATTTTTAGATTCCACATATAAGTGATATCATATGATATTTGTCTTTGTCTGACTTACTTCACTTAGCATAATAATTTCTAGGTCCCTCCATGTTACTACAAATGGCATTATCTCATTCTTTTTTAAGGTTGAGTAATATTCCATTGTCTCTGTGTGTGTGTGTGTGTGTGTGTGTGTGTGTGTATGTCTATGTCTTCTTTATCCATTCATCTGTTGATAAACATTTATTGTTGTTCCCATATCTTGGCTCCTGTAAATAATGCTTCAGTGAACATTGGGGTACATGCATCTTTTTGAATTATATTTTTGTCCAGATATATGCCCAGGGGTGGATTGCTGGATCATATGGCAACTCTACTTTTAGTTTTTTGAGGAACTTCCATACTATTTTTCATAGTGGCTGCACCAATTTACTTTCCCACCAACAGTGTAGGAGGGTTCCCGTTTCTCCACACCCTCTCCAGCATTTGTTATTTATAAATTTTTTAATGATGGCCATTCTGACCAGTGTGAGGTGGTACCTCATTGTAGTTTTGATTCTAGTGTTTATCTAATAATTAGTGATGTTGTGCATCTTTTCATGTGCCTGTTGGCCATCTGTATGTCTTCTTTGGAGAAATGTCCATTTAGGTCTTCTGCCCATTTTTCTATTGGGTTGTTTGGGTTTTTTGTTGTTGAATTGTATGAGCTGTTTGTATATTTTGGAAATTAAGCCCTTGTCAGTTGTATCATTTGCAAATATTTTCTCCCATTCTGTAGGTTGCCTATTCATTTTATTTATAGTTTTCTTTGTTGTACAAAACCTTGTAAGTTTGATTAGGTCCCATTTGTTTATTTTTTCTTTTATTTCTATTGCCTTGGGAGACTGACCTAAGAAGACATCGGTATGATTTATGTCAGGGAATGTTTTCCCTATGTTCTCTTCTAGGAGTTTTATGATGTCGAGTCTTATATTTAAGTCTTTAAGCAATTTTGAGTTTATTTTTGCATATGGTGAGAGGGAGTGTTGTGACTTCATTGATTCACACGAAGCCATCCAACATTCCCAACACCGCTTGCTGAAGAGACTGTCTTTTCTCCATTGTATATTTTTGCCTCCTTTGTCGAAGATTAATTGACCATAGGTGTGTGGGGCTCTCTGTTCTGTTCCATTGATCCATATGTCTGTTTTTGTGTCAATTACCATGCAGTTTTGATTACTGTACCTTTGTAGTATTGTCTGAAGTCTGCAAGGCTTATGCCTCCAGATTTGTTTGGGGTTTTTTTTTTTACCCTCAGGATTGCCTTGGTAATTCTGGGGCTTCTGTGGGTCTATATAAATTTTAGGATTATTTGCTGTAGTTCTGTGAAAACTGTCATGGGTAATTTGATAGGGATCACACTAAATCTGTAGATTGCTTTGGGTAATATGGCCATTTTAACTATATTAATTCTTCCAGTCCAAGAGCATGGGATGTCTTCCCATTTCTTTGAATCATCTTCATTTTCCTTTATCAATGTTTGATAGTTCTCATTGTATAAGTCTTTTACCTCCTTGGTCAGGTTTGTTCCTAAATATTTTGCGTTTTTGATGTGATTTTAAAAGGAATTTTTAATTTTTTTTTTGCTTTCCCTTTCTGATATTTCATTGTTAGTGTAAAGAACTGCAACAGATTTGTGTATGTTAATTTTGTATCTTTCTACCTTGCTGAATTTGCTTACCAATTTTAGTAGTTTTTGTGTGGAGTCTTTAGGGTTTTCTATATATGGTAACATTATCTGCATATAATGACAATTCTACTTCTTCCCTTCCAACTTGAATACATTTTTTTTTTTGTCTTGTCTGATTACTGTGGCTAGGACTTCCAATACTATGTTGAATAGAAGTGGTGAGAGTGGGCATCCTTGTCTTGTTCCAAATTTTAGTGGTAAGGCTTTCAGCTTTTCACCATTGAGTGTTATGTTAGTTGTGGCTTTGTCATAAATAACTTGTATTATGTTGAGATATGTTCCCTCTACCCACTTTGGTAGGTCACTTCTCATTGCAGCAACTTCTCTTGTTGTAGAGCACGGTCTCTTAGGTGTTTGGCTTCAGTAGTTGTGGCACACAGGCTTCAGTAGTTGTGGCTTGTGGGCTCTAGAGTGCAAGCTTGGTAGTTGTGATGCATGGGATTAGTTGCTCCACAGCATGTGGGACATTCCTGGACCAGGGATTGAACCTGTGTCCCCTGAACTGGCAGGCAGATTCTTAACCACTGAGCCACCAGGGAAGTCCTTTCATTTTTATAATTTGTCTTTCTGTCTGCTGTTCTGATTGGGTGATTTCCATTATTCTATCTTCAAGATCACTTATTCATTCTTCTGCATATTTGGTTTGCTACTTATTGCCTCTAAGTTGGCTTTCATCTCAGAAAGTGAGTTTTCTAATTTTTCTTGGCTCCTCTTTATAGTTTCTAGTTCATTGTTACAGTGATCTGCACTTCTATTGATAGCCTTTCTTAATTCCTTCAGTATTTTCATTACTTCCTTTTTGAACTCAGGGTCTAGTAGACTGGAGAGGTCTGTTTCATTGGTTTTTTTTTGTTTTTGTTTTGCTATACGCGGGCCTCTCACTGTTGTGGCCTCTCCCGTTGTGGAGCACAGGCTCTGAACACGCAGGCTCAGCGGCCATGGCTCACAGGCCCAGCTGCCCCGTGGCATGTGGGATCTTCCCGGACCAGGGCACAAACCCGCGTCCCCTGCATTGGCAGGCAGACTCTCAACCACTGCGCCACCAGGGAAGCCCTCATTGTTTGTTTTTACAGGGGAATTCTCTAGTTCTCTGAATTGGGAGTAGTTCCTCTGCTTCTTCATTTAACTTATATTTCTCTGACTCTGTGTATTTAGGAGGAGCAGTTATCTACTGTGACCTTAAAGGGCTGTTTTTATGTGGGAGCATCCCTGTGTAGGCTGCATGAGTCTAATATTTTTGGTGCAAAAAAATATTTTTATTTTAGTATGGATACCTGCCACAACTTTCCTCCATGTGTGCTGGCCATTATCCCCTTGATAGAGGTTATAATTGGCATTGTGGTGACCAGACGTGTGTGTGTGTGTGTGTGTGTGTGTGTGTGTGTGTGTGTGTAATGGCCATCCTAACAGATGTGAGGTGATATCTCATTGTGGTTTTGATTTGCATTTCCCTGATGATTAGTGATGTTGAACACTTCTTCATATTCCTTTCAGCCATTTGTATATCTTCTTTGGAGAAATGTCTATTCAGTTCCTTTGTCCATTTTTTAATTGGATTATTTGGCTCTTTTGCTTGGATTATAGAAGTTCCCTATATATTTTGGATATTGGTTTGTGAATATTTTTTCCCATTCCATACATACCCAAACTGGGATAGTTGGTCACCTTTCCAATGCCCATGTGGAGCTTTACCAAAGACTTTAAGCTATGTAAGCCAGTTCTGTGCAAGAGCCATCTGATAGTGGGCATCTAGACAGTAACCCCGAAAAAGATGTCTCAGGGAATTCTGTATAATGGGCCAATACTTCGGAGAAAGGTCCCATACCGTATCCATCATCCTTGTAGCCACCAGAGAAAGGCGTGATTAAGTTCTAGCTCTGAGGATGTAACCATAGAGCATTTTGTCTGACCCAGGTACTGTGTTGTTGTTGTTTTTTTATTAATAGACAGCACTTTAAATGTAAAGACTTCACATTTTTTTTTAAAAGATATTTTTAGCTTCTCTTGAAAAATTAGAAGTTCTGATAACATTTGTCTTAAGCTCTTACATGCCAAAAATCTGTTTCAGCTAAGAGTAGTGACTTCCTAGTTCAGATGGGGCATTTGTTCCCAAATCATCATAGTCTCCAACCAACAAGTTTTACTCTTTCCATCACCTGAACCTTACAGGCATTTGAGTTTATAACCCGCTGATTTAGTTGAACAGGGGAACAGAGGAAGGAAGACATGCTTCAGAAACTAATGATTCAGATTTCAGTTCTACAGCTGGCCAACTTCTTAGGTAAACTTTTAGAATTTTATCCACTCCATGGTTGAAAACACCAGGGTATAGAGAATTTCACTGTCATCAGAACATAAACATATGAGTTTTAAAACATATAAATGATCTTGTTTGAAAGAAAAAAGATAAAAGAGAAACTTTGTCAATTATACTTCAAAAACAAACAAACTCATAGAAAGGGAGATCAGATTTGTGGTTAACAGGGTGGGGGATGGGGAGGGAAGAGGGGAATTGGATGAAGGTGGTCAAAATGTACAAACTTCCAGTTATGATATAAATAAATACTAGGGGTGTAATGTACAAAATGATAAATATAAATAACACTGCTCTATGTTATATATGAAAGTTGTTAAGATAGTAAATCCTAAGGGTTCTCATCACAAGGAAAAATATACTTTATATATATTTTTTAAAAATTTAACTGTAGGGCTTCCCTGGTGGCGCAGTGGTTGAGAGTCCGCCTGCCGATGCAGGGGACACGGGTTCATGCCCTGGTCTGGGAAGATCCCACATGCCGCAGAGCGGCTGGGCCCATGAGCCATGGCCGCTGAGCCTGCGCGTCCGGAGCCTGTGCTCTGCAACGGGAGAGGCCACAACAGTGAGAGACTTGCGTACCGCAAAAAAAAAAAAAAAAATTTAAGTGTAGTTTATTTACAGTGTTGTACTAGTTTCATATGTACAGCAAAGTGATTCTGTTATATATATTTTTTGTTTTCAGATTCTTTTCCATTAGAGGTTATTACAAGATATTGAATATAATTCCCTGTGCTAGATGGTAGGTCCTTGTAGTTTATCTATTTTATATATAGTAGTGTGTATATGTTAATCTCAACCTCCTAATTTATCCCTCCCCCTTCCTTTCCCCTTTGGTAACCATAAGTTTGTTATCTATTTCTGTGAGTTTATTTCTGTTTTGTAAATAAGTTCATTTGTATCATTCTTTTAGATTCCACGTACAACTGATATCATATGAAATTTGTCTTTTTCTGTCTGACTTCACTTAGTATGGTAATCTCTAGGTCTATCCATGTTGCTGCAAATAGCATTATTTCCCTCTTTTTTATGGCTGAGAAAATATTCCATTGTGTATATACACCACATCTTCTTTATCCGCTCGTCAGTCAATAGACATTTAGGTTGCTTCCATGTCTTGGCTATTGTAAATAGTTCTGCTATGAACATTGCTGTGCATGTATCTTATCAAATTAGAGTGTTCTTCAGATATATGCCCAGGAGTGGGATTACAGGATCATATGGTAACTCTACTTTCAGTTTTTTAAGGAACCTCCATACTGTTTTCCATAGTGGCTGCCCCAATTTACATTCCCACCAACAGTGCAGTTCCCTTTTCCCCACACCCTCTCCAGCATTTATTATTTGTAGACTTTTAAATTATGGCCATTCTGATGAGTGTGAGGTGATACCTTATTGTAGTTTTGATTTGATTTCTCTAATAATTAGCAATGTTGAGCATCTTTTCATGTGCCTATTAGTCATCTGCATGTCTTCTTTGGAAAATATGTCTATTTATATCTTCTACCCATTTTTTGATTTTTTTTTTTATATTGAGCTGTATGAGCTATTTGCATATTTTGGAAAATAGTCCTTTGTTGGTCGCATAATTTGCAAATGTTTTCTCTCATTCCATATGTTGTCTTTTTGTTTTGTTGATCGTTTCCTTTGCTGTGCAAAAGCTTTTGAGTTTAAGTAGATCCCATTTGTTTATTTTTATTTATTTGTTTATTTCTATTTTTCTAGGAGATGGATCCAAAAAAAATATTGCTGCAATTTATGTCAAAGAGTGTTCTGCCTATGTTTTCCTCTAGGAGTTTTGTAGTATCTGGTCTTACACTTAGGTCTTTAATCCATTTTGAGATTATTTTTGTGAATGGTGTTAAAGAATGTTCTAATTTCATTCTTTTACATGTAACTGTCCAGTTTTCCCAGCACCACATATTGAAGAGGCTCTCTTTTCTCCATTGTATATTCTTGCCTCCTTTGTTGTAGATTAATTGACCATAAGTACATGTGTTTATTTCTTGTATTTCTATCCTGTTCCATTCATCTATGTGTCTGTTTTTGTGCCAATACCATGCTGTTTTTATTTCTGTAGCTTTTTTGTATAGTCTGAAGTCAGGGAGTATGATTCCTCTAGTTGGGTTCTTCTTTCTTAGGATTGTTTTGGCTACTTGGGATCTGTTTCCATACAAAAGTTAAAATTATTTGTTCTAGTTCTGTGAAAAAATGCCATTGGTAATTTGGTAGGGATTCTATTGAATCTGTAGATTGCCTTGGGTAGTATTGTCATTTTAACAATATTGATTCTTCCAATCCAAGAACATGGTATATCTTTCCATCTGTTTATGTCATCTTCAATTTCTTTCATCAGCGTCTTATAGCTTTCAGAGTACAGGTCTTTCTTCGCCTAAGTAGATTTATTCCTAGGTATTTTATTCTTTCTGATGCAATGGTAGGTGGGATTGTTTCCTTAATTTCTCTTTCTGATATTTCATTGTTAGTGTATAGAAATGCAACAGATTTCTGTATATCAATTTTGTATGTTGAAACTTTACCAAATTCATTGATGAGCTCTAGTAGTTTTCTGGTGGTGCTTTTGGAATTTCTATGTATAGAATCATGCCATCATCAAACAGTGACAGTTTTACTTCTTTCTTTCTAATATGGATTCCTCTTATTTCTTTTTCTTCTCTAATTGCTGTGGCTAGGATTTCCAAAGCTATGTTGAATAAAAGTAACAAGAGTGGGCATCCTTGTCTTGTTCCTGATCTTAGAGGAAATATTTTCAGCTTTTCACCATTGAGTATGTTAGCTGTGGGTTTGTCATACATGGCCTTTATTATGTTGAAGTATGTTTTCCTCTATACCCACTTTCTGGAGAGTTTTTTTTTTTTTTTTTTTTTTTTTGCGGTATGTGGGCCTCTCACTGTTGTGGCCTCTCCCGTTGTGGAGCAACAGGCTCTGGACACGCAGGCTCAGCGGCCATGGCTCACGGGCCTAGCCGCTCCACGACATGTGAGATCTTCCCGGACCAGGGCACAAACCCATGTCCCCTGCATCGGCAGGTGGACTCTCAACCACTGCGCCACCAGGGAAGCCCTGGAGAGTTTTTATCATAAATGGATTTTGAATTTTACCAAAAGCTTTTTCTGTATTGATTGAGATGATCACATGGTTTTGTTCTTCAGTTTGTTAATGTGGTGTTTCACATTGATTGATTTGCCGATACTGAAATATCCTTGCATCCCTGGGGTAAATTCCACTTGATCATGGTGTGTGATTCTTATAATGTATTCTTAGATTTAGTTTGCTAATATTTCTTGAGGATTTTTGCATCTATCTTCATCAGTGGTATTGGCCTATAATTTTCTTTTTCTGTGTGTGATATCTTTGTCTTGGAAATGTTCCTTCCTCTGGAATTTTTTGGAATAATTTCAGAAGGATAGGTGTTAACTCTCCTCTAAATATTTGATAGGATTTGCCTGTGAAGCCATCTGGTCTTGGAATTTTGTTTGTTGGGAGTTTTTTTTTTAATTAATTTATTTATTTTGGGGCTGTGTTGGGTCTCCGTTTCTGTGCGAGGGCTTTCTCTAGTTGTGGCAAGCAGGGACCACTCTTCATCATGGTGCGCGGGCGTCTCACTATCGTGGCTTCTCTTGTTGCGGAGCACAGGCTCCAGACACGCAGGCTCAGTAGTTGTGGCTCACGGGCCTAGTTGTTCCGTGGCATGTGGGATCTTCCCAGACCAGGGCTCGAACCTCGTGTCCCCTGCATTAGCAGGCAGATTCTCAACCACTGTGCCACCAGGGAAGCCCTGTTGGGAGTTTTAAAATTACTGATTTAATTTCACTATTGGTAATTCGTCTATTCATATTTTCTATTTCTTTCTGGTTCAATTTTGGGAGATTGCACATTTCTAGGAATTTGTCCATTTCTTCTAGGTTGTCCATTTTATTGGCATATAGTTGCCTGTACTAGTCTCTTATGGTCCTTTGTATTTCTTTGGTGTTGGTTGTAGCTTTTCCTTTTTCATTTCTACTTTTATTGATTTGGGCCCTCTCCCTTTTTTTTTTTGGATGAGTCTGGCTAAAAGTTTATCAATTTTATCTTTTCAAAGAACAGCTTTTAGTTTCATTGATCTCTCCTATTGTTTTTTAATCTCTATTTCATTTATTTCTGTTCGGACCTTTGTGATTTCCTTCCTTTTACTAATTTTGGGTTTTGTTTGTTCTTCTTTCTCTAGTTCCTTTAGAAAATTCGAGATTTTCTTGTTTCCTAAGGTAAGCTTGTATGGCTATAAGCTTCTCTCTTAGAACTGCTTTTGCTGCGTTCCATAGGTCTTGGATAGTCGTGTTTTCATTTTCATTTGTCTCTAGGTATTTTTTTATTTCCTCTTTGATTTCTTCAGTGATTCAGATGTTGTTCAGTAGCATATTGTTTAGCCTCCACATGTTTGTGTTTTTTGCATTCTTTCCTTGTGGTTGATTTCTATCTCATAGTGTTGTGATTGGAAAAGAAGATTGATATGATTTCAATTTTCTTAAATTTACTGAGCCTTGTTTTGTGGCCTAGCATGTGATCTATCCTGGAGAATGTTCCATGTGCACTTGAAAAGAATGTGTATTCTGCTGCTTTTGGATGGAATGCTATATAAATATCAGTTAAGTTCATCTGGTCTAATGTGTCATCTAAGGCCTGTGTTTCCTTATTGATTTTCTGCCTAGATGATCTGTCCATTTATGTAATTGGGGTGTAAATCTCCCACTATTATTGTGTTACTGTCGATTTCTCCCTTTATGTCTTTAATGTTTGCCTTATATATTGGGGTGCTCCTATGTTGTGTGCATATGTATTTATAATTCTTATATCTTCTTCTTGGATTGATCTCTTCATCATTAGGTAGTGTCCTTATTTGTCTTTTGTAACAGTCTTTATTTTAAAGTCTATTTTGTCTGATATAATATTGCTACTCCAGCTTTCTTTTTATTTCCACTTTCATGGAATACATTTTCTCCATCCCATCACTTTCAGTCTGTATGTGTCTCTAGATCCGAACTGGGTCTCTTGTAGACAGCATATATATTGGTCTTGTTGTTGCATCCATTCTGCCAGTCTATGACTTTCTGTTGGAGCATTAATCTATTTACGTGCAAGGTAATTATCAATGTGTATACTCTTATTGCCATTTTGTTAATTGTTTTGAATTTGTTTTTGTAGGTCTTTTTTCCCCCTTTCCTCTTTTGTCCTCTTCTCTTGTGATTTGATTACTATATTTAGTGTTGTCTTTGGATTCCTTTTTATTTTTTGTGTGTATATCTATGACAGATTTTTGGTTTGCAGTTACTGTAATGTTTTGATATAGCAGTCTATATATGTACATGATTGTTTTAAGTTGCTGATCTCTTAATTTCAAATGTGTTTTAAATATCCTTCATTTTTATTCTCCCCCTCTCATGCTTACTGGTTTTGATTTCATATTCGTGTGTGGATGACTTCCTACCTTTACTGTATGTTTGCCTTTACCAGTGAGGTTTTCATTTTGTAATTTTCTTGTTTCTAGTTGTGGCCTTTTCTTCTTCACCTAGAGAATTTCCTTTAACATTTGTTGTAAAGCTGGTTTGGTGGTGCTGAATTTCCTCAATTTTTGCTAGTCTGTAAAGCTTTTGATTTCTCCATCAAATCTAAATGAGAGCCTTGCTGGGTATGGTATTCTTGGTAGTAGTTTTTTCCCTTTCATCACTTTAAACAGTCATGCCACTCCCTTCTGGCCTGCAGAGTTTCTGCTGAAAAATCAGCTGATAGCCTTATGGGAGTTCCCTTGTATGTTATTTGTTGCTCTTCCCTTGCTGTTTTTAGTATTCTCTCTTTATTTTTAAGTTTTGTCACTTTGATTAAATGTGTCTTGATGTGTTCCTCTTTGGGTTCATCCTGCGTTGGACTCTGTACTTCCTGGACTTGGGTGACTCTTTCTTTTCCCAGGTTAGGGAATTTTTCAGCTATTATCTCTTTTAATATTTTCTCAGGTTCTTTCTCTCTCTCTTCTCCTTCTGGGACCCCTAGAATGTGAATATTGGGTGCTTAATGTTGTCCCAGAGATCTCTTAAAATTCTTTTACTTTTTTCTGTTCAGTGGCAGTGATTTCCACAACTCTGTTTTCCAGCTCACTGATTCATTCTTCTGTATTATTTAGTCTACTCTTGATTCCTTCTAGTGTATTTTTTTTTCGTTTAATTTATGTATTCTTCATCTCTGGTTAGTTGTTCTTTATATTTTCTTACTCTTTGTTAAAAAATTCTAACTTCTTACTCTATGCATCCATTCTCCTCCTGAATTCTTTGATCACATTTACAGTCATTACTTTGAACTCTTTCTCTGGTAGATTGCCTATCTCCATTTCACCTAGTTCTTCTTCTGGGGTTTTATCTTGTTCTTTCATCTGGAACACATTCCTCTGCCACCTCATTTTGTCTAAGTTGCTATGTGTATTTTTATGTATTTGGTAGGTTAGTTATATTTCTTGATCTTGGAGAAGTGGCTCTCTGAGGAAATGTCCTATGCATCCAAGCAGTGTCCTCCCTTCTCATCACCTAAGCTATATGCTCTAGGGGTTCCCCTAGAACCCCTAGAGCATGTGTCCATCTGGTGTTGTGGGCTATGTGGGCTGTCTGGTAGGCTTGGTTGGCCTCTCGTCTGGTTGGTTGCCAGGCCCTGCCTTGTGCAGATGCTTCTGGCTGCTCTTTAGTGGGGCCTGGTCACAAGATGGATGTTTGTAGAACCATGGGGGTCCCTGGGGCTAGTGGTGGCTCACTGGTGGGCAGAGTCAGGGTCCACTCACTGGCAGGTAAAGATAGATCCTGGGGTTAGTGCCAGACTGCTGGCAGGCAAATCTTGTTCCTGGAGTCTGGCTGCAGGGCCCAGGGATCCCAGAGTTTGTTTCAATCATTGAAGGAGGAGGGCTGGTTGCTGATATGGTTGGGTTTGGGGTGAGTGTGTCTCAAAGGTTGTATTGGCTTGCTAGCGGGAAGGGCCAGGGCCAAGCTGGTCTCAGTGTAGGGTCTGGCTTGTTGTTGGCAGACTCATTCCACAGGCTGCAGGATCATAGTTTTCTTGCCTGTGGTGTCTTCCCCCTGGTGGGTGAGTCTGGTCTAGAGGCTTGTGCAGGTTTCCTGGCAGGAAGGGTCAGTGCCTGCCCACGGGTAGGTAGAGCTGGGTCTTGGCCTTCTGATGGGCAGGGCCATGTCTAGGCAGCTGTGGGCTCAGGAAGTCTTTAGGCAGTCTGTCTGCTGATGGGTGGGGCTGTATCCCCACCCAGTTGTTTGGTCTGAGGAGTCCCAGCACTGGTGCCTGTAGGCTGTTGGGTGTGGCCAGTCTTGGCTCTAATTAGCCAGCATGGCAGCTGCCAGGAGTGTTCATGCAGTTGAATGTTCACTAATATACCTACCACCAGTGTCTACATCCCCAGAGCCTCAGCCACCCCCTGCCTCTCCAGGAGACTCTCCAAGACCAGCAGATAGGTTTGGCCCAGGCTCCTATCAAATTACTGCTTTTGTCCAGGATCCTGGTGTACATGAGATTTTGTGTGCACCCTTTAAAAGTGAAGTCTCTATTTCCTCCAGTCCTATGGGGCTCCTGCAATTAAACCCACTGCCCTTTAATGTGAAATGCTCTGGGGGTTCATCCTCCCTGTACCATACTCCTGGGCTGGGGAGACTGACATGGGGGCTCAGAACTCTCACTCCTGTGGGACAACCTCTGTGAAATAATTATTCTCCACTTTGTGGGTCGCCTACCCAGCAGGTATGGGATTTGATTACGTCACAAGTCTGCCCCTCCTCCCCATCTTGTTGTGGTTCCATCTTTATGTTTGTAGTTGTAGAAGATCTTTTCTGGTGGGTTCTAGTGTTCTTCCTCGATGGTTGTTCTGCAGATGATTGTGATCTTGGTGTGCTTCTGAGAGGAGGTGAGCTCAGGGTCTTTCTACTCTGCCTCTCGGCTGCTCCTCCCGGCCCCCATCCCAATTTTTGCTCTTAAAATCTGCCTCCCCTCCTGTGTTTGTGGAGATCTCTCCTCCAATGCCTTACCTTAGTAAACTTTTCACTAGTTTGTGGTTTTCCTAGGTGGAACTTATTTTTCCTTTGTGCTTCACCTAGTTTCACTTGCTCATTGTGTACCACAGGCAGAAGCCTTGTACCTGGCCCTTCAGATTAGAGTTCTTCCTGTGAAAATCTATATTTCTTTAATTTTGTATCTGTATGAGATGATGAATGTTCACTAAACTTATTGTGATAATCATTTCATGATATATGTAAGTCAAATCATTATGCTGTACACCTAAAACAACCAGTGCCATATGTCAATTATATCTCAATAAAACTGGAAGAGAAAAAAGACCCTTCCTCTAAATTTTATTTAAATGTATAATATAGTTTCCAGAAGCCCAGTGAAAACAAATATAATCTTTAAGCTAAAAAAAAGTCTCTTTTTCAAATTTTGAGGTGAAGGAGAGGGGGGAGTATTTGTTAACTGGAAAGCCAATATCATCTCTTCAAAGGGAAAAAAAAAAAACCCAGAAATGTAATTTTCTTTTATAAACCTTCATTAGATGAAAGGAAATCAGTAACACTTGCTTTACTTATATTAACTTTTTATCCAAAAGCCCAAGAGTCCTGTATAGTAGTGATCTTAGATCAAAAAAGTAGATCTTACATTAATTTTTCTGCCTCCCCACACTTTGATTTCTTTACAAGTTACAGCTGTCTTGTATTTGCTCTTGCATATATTTCTTAACTTAATGCTAAGTGAAATCAGATGAGGAAATAAAATCAAGTCATTGTAAAAAGATCTCAAAGCCTGCACAAGTCTTTAAACTTAGTTATAAACCCTACTTTGGTTTCCTAAAGTGTAACTCAAAGCAAAGAATTTTACTGTACTATACATTTTTATTTTATTTACATATATATGTAATTCCAACAGCAATCAGAATTAAAATCACTATTTACAAGTTCTTTCCTTGAGAGTAGACTTTAAATGGATCTTTTTGTTTGTCTTATTGGCTGCAGTGTAAACCAAAGGTTGTAGGAAGATATGTTCTAACAGACAATATTCTTTGAGATATGTATTTCAATGAATTTGAGCAGGAAGGAGTGAACTCTCCATTTGTTCACAAAGTTGTCAGTATTCCCTGTTTTTCTTATATTGGTTTTCCATCTCTCTCACTTCTGCTACCTTGCTGTCCCCAAAGGCATGTGAATCTGGGACCCCTAAATTATCGACATGTATATTAATGTAGAATTCACCATGACTAAATTAGTGCCGGATTCAGAAAGAGAGCAAAAACCATTTTGTAATCTTTAATTTAAAAAGAAATTCATGGATTTCAAAGAAATAGACTGTGTCAGTATTTTTTATTGATACATGCCCAAGCTGAGATGATATTTTAGGAAAGTTAGAGAGATGGCTTGGAGACATGTGTGCATCGGATTCTCAAACTTGAGCATGTGTGCCTCGGATTCACTGGGAAAACTTGTAAAAACACCAATTGCTTGGCCCTACCCTCAAAGTTTCTGATTCAAAGTATTTGCCTTTCAAGCAGGTTTGCAGATGATGCTGATACTACTAGGTCAGGGACCAAATTTTGAGAACTACCGGAGTAAGAAATACCCAAAGACTTGATATAGTTTTAAAAGGAAGGAAAGGTCTTTGTCAAATTTCTCTTTCAGGAGACACACACATAGCCACACAGACTTTATTTTCTTTACTAAGTGATTAAAATTCCTTTAGATAAAACCCAATGGGAGCAAAAATGATAGTAGTGAATTACTGAAAAGCAATAAGTAAGATTTAGAGGGATGTAGAGGGATGGGTTAGAAAGGTGGTTTGAGGGGTATGCTTTATAAATACAGAGTGCACTGACTTGAGAGAAACCAATCCTTACCCACGCAACACCAAACAACAATATAGCTTTGGATGCTTATTTGCAAAGATAATTCATACTACACAGATCCCTGGTCTGGTTGTAAAACACATTTTCATCAACTTGCTAGGGAAAAATCTCCCTTATACTCCTTTATCAAACTATGGGCCAGACGTGAAAAAAAAAAAAAAAGAATACATCGAGTAGTTTTGTCAGAAATCAGTCTAACTACAACATGATTGATCATTACTGAGCCTTTAGGTTTCCATCATTCTTCAGGTCCTTCTTCTATAGGCAGTCACCAACTCATACTTCACCTATCTCAAGGGCAGAACAATTCCAACAGTTTTTCCAGAGCTGAGTATTCAGTCAGATTTTTCCTTTACTGTTTCTTAGACTAAGATGATTAATCAGAAGGGCACTAATGCTTTCACTCCCTGGGCTATGGCCTTCCCCTAAAAGAAGAAATTCCAGCTGATAACTGTTAAGCAAAATTATCATAGGCAATGAGTTTCAAATGCTTCTCGGTAGCTAAATTTCTTATATTGACATCAGTGAAAACTGGGATATGGTTTGAAAATGTAACAAAGAGCTCTGCCCTACACTTGACCCTGCATCTGCTTTCCTCCAGACGATGCATCACAAAACCTTGCTGTCTGCTTTGACTCCACTCTGTTCCTATGACCTGACATGTTTACACATCACACCACTTTTCTTCTCAGAAGTTTTCCTTGTCACTAACTGTGTCCATAAAGTTACAATGATTAATGAGTTGTTGCTGCTGTTGTTATTGTTTTAAAACCTCTTTGGATTCCTGTATTAGAATTACTACTGAAATGCCCACTGATTTATTTTTTTCACTTTTCTCTAAAGTGAATTTATGTAGATGTAGATTTTTTTAAGGTCTTCTAAAGGATTATTTTTGTGGGTATTTTTGTATCACTTGTAAGTCCCAAGACTGTGAAGCAAAGTCCCTAAACTTGAAAGTTTTAAAATCATTACTTTCTAGAGACATATTCCAGGCAACCCCCAGGGAGAATTTCAGAGCTCCCACATCATCGTCACTGTACACCGCCTTTAGTGGATATACAATCAAGAATGGTGGGAAAGTGAATACATCAGCCTCTGCCTTAGAAGAAGAAGAAAAAGAAGCGGGGGAGGGGAGGAAAGAAGGTAGACTATTGAGCACCTCACCAAGGAGAGCTGTTTAGAGTGCTTTAACTACATGACGAGACAATCTAATGGGATACAGAAATATAAGCAATATAGATACGTGCAGCAGCATAAATAAGATCTAAATCATTTGCTGTAAGAGTACAATGCTCTCTGAAGCTCTACCAGGCTTAAATGCACAGGCTTTGAGACAGAATTTACTATAGCAGAAAGAATATACAACATAACATAGCGATCTCCAGGCTCAAAAGGTTACTGCCTGGGTTCAAGTTCTGATAGTGACAAACTGTGTGACTGGAGCTTGTTACTTAACCTCTCTGAATCTGTTTCTTCATCTTTAAATGAACATAAAAATCATACCTAGTTAAGAAAGCCATCATAAAGATTAGATGAGCTAACACAGGCAAAATTCTTAGAACAGTACTTGGCATGTGATTCAGAGCCCTAGGTCAAGAATTTAAGTTCAGCTGAGCTGGTGACCAGCTGTGAGATTTTGGGCAAGTCTACCTTCATAAGTCTCATTATACACATCTAGATACACTGAGCTTTCATGAGAATCAAGCAAAATAATGTATAAGAAAGCATTTTTACAATTATAACATGCAAACTATTTTGTAAATGCATTGAAATGATTTTTGGATTGATACCCACTAAATTGCTAATTGTGGTTATCTCTGACCAGGGAGTAGAATTAAAGATAGGTGAAGGGAATCTAAGCTTTTTACTTTCTTCTATAGTGTTTGAAATATGTTTAGAGAGAAGTCATTTATTGCATATGTACCTTTTGATGACAGTCTTCTGCATATGTTATTCTTATTAGAACTATGCAAGCATCTAAAAACTCTTGATATCTAGGGATTATAGTTTTACTTCCAAACGCCTGTGTAAATATCTCTGTACCGTACTGACAACATGAAAACTCTCAACTACTCTCCGTATCTGCAGATAGAGAGAAAGGTTTAAAGTTCTATGGAGGAGATTCATGTTGAGCCAAAATTTAAAGGGTGGAAGGAAGTATCGACAGTTGTAGAAATGTAGGTGTTGGGAAGAGAGGTGGAGTATGTTAGGGCCAATAGTGGTTCTTTTTGGAACAGAATGTGCAGAAGTGGCCTAGAGCTATAAGAGAGAGCAGGCAGCCCAGATATAGAGCTGGTCAAGAACCTTAAGTTCTATGGTACAAGTTGCCTTTATATCAAGGGACTGTAAGAAATCTAAGAACTTGAAAACATTGCACAGAAATAACAGAAAATTATAGAAAACCAAAAGGAGTTTAAAAGAGGTAAGGGAGATCTTGCTAAAGGATTTAACTGTGGAGACCAAGAAGCATGAAAATGAAGTATTGCCCAGAAGAAACATGTAGCTGTCAATCCCTTATTTAGGTCAATGATTTCCTTCCCCTGAAATCTGGTGCATCACACAGTATAATTGGGGGGGAAAATCTGGTAATTTGGTGATCATATAGTATAGTTGAAGAACAATTTGTAATTCAAAATCAGAAGATGTGTGTTCAAGTGCTGGTTGTAATAATATTAACTATAATAATCATGAATAAGTCTCAACATCTCTGCACTCCAGTTCCCTTATCTCCACAGCATGGAGATGATGATAACATCTACTTCACAGAGTTGTTGGGTGCAATAAATAAGAATGTATGTAAGAAGTAATGAGGAAGTTTATGATACTAATAATGACTAAAATAATCTCATACAAATTGAACATTCAATAAGTGACAGACATTGTGCCAAGAGCTTCACAAACTTGATATGTCACATGAGGCTGTTTGGTTAAAGGCAATGTTCAGGCATTCATTCATTCACTTGACATATATCTGTTGGACATTTCCCTGTTATTTCCAGTGAATCCTACTTTGTCACATGTCCTACACTGAAGAAGTTTACCATCTAGTGGTGGATGCAAAAGGGAAATTGTCTCACTTAGGAAGAATAAAGACCCTAGATGGGTGTGTGTGTGTATGTTTGGAGATATGGGTGGTCAGAGAAAGCTCTTACCAAGATGGTAATGTCTAAAGACACTGAATTCTAAGTAGTGCTTTTCAAATTGTTGGTCAAGTCACTGATTTTAAAATCAGTTTGGTGGGTTGAGACTTGTATTTTGTTTTAAATGATAACTGACCCCGCTTGTTTGTATCAGAGGACTCTGAGAATCCAGATATGTTACTAGGGTGGCAGTGAGATCCAAACAGTTCTCAGCCTGTTTGGCATCCTAATGGGGCCACTGAACTAAAGGCTTTTTGCAGAAACCTGAGCAGCCCCTGGAAGAACTCATCTCTGTCAGAGAAGGAGCCAGGCTTGAGGAGCTTGGTGCAGCAATTGTGAATTCAGTGTGGCGGGTGAGTCCGTCTAGGCCTGCCCTGGATGTATGTCTGGGTTCTAGGGAGAGAGAGGAGAGGCTGAGGATAAAAATGGAAAGAACTATTTAATTAAGCTCTGAGGCACATTGTGGCCTAGGCAGTACTGCTTTAGAACTCCACGAACAGCAACTTGACTGTAGACCACCACACAAATCCAATGAGAGCTCTGATGGGAGAGGTAGGGAGAAGCGGGAAAGCATCCATGGTGCCTGGGAGAAACTGTGGGGCTCTGCAGAGGAGAAGTAGTGACTAGAAGAAGCAGACATTTATTTATATGCCCCCGTGAGACCCTCCTGGGTTCCTCATCAGGAGGGAAGAAACAACTAGGGAAGTTTGAATTACTGGTATTAAAGGTGATCCCATTACTCTGCACAGGCTACTGAAAGTGGAAAAGTGTGTTGGTTAAATATGAGAATAGGAAAAGTGAGAGAATATTAAATAAAAGAACAGGAGCAGAAAGGGAAAAACAAAATTGGATGGATCTGGCCACTTGCTTGAAGAGGTGATCATACTCTGACTCCAAAGCAATCTGTCAACAGGCTCAAAAGCAAGTTTCTACCTTTAGCAACATAAATGAGGAATATGCCCAATGTCTACAACATGCTGATGAGATTACGAGGTTTATTAGACTAAGGGATTGCATTTTCTAAATCAAAATGCATCCTATCCTGAGTATACCTTCACATGATGCAGATGAGAGAAAATGTGGCTTTGAGCACATCAGTATGCAAACCACTAAGAAGCTTATTTCCATTTACTCTTCACTTCTGGACCAATTTTACAGAGCGAGTAACCTATAACAACTCAAAACAGTTTCTCCATGACCCTGTTTCATTCAGCATCAAGATTGCAATCAATATCTAATTTCCTTTAATATTCATAGACATAAGCTCCAAAAAGAACTTTGACAGATATATATTTGTGTCATTTGGAATTTTGAATTTATAACGGCATGTATGTCCAGCCCAAGAAAATGACTGAAAATGGACTTAAATCTAGGATAATGATGAAAGTCTTAAACTCTTGACTATTTCTGACCTTCTGAAAAAAAAAAAAAAACCCAGCTCTGTGCCCACACAGGATTCATTCAGATGATTTATAAGAAATTGCATACCCATCTCACTTTTGCAAACCAAGAAATCACTTTCAAAAGAGAGTGGAATAAAAGTAAAACATTCATCCATCTCATTCTCTGGGAAATTACCAACTCAAAATATTATTCTTCAGCTTTCGGTATTCTTTCCTATAAAGGAATCTTAGGCCAATGTATATTTATGTTTTAAGTGGAATTCCTCTGCTTGTCCAAAAAAAAAAAAGAAAGAAAGAAAAAGGGGGAGGCAATGTCTGAGAAACGGCAATAAGCAATAATAAGGGATAATAAAATAAATAGTAAAAATGGGAAATAATTTCCTCAGAAAATAAAAAGAGAAGATTTATTTAACTACAAGATCTACAGATAGACATTACAGTCTTCCCTGGGTATCTGCATGGGACTGATTCCAGGACCCCTGCAAATACCAAAATCCACAGATGCTCAAGTCCCTTACACAAAATGGCATAGTATTTGCATATAACTTATGCATATCTTCCTGTGTACTTTATTTTTTTATGTATCCAATTTTATCTTTTTAATTTAATCTTTATCTTATATTGAGGTATACTTGATTTACAATGTTGTATTAGTTTCAGGTGTACAGCAATGTGATTTAGTTATATACATAAATATATCCACTCTTTTTTAGAGTCTTTTCCCATATAGGCCATTACAGAGTATTGAGTAGAGTTCCCCGTGCTATGCAGTTGGTCCTTGTTGACTATCTAACATATATATATATATATATATATATATATAGTAGTGTCTCTCTATATATAGTAGTGTCTATATGTTAATCCTGAACTCCTAATTTATCCCTTTCTCCCATCTTTCCCCTTTGGTAACCATAAGTTTGTTTTCAAAGTCTGTGAGTCTATTTCTGTTTTGTGAATAAGTTCATTTGTATCATCTTTTTAGATTCCACATATGAGTGATATCTTATTATCTTTGTCTTTCTCCATCTGACCTACTTCACTTAGTATGATAATCTCCAGGTCCATCCATGTTGCTGCAGATGGCATTATTTCATTCTTTTTTATGGCTGAGTAATATTCCAGTGTATATGTGTACCACAGCTTCTTTATCCATTCCTCTGTCGATGGACATTTAGGTTGCTTCCATGTTTTGGCTATTGTAAATAGTGCTGCAGTGAACACTGCAGTGCATATATCTTTTGAATTATGGTTTTCTCTGGGTAGCTGCTCAGGAGTAGAATTGCTGGGTCATATGATAGTTCTATTTTTAGTTTTTTAAGGAACCTCCATACTGTTCTCCATAGTGCCTGTACCAATTTACGTTCCCACCAACAGAGTAGGAAGGTTCCTTTTTCTCTACACCCTTTCCAGCATTTACTGTTTATAGATTTTTTGATGATGGTCATTCTGACCAGTGTGAGGTGATACCCCATTGTAGTTTTGATTTGCATTTCTCTAATAATTTGTGATGTTGAGCATCTTTTCATGTGCCTCTTGGCCATCTGTCTATCTTCTCTGGAGAAATGTCTATTTAGATATTCTGCCCATTTTTTGATTAGGTTATCTCTTTTTCGATATTGAGTTGCATGAGCTGTTTGTATATTTTGGAGATTAATCCCTTGTTGGTCACACAGTTTGTAAATATTTTCTCCCATTCTGTAGGTTGTCTTTTCATTTTGTTTATGGTTTCCTTTGCTGTGTAAAAGCTTTTAAGTTCAATTAGGTCCCATTTGTTTATTTTTGTTTTTATTTCTATTACTCTAGGAGACAGATCCAAAAAGATATTGCTGCAATTTATGCCAAAGAGTGTCCTGCCTATGTTTTCCTCTAAGAGTTTTATAGTATCTAGTCTTACATTTAAGTTTTTAATCCACTTTAAATCATTTCTATGTTCCTTATAATACCTAATACAATATAAATGCAATGCAAATAGTTGTAAATACAATGTAAATCTATGTAAATAGTTGCTGGCATGTAGCAAATTCAATTTTTGCTTTTTGGAACTTTCTGGAATTTTTCCAAATATTTTAGATTTGCAGTTTGTTGTATCCACAATGCAGAACTCGTGGTCACAGAGGGCCAACTGTAGATGGAAACATTACTGTGGGTTGTGCACAGGGATCTCACCTCTAACCTTCTATTCTCTAGTAAATTTCCTCAGCTCTACCAGGCTTGGTTGCTCATGAGGAGTTTCCTTAGATATTTCAAAACTCATTGGAATTTACCTCTTATTCCAGACATGGCTAGTAATAAAAAAGCTTTCTTTGAGAGGTTTTTATGTCCTAATTACAGTATAGAGAAAGTAGTATTCTCAGCTCTGACATCAATACATGCCTTGAGGGGGAGGGGCACAGAGTGAGGGTTGGTGATGATGTAAGGCCGAGCATTATGCAATCAGAAAATTTTAAGAAACAGTTAACTCATTAAACTCTTCTTCTCAAATAGTTATAGCTGCAGTTTGATAGAATGTAAGCTGAAGGTTTTGGAAATTTAAAAGCATATAAGATTCTATGCCTTGTGAAATCTGTATGTCATCACCTACCTAATCCTATTGCTCACAGATCAGTAATCACTTCTTTGAGAATTCCAATCCAGCTTACATTGCTCCAACGACATTTTGAAAGTTCAAAGTTAGAACATCAACATTGTGCATTCAAGAATATTGTAAGGGGGAAATAATTACCCATTTGCTACATATTTGTTAGTTGTCTGTTTTGTACTATGAGTTGGAGAGATGAGAAATAGATTCACTCATAAAGGGCTTCAATTTAACAGAGGAAAAAACTCACATATATGAAAATATTAGTGGACAAATAATATGTATCATTATACTTCATTTAATTAAAAAGTATAATGTAATATAAGCTAATATAATAAAGTGCTAATTTTTTGTTGCAGCTATAAACAGAAAAGTGGTTTGGATTTACTGATATAAGCTGTCATTGATCAGGGTCTCATGTACCAGGGAGTAATGCCTACATACACACACACATATATGATAGGTGTGTTTCCAAACTTCTGTGATACTAAAAATCACCTGGGGAATTGATTTCATAATAGGCCTTCTCTAGACCTAATGAAATGAACTCTCCAGAGCAGGAGCTTGAGAATCTGTCTTTTTAACAAATGACTCAATTGTTTCAGTTCAGGCAGGTTTAGAAAACACTGCAGTCCTCACAACAATCCCATGAAAATATTCTTCTTCTTTTATAGTTGAGAAACTAAGGTTAGAGAGATTAATTAACTCCTCAAAGGACTCCCAAGTTAGAATACAACAATCTGACTTCCAAAACTTTTGGTCTTTTCACTGCACTAAGCTTTCTTTGTTCTCTCTGAGAAAATGATCAGGTTGGATGTGTAAACATGGAATTAAAATACTTATTATAGGGAAATTCATTTCTACTGCTGCTTAAAAACAACATTACAGTCTGCTTTAAAGTACTAAGGAAAAGAATATTGAGCCCTTGAAATAAGAAAGTCTTTGTCAAAGATAGATAGAAAATTAAGATTTATGGGAATGCTGAAGCTTTTTGTGTTCCAGGGAAAAGTTGTGCACACATTTGAACAAGAAATGAGATAACCTATAGCTTCGAAGGCCTAAAGAAAAGGACCAGTACGTGTGGAGAAAAAGACTCCAGACTAAAGAAAGTAAAGTTGTTCTGACGTAAAACATAGGTTGCCACAACTTTGTTTTATAACTTTCTAACCAAATGGCAGGACTCTGTGGTATACAAATGCAAGAAAGATGACAGGTGATGCAGGAATGGTGTCGGCAGAAAGATGTACAGAAAAACCCAGTCTCTAGCCAGGAAGAAAGCTAAAATATGAGTTGATGTCCTTAACCCCAAGGGAAACCAGAGCCCAGCTGTAAAGTAGCCTAAAACCTTTAGAAAGTTGGTGACAGCCCAGGGGCTACTTTACCTAGGGAGTCTTTTAATGGATTTCAGGAAATCCATTGAAATAGCATCTTGAAATAACATCTACAGTTTTGTCTGAATGTATGTATTCTGAGAAAGTCTACTGCTTTCATGGGTTTCTCATTAAAGTCTATAGCACAGAAAGAGGTCAAGTGAATAGAAAGACCATATTTTTAATTAACTCAAACAGAATGTGAAGAAGGGAAAAAAAAATAATAGATGGTCTTGAAGCCCTCGCAAACCATATAAGCATCAGGGAAGTCTAGGGGATTCAGGTCAGGGGTGTACTTAAGAACTGGCTGTCCACTGGGAGGAAGCCCTGATTTATAGTACTTGTTGATTGCTGTTATGTAAATACTCCCATGTGGCCAGTTTCCAGCTGCCAATGAGATGTAACCTAACTTTCAAAATTCCTGAAAAGTTAACAATCAGCTTTCACAACACTGCAGGAGCCGTATCCAGTAGCCCTCTGATTCAAGGTGAGTTCATTCTTCTCAAGTCTGGAGAAAACTAAAACTCGGTCAAGTTGTTAATGAAAATAGTCGAGCCTAATTTTATACACATTTTATGTTAGCATTTTATAAATATTTCTTTAAACAGAAGTTTTTAAAAAGCTTTTTTGAAATGTTTAACCAAGTTTAAAAGATAAGAATCAGTGAATAAAGCCAAAGTTTTCTCTAATTGTTTTGATGAGATTAATTTCAGTAGGAAAATTAATTGAATAAAAAAGGATGCTATAATTACCAGGAAGAAACTGGGTCCCTTCTTGTCTTGGTCCACTTGGGCTGCTATTTCAAAACAACACTGACGGGTGGGTAGCTTATAAACAGCAAATGTTTTTTGCTCACAGTCTGGAGGCTGGACGTCCAAGATCAGGGTGCCAGCAAGGCCAGGTTCAAGTGAGGCCCTCTTCTAAGGTTGCAAACTTCTCATTGTGTCCTCACAAGGTGAAAGGGCTAGAGAGCTCTCTGGGCCTCTTTTATAAGGGTGTTAATCCCATTCATGAGGACTCCATACTCATGATCTAATCACCTCCCAATCCCAACCCTAACACCCAATACCATCGAAGTTGGGGGGTTAGGATTTCAATGTATGAATTTTGAGAGGACACAAACATTCAGACCATAGCACTTCTAGAGCAGTAGTTCTCAAATTATGGATTCTGGACAAGCAGCATCAACATTACCTGAAAACTTGTTAGAAATGAAATTCTCAGGCCCCCCACACCAGATCGCTGAATCAGAAACTCTGAGAGTGGGACCCAGCAACCTGTGTTTTAACAGGTCCTCCACCAATTTGATGTACTATTAGATTTGTTTCAATTTGCTTTAAATTTGAGGATTATGTTTTTCTTTTTCTTTGTTCTTTTAATTTATAAGATATTTACTTGATTCGAAAACAAGGGACACTCAGAGATATCTAGCCATTTTTGGCTCCTCTGTTCCAGTATTTTAGTATAAGCAGGTATGTGTGCATATTGGTATAACCCCTCATTTTTTACACAAAAGGTAGCATACATTGTTCTGTACCTGTTTTTTTCACCAAATACTTTGCCCTGGAGATAACATCACATCAGCATATAGAGAACCCCCTTCATTCATTCCTTTTTACAGCTGCTTAAGTGCCACATTATGTAGATAGACTACAGTTTGTTAGTCTTCTATTAATAGATATTTGGCTTTTTCCAGGGTTTCATTCTAACAGATTATGCCATAATGAATAGACTTGTGCATATACCATTTTGTATTTTTAGCAGTGTACCTGTGGAAATATCAATATTCTTAGAAGAGGGATAGCTGGGTCAAAAGTTAAATACATATGTAATTTTGGTATTTTGATTGCTGAACACCCCTAAAAATGTTGTACCATTTTGAATTTCTAAAGACAGTATATGAGAGTGCTTATTTCCCCACAGCCTTACCAAGACATATATTGGTATATCTTCATTTTCTCCCATCTGACAGGTGAGTAATGGTTCTTCAAAGCGGTGTTATTTACAGTTCTCTTATTGTAAGAGGTTAAGGGTCAAGTTTACATTCACATTTTCGTTTTCTATGAACTGTCTCTTCTTATCTCTAGCTCATTTTTTCTGTTTTTCTGTTTTTTGAGGGGTGGCCAAAAAATTTAATGTAATTTAATTTACCAAACTTTTTCCTATTGCTTATACATATTAAGTAGGAATATTTTTCCTACTCCCAGGTTGTAGAGAAATTCATCTATATTTTCTTATAGTTATTATTTGTACCCAGAATTTTAAACATGTTTCTGAAGAGATTCTTATGTCCACTGAAGTACCAGTTTACAAATGCAAGTTTTATAAACTGATGTCAAACATTGCAGTTATTTACATGAGAAACATTTAATAATCTGTCATTTCGTGCTTTTTTAATTCTTCTAAATGATGTCAACCTGAAGTCTTCTTGCCTGCACGATAAAATGTTCCATTAGTAAAACAGAAAAGATTATTTCTGGAGTAATGTGTATTCTTTGTGAAGAAACATATTTAATTATTGAAAACTTTACCTTTCTAAGAGAAGACAACATAAACCATTACGATGCAGCCCACAATCCAGCCAATCAAGAGAAGAATAGGGACCAGAAGGTGTGAAAATGTAGCCGCTGCTGGAAAAAATAAGAGGAAGCAGATCAGGTAGGTCATGTTGGTATTAAATCTTCTGAATCAAAAGGATAAGAGGAAGTCTGGTATAATATCAAGGGAAAAATACACTCTCTAATCACATCCATACAAGATTATTATTTTCTTTTCTACAAAGGGACTTGTGACTCAGCTGGGTATTTGGAATAGAAGACCTGTGTTCAAACCATAGGCCTTCCTTTTACAGTTATGTGACCTTGGACAATCCTGAGCTTGAACTTCCCTATTTGTAAGATACAGAGAATGAAACTTGTGATATACACCTCCTGGAGTTGTTGTGAGGATCAAATGGCATCACGTGTTTACAAAGGCTTTGTAAACTCTAATTACTGTGTGGGTGTGGGTGTAGTATATACAGAACAGATTCATGCATTTGTTCAATAACACAGAGACCAGCTGTTTACATAGAAACACTGGAAAGTGACTCTGAGGTAATTCTTACTAAACTAGTCATAACATAGGGAAAGGTGTTGAAAATCCTTCTTAGACTTGATAGCTGCCTTGATCATAGGAAAAGGAAAGCATTATACCTTATGTAATCATTGAGAAAAGATATTCTATTTTTTTAACTGGCTCAATACGGCAACCTACACTGATCCAACACACGCGTAAAAGACAAAAGTATAATAATTCCTCTTGTGTCTCCTATTTGTACCCTTACCTGTAAAACAGCAACTTATAAAAGTATCTTTTTTTAATATTCACTGCATCTCAATCTTGTTACAACCAACACACCACACAAAATGATTCAAAACAGCACAGAAACACATAGTACAGAATTAATGTCCCTGTGTTAAAGCCTCAGATATGTTCCTAATTGAAAAACACAGATTTTATGCCATTAGCTAACAAAGAAAATGCATATTCTTAGCAATTGCATTCCTATTACAATTTCCATCACTGTAAAAGTGAAATTTTTTAAGTGCTATTAAAATCATCAGGAAATGAGACACTTCTAAAATTAGAAGACACTCATAACAGCAAATATTCTGAAATTAAAATGGATTTTTATAGTTTAAATCTATTTTTCCAAAAGTTTTGGAGTCTCTCAACTCTCACAAGTTCAGCAGCTTTCCTTGCTTGTCCATCTCACTGTGACCTTGAACAAAGCGTTAACCTCTAAATGAAAAAAACCCTTTCTTTCTCGTTACCTGCCATGTGGTATTGCTTTAAGGATAAAGGAAACTTTATGATATGTTCTTTACTCTCATTTGGATGAAAGCCTTTTTATGAATTAAGGTAGCATTACAGTGGAAGTACGTAGTAATTTCTTGAACTCCTATATTGATTTAGTATTTTTCCCAATTTCAAAGAACTTATAAATGCTCAATTAAAATATTGGAATTAACTTTTAAGTATTTTATACAAGCATATTTTAATACAGTTCTGAAATTTACATATAATAAAGCACTAAAAGTGTATCTCATTACTTATTATTCTTTGTAAAACAATACAATTGACTGTGCATTTAAATACTCAAAGTATACCTGCATTTGTGTTCTGTTAACAGTAGTGTTTTAAGTTTTATTATAATCTGTAGCATTGGTTTGAAATAGGAATATTTAGGAACACAACATACTCTGCATACGTCACACTAGTAACACAAATAAGCACAAAACCTCTTTTTAAATATGAACAGTAATTCCAAAATTCTTCTCTCCGGGTTTAAAACCTGGTGCCACCACGCTCTTATATGTGACCTCAAGCAAGTTACTAAATTTGCTGTGCCTCAGTTTCCTTATCTATAAAACGGGAATGATGATAACACTTCATATCTCATGAGATTGTTGTCAGGATTAAAAGCATCAATTCCCATAGGCATTTGAAAACTTACTTGGACACTATATATATATATTCAGCCCATTTTATCATTTATTACAGTCAATCATTTTTCTTAAAAATAAAAAACATTTAAAAAACAGAAAAAAAGAAATTCAGATGTGAAGCATACTAAGCCTATTTTATTTATTTTTGTTTCAGAGTCAGAAAACGCACTCAGAAAGGTAGAGGGATTTCCCCCAAACTCACATGGCCATTTAGTAGCAGATCTGACACAGAATTCAAATGTCCTTAATGCTAGCCCAGCACACCACAACGCCTCAAATCCAGTACAACACTGGAGAATAACTGGCCTCTAACTCATCTTTCAAAACAAGCATGAACAAATTAAGCTCTTTTGTTTATCTGATCCTTTCGAAATTATTCACGTAACGTATAGACATGGTCCATAAATTGCGTCTCTAATGCATTTTTTCAGCCACACTAACATATACGGTTAATGATCCTTTAGCAGAGATACCACACTCTTCAGAATAGCTAAGAAACAGAAAATATTGTGAAACAGAAAATAAACCAGGGAGCCTGGAGCCTTTTTTGCCAAGAGAGTTGGAGGTCTTAAATCTTACCTTTTTCAGCCATTCTTCCTGTTGTGGGGTGGGCTGGTCAGGGCCACGCTTACCTCTTTGTTATTGTTATCCAGCATCTCTTTGAACTTTAAATAGACATCTGAAGAGTGTGACAGCTGCCTGACTCCTGGCTGCCAATTGTCTGGGTGATGTAAGACAGTGGAAAGCAGAACTCCTCTGTCGCTTTCTTTATCCTGTTACTGTGGAGGAAACAAGGGGCTACATGACCTAAACAATTAAGTTGAATTATCCTAACCCAGTGATAGGCAGATTTTTTTTAACTCACCCAGTGCCTCAGACAACATGAAGGAAATGTTGGGAAGGGGGTGTACAGAGGAAAGATGGCATTGCGTTTAGAGAAGTCCTATTAAAGAGGAAGGGTGGTATATTGGAAAGAAAGGACTTTGGAGTTGGAGAGACCTGGCTTCAAATTCCAATTCTGCTATTTCTGTAATAAAGGCCAGTTGCTTAACTGAGCATCAGCTTCTTTGATTTTAAAATAAAGATAGTAATAGCTACCCAAGGAAGAAGTGTCATAAAGATGAAATGAAAAAGTTATATCAAATAGAGACAGTTCTTTATTATATTACAGAATACAAAAGATAAAATAGTGCCCCTTCCTATGAACCATTCTAAAAACAGAAAATTGTCATATAAATGTCCTAGAAACTAAAACAATAAAACGCTGTGGTATTGCCTAGACTTTTCAGAGAGCAGTCATAGCTTGTTGTTTTTATTAGCAATGTATAAAAATAGGACATTCCATTTTTCAAAGTCCAACCTGGCTTATGTAACATGACCTAGATTATGCTCTAGATTCTCATTGGAATAACTTTTGGGTCTGGATGGAAAGCTTTTGCAAAATGACCTTGTAACAGACTTTGAAAAAATCTAACACAAGACTGAGTGTCCTCCTCTGAAAACAAGATTTACCTGATCAGATCTACCTCCACACAGTTCCAAGAGTAATGTTTCCTGCAGATGACCACATGTCTCATCACTGGTCAAAACCCACCAATGGGGCTTCCCTGGTGGCGCAGTGGTTGAGAGTCCGCCTGCCGATGCAGGGGACACGGGTTTGTGCCCCGGTCCGGGAAGATCCCACATGCCGCAGAGCGGCTGGGCCTGTGAGCCATGGCCGCTGAGCCTGCGCGTCCGGAGCCTGTGCTCCGCAACAGGAGAGGCCACAACAGTGAGAGGCCCGCGTACAGCAAAAAAAAAACAACAAAAAAAACAAACCACCAATGGTTCTCCATCTCCTAGAGAATAAAAATCAGAACTCCTTGTCAAGATACCTAAAAAGCCCCACCTCTTTACTTTCCCATTTGCAATGATGCTTCGACCACACTGAACTTGCTATTATATGAATGCAGAATGCTACAACCCACACAGGCAAGAATAACATATGAATTTCTACCTCAAGTCATATACCTATAGATTAGAGTGTGCAACCAAAAATCTGGTAAATTTGTTGCTTGTTTAATGTCATTTAAGCCAAGGTATCATCTCTCTCTCCCTCTCTCCAATTTAATGCTGAAAAAATGCCTGTCTATACCAGATAAGAAAAGAGATTATGTAAAAAAATCCCTGATAAAGTCAGGAGGTTTTTCCAATATTAAATAATTACATATTGAACAAAAGTCAATCGAGGGCAATTTCACTTAAATGCTGAAATTTTTAACTAAATGGGCTCAAATGAACACCCTTTCTTAAAGCCAAAAAAAAAGAAAAAAGGTACTTAAAAAAAACAGTAAGGTACACTCCAAAGAACAAAGATACATATACTCGGGTAAAATAATCTGCCTGAAGTGGATAAAGATAGAATGTATGAAAATATTTCTACATTAAAAATATTTATTTCCATGTCAGTTGTCTTAAACTTTTTTTGATATGAACTATTAACATTACTGCTACAAATTTGGATTCTGAGGAGAGATTACTTTATAACTCATTTATTTTTCTTTTCTATAGAAAGAGACAGGAAAAAAAAAAATTACTTCAATGAAAATGAATTGCCCCGATCTCAGAGAAAGTTTCAATCTAGAATCTCATTTCCTTGGTATTCCTTCAGTTAAAAAAAAAAAGTTTTATAGTATTTATTTAGGAAAAAAATGTTTTATTCATTATTGGACTAGTTTTGCTTTGAACTCATAAACCCGATAGTTTACCATTTTCTAATCTTCCTCCTAGGGCATACCATTTAGGTACGTAAGTACATTGTCTAATTTGCATTTTCTTGAAGATTTAACCCTCAAATCCTTAATTATCAAGGTGACATTAGATTGTTCTAGGGTATTTAAGCTAAAAAATTCAAATACTTGGCTCTTTATTCAAGATAAATCAGAATTTATTCACTTTTCAAACATTTTTATCTATCAGTGTCGAATTATAGTAGAAAGATCTACACATGGTAGATTAAATGGACAAATTCCTATAAAGATATAAACTACCAAAACTGACTCAAAAAGGAATAGAATATTTGAATAGACTTATAAAAAATAGAGATTGAAGTCATAATCAAAAAATTGTCCCACAAGGAAAAGCCCTGGAACAGATGGCTTCACTGGTGAATCCTACCAAACATGTAGAGTTAACACTAACACTTAAAAACTCTTCCAAACGTAGAAGAAGAGGGAAGACTTCCCAACTCATCCTGTGATGTCACTGTTACCCTAAAACCAAAGCCAAAGATATCATAAGAAAGCTGCAGACCAATCTCGCTAATGAAGATAGGTGCAAAAATTCTCAACAGTAAACTAACCAACCACATCCATCAACATCATATAAAAGCATTATACACCACAACCAAGTGGGATTAATCCCAGGAATGTATAGTCCGTACGACATTCCAATTCCAGTTAATGTTATACACCATATTAATAGAATAAGAAACAAAAACCACATGATCATCTCAGTAGATGCAGAAAAAACATTTGACAAAATCCAACACCATTTCAAGATAAAAACAATAAGTTAGGAATAAGTGGGAACTTCCTCAACCTCACAAAGGGAATATACAAAAAACCCACCGCTGGCAACACACCTAATGGAGAAAGACTAGGTGCTTCCTCCACAACATGATGAATAAGACAAGGATGGTTGCTCTCATACTTTGAGTCAATATTGTACTGGAGGGTGGAGCCAGGAGAATTAGGCAGGAAAATGAAGTAAAAGGCATCCAAATTGGAAAAGAAGAAATTAAACTATCACTGTTTGCAGATGACATGATCTTATAATAGAGAAAATCCTAAAGAATCCACACACACAATCTTTTTAAAAAAATAAATAAATTTATTTATTTATTTTTGGCCGTGTTGGGTCTTCGTTGCTGCATGTGGGCTTTCTCTAGTTGCGGCGAGCGGGGGCTACTCTTCATTGCGGTGTGCGGGCCTCTCATTGCGGTGGCTTCTCTTGCTGCGGAGCACGGGCTCTAGGGGCACAGGCTTCAGTAGCTGTGGCTCGCGGGCTCTAGAGCGCAGGCTCAGTAGTTGTGGCGCACAGGCTTAGTTGCTCCTCGGCATGTGGGATCTTCCCGGACTAGGGCTTGAACCCATGTCCCCTGCATTGGCAGGTGGATTCTTAACCACTGTGCCACCAGGGAAGTCCAGGGAAGTCCCCTCCACACACAATCTTTGAGATCTAATAATCAAATTCAGCAAGGTTACAAGATACAAGATCAACACACAGTTGTATTTCTGCATGCTAGCAATGAACAGTTTGAAAATTAAGAAAAAAATGACAATTACAATAACATCAAAAAAATAAAATACTTAGAAATAAATTTAACCAAAGATATACAGGACTTGTAAATGAAGACTGACCAAACATTGCTGAGGGAAATTAAAAATCTAAATAAACAAAAGACATTCCATTTTCACAGATTGAAATGCTTAATATTGTTAAAGATGGCAATACTACCCCAAGCAATCTACAGATTCAGTATATTCCTATCAAAATACCAATGGCCTTTTTTTTTTTTTTTTCAGAAATGGAAAACCTAACCTTAACATTCATATCGGGGACTTCCCTGGTGGTGCAGTGGTTAAGAATACGCCTGCCAATGCAGGGGACACGGTTTGAGCCCTGGTCCGGGAAGATCCCACATGCTGCAGAGCAACTAAGAATGCGCTCCACAATTACTGAGCCTGCGCTCTAGAGCCCGTGAGCCACAGCTACTGAAGCCTGTGCCCCTAGAGCCCGTGCTCCGCAGCAAGAGAAGCCAATGCAATGAAAAGCCTGTGCACCGCAATGAAGAGTAGCCCCCGCTCGCCGCAACTAGAGAAAGCCCGCGTGCAGCAAAGAAGACCCAACGCAGCCAAAAATAAATAAATAAATTTCTATTAAAAAAATTCATATGGAATTACAAGGGAGCCTGAATAATCAAAACAATCTTGAAGAGGAAAGAAAAGTTGGAGAACTTAATGCTTATTGATCTCAAAACTTACTACAAAGCTACAGTAATCAAGAATATATGGGACAGGCATAAGGACAGACATATAGATCAATGGAATAGAATTGAGAGTCCAGAAATAAACCCAAACACTTACAGTCAATTGATTTTCAGTTGACTATCAAGAGCTACCAAGACAAAATATTAGGGAAGGAATAGTCTTTGCAACAAATGGTGCTGGGACAACTAGTTTTTCACATACAAAAGAATGAAGGTGGATCCCCTACCTCATAACATATTGAAAACTTAACTCAAAATGTACCAAGACCTAAATGTAAGAGCTAAAACTATAAAATCAGAAGAAAACATAGGAGTGAATCAGGCAATGATTTCCTAGCTATAACACCCAAGCAGAAGCAATCAAAGAATAAGTAGGTAAATTGGCTTTCATCAACATTTAAAAGTGTTGTACATCAAAGAACACCACCAAAAAAGTAAAGAGGCAATCTATGGAATGGAAACAAATATTTGCAAATCATACATCTGATAATGGTTTAGTATCCAGAATATATATATTTTAAAACTCTTATAATTCAACAATAAAAAACCCAAGTAATCATTTTTAATATGAGCAAAGAATTTGAATTGACATTTATCCAGAGAAGATATACAAGTAGCCAATAATCACATGAAAATATATTTAAGTCATTAGTCATTAGGGAAATGCAAATCAAGACCACCATGAGCTACTACTTCACCTCCACGAAGATAATTATAATAAAAAAGACAGACGATGACAAGTATTGACAAATATGTGGAGAGACTAGAACCCTCTAGTGCTGATGGGAATGTAAAATGGTACAGCCACCTTGAAAAAGTTTTGCAGTTCTTCAAAATGTTAAATATGGAATTACCTTATGACCCGGCAATTTTATTCTTACATGTATACCCAAGAGAACTAAAAACAGGTGTTCAAACATACTGTACACAAACGTTTATAGCAGCATTATTTATAATAGTCAAAAAGTAGAAACAACCCAAATGTCCATAAATTGACGAATGAATAAACTAAATGTATAGCCATACAATATGATGTGTTCAGCCATAAAAAGGAATGAAGTTTTGGAACATGCTAAACATGGCTGAACCTTGAAAATATTATCTTAAATGAAAGAAGCCATATTGTATTATATGATTCCATTTTACAAAATGTCCAGAACAGGCAAATCTATAGAGACAGAAAGTGGGTCAGTGGTTGCTTGGGGATGAGGGAGATGAGAATGGAGAGTGATTGCTAAGAGCTATGAAGTTTCTTTGGGGAATGATGAAAATATTCTGAAATGAGACAGTGGTGATGGTTGCACAACCTTATGAATATACTACAACCAGTGAATTGCACACTTTGAAAGAATTAATTTTATGGTACTTGAATTATATCTCAATTTTTAAAAGTTCAAATTGGTTCTTGAAACAAAGTTTCAGAGAAGAACCCCCAGACCCTCCCGGTGAAAATGGGGGAGGGAGGCAGAACAGGATTGGGAGAAATGCCAGGCAAAACAGTAACAAAGTTGAAATTTTTGTTTTTAAAAGAAGCGTTTACTGAGCACCTACTATGTACTAGATGCCACCCTAGGCACTTGGGATACATCAATAAAAAAATATCCCTGCCCTCCCAGAGTTACATTCAGAAAGGTGATAAGTGCTTTGAAAAAAGAAAAAGCAGGGCTGACAAAGGTTAATAATTAGGTTAATCTGGGTTTTCCTAGCAGGACTGAAGAACAGCAAGGAGTTAGCATGGCTCCAGCAGGGTGAGGAAGGGGTGAGCTATAAGAGAAGAGGTCAGAGAGGTGAGTAAGGAGGACTTTATTAGCCATTGTTAGAATGTCGGATTCTTCTCTGAGTGAAACAAGCAGCCAAAGGAAAGTTTTAAAGAGAGAACTAACATAATCTGTTTTAAAGCGAGAACTAACATTTTTAAAGTATCATTCTGGCTGCTGTGATTGGGAGCAAAGATATAAGCAGGGAGACTTGTTGTAGGCTACTGTACTAATCCAGACAAGGGTGGTATTTGATTACTCATCAAGAAGGGGCACTATTGATGAGGCCAAAGTATGGTGGGCATTTGTGATGGATCTGACTTGACTAATACAGTTTTGATGGGTTGGGTGTGACTTTCCCCTATTATCAACTTTTGTTGACTGAGTTGCTAGGTGGAGAAATTTGTGTTCAAAGTCTAATCAAAGGGTCTGCAAACTGCAGTAGAATGTAATGAGCAAGGTTTATCCAATCTGAGATGTCCAAAATGTGAAATGTATCAAGACTAATGAATAAGAGGCAACAAAGTATTACAGCCTACCTGATCTCCTTCCCTGGGACCCCTTCTTGCATGTCACAGAAAGGGAAGGGTGGCTCAAAGCAGAAGGCAACACTATGATGGTGGAGAAGCAGCCACCTGGGATCATGTCAAGTCGAGGGACCATACCTACGGACCCTCAGGCCTCAGCAGAAAGGGGGTTGCTGGAGTCCATTTTTCAGCCTCTACTCATTCCTCCATGTACTTCCGATTTCGCTTCAGCCTGCATTTCACCACTGAAACAACTTATTTTTATGATCACTAAGATCTAAGATCATGTGACTTCTGTGTTGCTAAAGTCATGCAAATTTTCAGTCCTGATCTTACTGATGACCTCTTGGTGTCACTTGACACCACTGTTTATCCTTCTTGAAATCATTTCTCTTGGCTTCTGTGGCATCAGACTCTTCCCACTTTTGACTATGCATTCTTAGTCTTGTGAGTTTATTCTCATCCACCCAAACACTAAATAATGGCTCCTTGATGAAAATATCAGAGCTGAGCTTCCATGATACGGAAAGATGAATTGGAGAGACCTGGTAAGTGAAATCTCTGTCATGTATATTTACAGAGCCCTGAGAGTTCCTCTCATGCGTGCAACCTATACAGTCATTTAGGACTCCATGCTGAGAAGGACCCCATGCTTGTTTTAATGCTCTGCTCTGAGTGTCCTGAAATTCTTAATAACTTTTTTTCTTTTGGCCACGTCGCGTGGCATGTGGGACCTTAGCTCCCTGACCAGGGATCAAACCCACACCCCCTGCAGTGGAAGCATGGAGTCTTAACCACTGGACTGCCAGGGAAGTCTGAAATTCTTAATAATCTTTTATCTTTGAACTTGCATTTTGTCAGAGGCTATGGGACAATGGAGCATGCACACGAGCAGAGGTGGTCCAGGGGAGGTGGCGCATTTGAGCTGTAGTGGTCCTCAGGCTCTAGGCACTGCAAACTGCGTCCACAGAGCAGTCAGCCCTGAGTGTATGTCAGGGCCTGGGACAGTCCAGAGCTGCAGGGAGTGAGGGAGTGGAACCAGGCCGGGACCTGGACACAGAATGGCAGTAGGGACAGCAGCAAGCATGCCTGGATGCAACTGCTGGTGGATAAGCAGTGAATTTCAGCAGTAGATTGTCGAATCTTCTATTTTAAAAACTGCGGCAACCTGTACCACAAAATATCCACAGGTTTCAAAATAGAAACCAAATGTAAAGATTGCTACGTTCGATGGCAAATAACACTATTTTCATATGAAGCTTTGGATGAACCAGATATTAAGAAGTAGACAATTTTAAAATTATTTTTTCCTTGTAATTGAAGATAAGACGATAGGATGCATAGCAGTTGTTTTGAAATACATACAAATCATAAAGCTACTTTACATTTCTTGCACAGCTTCCATAAGTTACCAAAAATGTCAGAAGAAATGTCAAAATGCCATTGTATAAATTTACATTTAAAATTAAATTCAGACCTACACAAAACTGATTTGTATGGAGAGTTAAATCTTTTTCTAGGAAAATTGTTCCACAAGAATCATCAGCTCTAGAGGTACTAAAATTTATGTTTTGATGGATTTTGATATAAATTTATCAGAAATTTATCCTAATATTGTCACAGCCTGTAAAATACTCTTAACAGCTCTCCAGTAACAGTTACATCAGCAGAAAAATCTTCTTAAAATTAAAACTTATCAAAAATTATTTGCAGTCTTGCATTTGTAAAGAGTGACTAATGTTGCTGTCAATCATATAGAAAATGGAGTTGCTTAAAATGTAAATTCTGAGGACCTAATATATAATTTGCAGAAAAGTGAGCCAGAAAAAAAATCTTATGGTCAATAAGCATATGAAATTATTAAAGTATTATTATATATTGTATTTCATAAAATTATAACACCCAAAATATTATTTTTTTGCAGTTTGTGAGTGTCATTACTCATGTATCACAAATACACCTTTACATTTAATGTCATCAAATACTTTTAAAGGAAAACACTTTATAGCATATTTAATGCTATATATATATTTTTTTTTTGAACAGCATTTCTGAATTTTCATCTTGCCTTGGGCCTGCAAACTTTGTCATCAGCTCTGATTCTTTCCCTAAGGAAAGGAGGCAATGGGGTAGCAAGAAGGCAGGGCCTTCCACATCTGTTTCTTCCTCACTTCCTTTAACCATAGTGTTTCTCTTTCATCTGAATCGTGTATTAAGGTTGTGGCGCTTAAAAAGTTTAGAAACCTCCCATCTTATGCAACCACACATACAGGAAAAAGCACAAAACTAAAGTACAGAAAAGTGAAGTGACTTTTCTACTTTTCTAACTTTAGGGTCAGCCTCCTGAATCCCAACCTCTAGCCTTTGTGCTGTTTTCCTGGTATTCATGACCCCATCCTGGTGACATGACATGTCCAGTGATTATATATGAGAGCCCCTTTTCTGGAACCCAGTTTGGAGACCCCTATTACTAGCCTACTTTAAAATGTAAAACAAGTTGAGAAAGAAGGTTGGCAGAGTGATGCCCAAATGTGAGCATCTATTCATCTGTTTCTTACTCCAAGAGATATTCCCTAAATTTCAAGTCATTGATACCAAGATCCCCTACCTTGCAAAGCAGTTTATAGGATATGCTCCCAGCCTAAACCTTTCTATTTCTCAAATGTTTTAATATAGATACAGACAGAAGTAAAAAAATAAAGTGCTGTCAGTATCATTTTTCAATTGAAGTATAGTTGTTACTTAAAATAATAGCTTCAGGTGTACAACAGAGTAATTTGATATTTTCATAGATTATACTCCATATAAAGTTATTATAACACATTGACTATATTCCCTGTGCTGTTCATTGCTTCCTTGTAACCAAAATATATAAAGAACTCATACAACTCAATATCAAGAAAAACAAACCACCTGACTAAAAAAATGGGGAAAGGAAGTGAGTAGGCATTTCTCCAGAGAAGATATACAGATGACCAACAGGCACATGAAAAGATGCTCAATGTCATTCTTTTTTTTTGGTGTGGGGGGGTTCACGGGCCTCTCGCTGTTGTGGCCTCTCCCGCTGCAGAGCACAGGCTCCAGACACGCATGCTCAGCGGCCACGGCTCATGGCCCCAGCCTCTCCACAGCATGTGGGATACTCCCGGACCGGGGCACAAACCCGCGTCCCCTGCGTCGGCAGGCGGACTCTCAACCACTGCGCCACCAGGGAAGTCCCTCAGTGTCATTCTTAATGTTATGCTCATGTTCCTGGACTCTGTGGCCTCAGCAATCTCCACTAACGCAGAAACAAAAGTGCTATTACTTCAGATTGATGTTTATTGACTGATTTGGATGTTTTTGCCATCCAGATAGCCCTTGTGCTTCAGAGATGCCTTGGCTGTGAGGGAGAATTATCTGCACAGACCTGATAGACTCCAACATTCTTTAAAAAATAAAAAACAAGTTAACGTTGCTAAGTCATAACAAAGGGTTGACTACCAGGGCTGTGCAATCACCGTGACAAGGGTTCAAATCTCTACTCTTCTAATATTTGTGGGACCTGGGGGCAGGCTACTGTCAGAGAAATTCTCCAAACTTAGAAATAAGGCAAAAAAGTGGAGGCAGATTCTTTCAGCATCATAGGGGGACAAAGTCACCCAAGGATTGTCAAAACCTGTACATAGTTCATCTCACTTATACTGTTGATTAACGTTTCCATACTTAAAGAATTTACTTGCTAACTTGTAATTTTTTGTCCAGTAGAGATGCAAATAATTTCCATGCAATGGAACAGATAACCCCAAACATCAAGGACCAGCTGAACATTAAACATTTCTGTGTCTAGCTCAGCAATCTCATCCTAACAAATACACTAGCTTCTTAGAAGCTCTTTGAACTAAATGCATACTTTTCCCTCCTTAATTAATGAATTCAATAAAATATTTGATACATTGTCCTTTTTATATTTGCCCAAGAGTCCTGATTTTATCTTTCTGAAAATTACACTTTAACATGATTAACTATTGGACCCACTTTCTTATCTGTAAAATGGATATAATAAGACCTACATTATAGGGTTGCTGTGAGAACTGAGTGGCAAGGTAAGTAAGGCACTTAGCACAGAACCTGTTGCCAAGCAAATGCACAAATTTGCTTTCTAACAAAGTTTGTTTCTAACAAAGTTGTACTTGGGGGATTTCTTTTAGGTCTAGTGTTAGAGTTGTTAGTGGTATTGTATGTTTTAGAGGGTGGGAAAGTGAATATTGTATTTGAGTTTAATGGGTTAGGAGATTGAGTTATTTATGATACAGGGGATTCTGGGTTTTTTAGTGAAGAGGCTATGGGGATTGCTGCGTTATATAGTTATGGTACTTGGTTGGTTATTGTTACTGGATGGTCTTTGTTTATTGGTGTAGTGGTTATTATGGAGATTACTCGGGGTAATTAAATAGTAGTATGCTGAGGGTTATAGTGATAAGGAAAGATAGGAAGTAGAGTTTGATGAGTCCTTTTTGGTTTGAAGTTAGTGTGGAGGCTTTTAGTTGAATGAGAGCTGTTGTTTTTGGTAGAATTGTTTCTGTTCAGGTTAGGTCTAATAAGGAGGTTGCGAATTTCTGGCTTATTGTTAGAACTAGATGGGGAGGTAAGCGGTGTATGATTGTAGGGAAGTATCCTAATAGGGTAGAAAATTTAGTAGAGTTTGATGAGTAGGGGTATTTTAGGTTTTTTGAGTAGGTGTTAATTTCGAATGCGAGAATAAAGCCTAGAATTGTTACTATGAGGGCTGTTAGTTTTAGATATAGGGGTATAGTCATTAGAGGGATGTTTGTTGGGGGTATGCTGTTGGAGAGGATGAATCCGGCGAAGATGCTTCCGATTAGTAGGCGTTTAATGGGGTTAATCAGTATGGGGTTAGTTTCATTAATGTTTATGAGACCTTGAGCTTTAGAGCTTGGAAGCTGAGTTTCTAAAGAAAGTATTAAAGCAGCTGGAATCAGGGATATGGGCCAGGTCCTCACTGGTTGGCTTCTGCTCCTTTTCTGAAACACTCACATATTACAAACTTGCCTGAAATGACTTTTCTGCTTCTATAATCACATTCTTTAAAACCTTATTTGCTGACCCTCTGCTAATTATATACCTCACACCTCATGGAAATAATGTCCAGTGGGAACTATGTGTAACAGCTGGGTGACCTTCATCACTGAAAGCTTTCCATTCCTTGTTTCCAATAGGGCTCAGGCAGGCGAAAAGTTTGAAAAGCCCATGATATTGTCAATGAAGTACATTTACTTTTTTTTTAATTAATTTTTTTTATTGGAGTACAGTTGCTTTACAATGTTGCTTTACTTTCTGCTATACAGCATAGTGAATCAGCTATACGTATACATACATCCCCTCTTTTTCGGATTTCCTTCCCATTTAGGTCACCGCAGAGCACTGAGTAGAGTTCCTGTGCTATACAGTCGGTTCTTATTCGTCATCTATTTGACATATAGTAGTGTATATATGTGAATCCCAATCTCCCAATCCATCCCACCCCCCTCAATGAAGTACATTTAAACCAAAAGACAAAAAATGTTTTTCTCAGAAACTTTGCATTAGCGTTGCCGTATTCCAAATGGTAATTTTTCAAGACACAAAAGGGTGACATCAAATATGATATTTTCAATGAGGGATATGCTGAGGAAATATATTCAGTTGTAAACATATTCTGTAAACTGATTTCTTTGACACTTTCCCCTCCCTGAGAGCTCTCCACCCCGACCTTTCCCCTTTGGTAAACATAAGTTTGTTCTTGAAATCTGTGAGTCTGTTTCTGTTCTGTAAATAAGTTCTTTTGAATCATTTTTTTCAGATTCCACATATAAGTGATATCATATGATATTTGTCTTTCTCTGTCCATCTTACTTCACTTAGTATTATAATCTCCAGGTCCATCCACCTTGCTGTGAATAGCATTATTTCATTCTTTTTTATGGCCGAATAATATTCCATTGTATATATGTACCTCATCTTCTCTCTCCATTCCTGTTGATGGACATTTAGGTTGCTTCCATGTCTTGGTTATTGTAAATAGTGTAGCAATGAACACTGGGGTGTGTGCATCTTTTCAAATTATGATTTTCTCCAGATAGATGCCCAGGAGTAAGATTGCTGGGTCATATGGTAGTTCTATTTTTAGTTTTTTAAGGAATCTCCATACTGTTCTCCATAGTGGTTTTACCATTTACATTCCCACCAACAGTGTAGGAGGGTTCCCTTTTCTCCACACCCTCTCCAGCGTTTATTGTTTGTAGACTTTTTGTTGATGGGCATTCTGACTGGTTTAAAGGGCCTACAAAATCACACAGTACCTCAATTTTTACGTTGAAACACACATCCATTCTGTTCTCCTGGCTGTTACCAGTTTACACCCCCCCAGCAGCTAGAGGGTACACAGGTTCTCTGTATCCCCTTCAGCATTTATTCTTTGTAAACTTTTTGCTGATGATCATTCTGATGGCTGTGAGGTGAACGTTTCTGTAGATTGGATTTGCATGGCTTTATTAAATTCCTGATGTTGAGCATTTTTCCATTCCACTTTTTAAGAAAAAAAGAGAAAAGACAAAATGTGCGTAAAATATGCCTCTTGACACTGTCTTCTTGAAATGTTGGCGTCTTTTGAATTTTCTGGTCGATTTACGACCCAAGGATTTTTTTTGACGGTAGCTGTCATTTACAGGCCTGCAATTATTTTGAATATCTAGTGAACATTAGCGCTGCGTTTAAAGCTGCTGTTGTGGGAAACAGCCACAAGGCGGCAGCATTTCTCCATTCCCAAATCGGGTTGCTAGGGCAACAGAGCCATAAAGGAAGTTGTGTTGTAGGTTGTAAATTAGAATGGAATGTGCCAGGGAAAAGCCCCTTAAGTTTATGTCTCATTACTTCTTGTTAATTTTTTTAATTTTTATTTTTCATCACAGCCAATTTGGTTACAATATTTTGTTTGTTCTACGTGTGCAAGATGTGGTTCTTTTACACGTATACATATATCTATTCTTCTTCAGATCCTTTTCCCATGTAGGTTATGACGCAATGTTGAGTAGTCTCTTGGTATTCCGTAGGTCTTTGGTGATTATATATTTCACATGTGTTTCTATATCTCTGTTAACCCCAATATCCTAATGTATGCAATCCTCATACTTTTCCATTTGGTGAACCATAAGTTTGTTTAATGAATCTGTGATTGCCTTTCTCTGTGCAAATATCTTCATTGGTATCAATTTTTAGGTAACACTTATAAGTGATATCATAGGATATGTGTCTTTCGCTTTCTGACTTACTACAAGTTGTGTGATTACTTCTAGACTCATCTATGGTGCTGCAAATGGCATTGTTTCAGTTTTTCCTTGGCTAATATTCCATCTGTAAATGTACCAGTTCTTCCTTGTCCACTCATCTCTTGATGGACTTTTTGGTTGCTTCCATGTCTTGGCTATTGTAATACGGCTGCAGTGCAGATTTGCCTGCCTGTGTCTTCCAGTTCTGTCTTCTTAGGTAATAGGCCCAGGATTGGGCCTGCTGGATCACATTGTAGCTCAATGTTTACCTTTTAAAGGCATCTCCATTCTGTTCCCATTAGCGGCTCTTACCAGGTTATGTCCCACTTCAAATTGAAGGTATGCATTTCTCCACAACCCCTTCAGGATTGATCGTTGTGGTTTTTTGCTGATGGATATTCTGAGTGGTGTGAGCTGATACCACTTTGTGGTTGGATTTGCATATGTCTCATAATCCCTTGAAATTGAGCTTTCAGGCATGTCCTTTTATTTTTCAAACTGTGAGTACAGCTTAATTCTTCAAATTGTTTTCTTGAAGTATGTGCCACATTGTGAAATTTTTTGGCCATTACATGTATCAGGACATTTTGAGGGCAGGTTTCATTTAGAGCCCTGCAGTACTTGTGCATATGAAGTGACCATTAGCACAGATTTTAAAGCTGCTGTTGCAGGTAACAGCCAGAGGGTGACAGCATTTCTATCTTCCCTTTTCTGGTACCTAGGGAAATGGACCTTCCTGCCAGTGGTGTTCCACTGTTATAAATTAGACTGCAATGTGCTCTGATAAACCCCCAAAAGCTTATGTCTCCTTACTTATATTTGTTTTTTAAATTTAATTTACATTTTTTAGTGGAGTAATATTCCATTGTGTACATGGACCACTTCTTTGTGCATTCCTCTGTTTATGGACATGTTCGTTGCTTCCAAGTGTTGGCTATGGTACATATTGCTGGAGTGCAGTATTGCCAGCCTGTGACTTTTGATTCTCATTTTCTCAGGTGATAGGCGCAGTAGTGGGTATGCTTCGTTGACTAGTAGCTCAATGTTTACCTTTTCAAAGCACCTCCATTGTGTTTTCATTAGTGGCTCTTACCACGTCCTACTTAGCACCGAGGGTACGCATTTCTCCACAACCCCTTCAACATTTATCGTTTGCAGATTTTTTGCTTATCGCCATTCTGACTGGTGTGAGCTGATAGGTTTTTGTAATTTGGATTTGCATGTCTTTAATAATTCCTAATGTTTAGCATTTTCCCACGCCTTTCTCTTTTCTTTAAAAAAAAAAGGTGAGTACAATATACCTCTTTACAATGTCTTCTTGGAAGGTTGCCCTCTTTTGAATTTTGCGGTCGATTTTCAACCCCAGGATTTTTTTTGAGAGCAGGTGTCATTTACATGCCTGCAATGAGTGTGAATATTTAGTGACCATTACCACTGGGTTTAAAGCTGCTGTTGTGGGAAACGGCCACAAGGTGGCAGCATTTCTCCATTCCCAAAACTGTTTACTAGGGCAGCAGAGCCTTTCTGGAAGTCGTGTCCCTAGGTTGTGAATTAGAATGGAATGTGCCAGGAAAAAGCCCCTGAAGTTTATGTCTCATTACTTCTTGTTCATTATTTTAATTAAATTTTTTAAATTGGGGTAATGATTAGAATATTGTTTTTTCTAGGTGTACACATTCCGTTTCATTTGTACATTATATATATATATATTCATGTACAGATCAACTTGATATGTAAATTATTACAGAGTCTTCCATAGACCTCCATTTCTATACGGTTGGTCTTTTTGATATATGATATAAGTTTATGTCTCATTACTCTTGTTCATTGTTTTAATTGTTTTAATCAGGGCGATGATAAGAATATACTTTGTCCTAGGTGTACACAATCTGGTTCATTTTTACATTATATATATCTATTCATGTACAGATCCTTTTCTCATGTAAAGGATTACAGAGTGTTCCGTAGACCTCCCTTGCTATATGCTCAGTCTTTTTGATATATGTACTTAATCTGTATTTGTATATGTATGGTAAACGTAATCTTAATTTATCCATTCCCACCACCTTTCCTTTTAGATACGCATAGTTGGTTTTTTAAGTCTGTGAGTGTCTTTCTCAGTGGAAATATGTTCATTTGTGTCAGTTGTTAGATAACACCAATAAGTGGTATCATAGTATATTTGTCTTTTGCTTTCCGACTTACCTCATGTTCTGTGATTATATCTTGGCTCATCTACGGTGCTGCAAAGAGCAGTGTTTCACTGTTTTCCATGGCTAAGGTTCCATTGTGTGCCCCGACCACTTCTTCTTTGTCCATTCATGTTGATGAACATTTTGGTTGCTTTCTTATCTTGCCTATTGTGAATATGGCTGCAGTGCAGATTTGCCAGCTTGTGTCTTCTCGATTCTGGTCTTCTCAGGTAATAGGCCCAGCTGTGGGCCTGCTGGATCAAATGGTAGCTCAATTTTTACTTTTAAACGCAGCTTCTTTCTTCTTATTATTGGCTGTTGCCATTTTACATCTCACCAGCCGCTACGGGGCACACAGTTCTCAAAAACCCCTTCAGCATTTATTGTTTTTAGACATTTTGCTGATGGTCATTCGACTGGTGTGAGTTGAAACCTTTGGTAGATCAGATTTGCATTAGTCTAATAATTCTTAATGTTGAGCTTATATCCATTTTCCTTTTTAAAAAAAAAAAAAAAAAGAGTAAAACTTACCCCCTTGTTTTAAAAAAAAAAGTGAGTAAAACTTACCCCTGATCTTCTTGAAAAATTTGCTGTGTGTTGAGTTTTTTGCCCATTCCCTACCTCAGGACATTTTTTGAGGGCAAGTGTCCTTTACAGCCCTGAGTCCTTCTGAATATTATGTGACCATTAGCTGTGGGGTTAAAGCTGCTCTTGCGTTAAACGGCCACAAGGTGGCAGCATTTCTACATTTCCAGCTCTTGGTACTTGGGCAACAGAGCCTTCCTTGAAATCGTGTTAGTAGGCTGAAAATTAGAGTGGAATGTGCCAAGGCAAAACCCAACAGCTTATATCTCCTTACTTCTTGTTTGTTTTCTAAATTTATTTTTTATTAGAGCAAATTTGATAAAAATGTTGTGTTTGTTCTAGGGGTACAAAATCTCGTTCATTATATATATATGTATCTACTGATCTTTGGATCCTTTCCCACTTAGGTTATTACAGAGTGTTGAGTAGACCTCTGTTGGTATTCCCTAGGTTTTGGTGATTTATATTATTCATGTGTATTAGTATAGGTCTGTTAACCCACATATCCTAATTTATACATTCCTCACACCTTTCAACTTGGTTAAAAATACTTTTGTTTTCTCCATCCATGAGGGTCCTTCTGTTGGAAATAAGTTCATGTGTACGAATTTTTTTTTTTTTTTTTTCAGTACGCGGGCCTCTCACTGTTGCGGCCTCTCCCGTTGCGGAGCAGGGGCTCCGGGCGCGCAGGCTCAGCGGCCATGGCTCAAGGGGCCAGCCGCTCTGCGGCATGTGGGATCTTCCCGGACCGGGGCACGAACCCGTGTCCCCTGCATCGGCAGGCGGACTCTCAACCACTGCGCCACCAGGGAAGCCCCATCTGTATCAATTTTTAGGTAAAACCTATAAGTGATATCATAGGATATCTGTCTTTTGGTTTCGTTGTTACATCAAGTTGTGTGATTATCTCTAGCTCCTTCTATGGTGTTGCAAATGGCACTGTTTCATTCTTTTCCATGGCTAATATTTCGTTGTGTACAAGGAACACTTCTTTCTGCATTCATCTGTTGATGGACATTTTGGTTGCTTCCAACTCTTGGCTATGATAAATAATGCTGCAGTGCAGGATTGCCAGCCTCTTTCTTTTTGATTCTGGTCTTCTCAAGTGATAGTCCCAGCAGTGGGCCTTCCAGATCATATGGTAGCTCAATTTTTACCTTTAAACTCAGCTCCATTATGTTCTCACGACTGGCTGTTACCAGTTTACATCCCACCAGCAGGTAGAGGATACACAGTTCTCTAATACCCGTTCAGCATTTATCGTTTGTAGATGTTTTTGTGATGATCATTCTGACTGTTATAAAATGAACGTTTTTGTAGATTGGATTTGCATGTCTTTATTAATTCATGATGTTGAGTATTTTTCATGCCCACTGCTGGGGCTCTCACCTGAGAAGATGAGGATCAAAAAGTCACAGGATGTCAATCCTTCATTCCAGCAATATTTACCATAGTCAACACTTGGAAGCAATGAAAATTCTGTCAACAAAGGAATGCACAAAGAAGAAGTGGTCCATGTACACAATGGAATATTACTGCAATAAAAAATGTAAATTAAATTTAAAAAACAAACATAAGAAAGGAGACATAAGCTTTTGGGGGTTTATCAGGGCACATTCCACTCTGTTTTATAACTGAGGAACACCACTGGCAGGAAGGTCTGTTTCCCTAGGTATCAGAGTGGGGAACGCAGAAATGCTGCCGCTTTCTGGCCGATACCTGCAACAGCAGCTTTGAAATCTGTGGCAATGGTCACTTCATATGAACAAGTACTGCAGTGCTATAATCACAGTTTGAAAAACAAAAAAAAGGACATGCCTTAAAGCTCAATTTCAACAGATTATTAGATGCATGCAAATCCAACCACAAAGAGGTATCAGCTCACATCAGTCACAATAACCATCAGCAAGAAAACTACAAACACTGAATGCTGACGGTGTTGTAGAGAAATGCATACCCTCAACTTTAAGTGGGATGTAACCTGGAAAGAGCCCCTAATGAAAACAGAATGGAGGTGCCTTTAAAAGGTAGACACTGAGCTACCATATGATCCAGCAGGCCCATGCCTGGACCTATAAACTAAGACAGAATTGGAAAGACACAGGCAGGCAAATCTGCATTGCACAGTATTACAATAGCCAAGATAAGGAAACAACCAAAAAGTCCATTAACAGATGGGTGAACAAAGAAGAACTGGTACATGTACAGATGGAATATTTGCCAAGGAAAAAAATGACACAATGCCATTTGCAGCACCACAGATGACTCTAGAAGTAATCACACAACTTGTATTAAGTCGGAAAGTGAAAGACACATATCCTATGGTACCACTTATAGTTGTTACATAAAAATGATACTAATGAAGATACTTCCACAGAGGAAAGCAATCACAGATTCATTAACAAACTTATGGTACACCAAGTGTAAATGTGTGAGGATTGGATACATTAGGATATTGGAATTTACAGAGATATACAAACACATGTGAGATATATAACACCAAAGACCTACGGAATACCAAGAGAAGAATACTCAACACTGTGTCATAACCTAAATGGGAAAAGGACCCGAATAATAGATATATGTATATGTGTAAAAGAACAAAATCTTGCACACTTAGAAGAAACAAAACATTGTAATCAAATTTGCTGTGATAAAAAAAATTGAATTAAAAAAACAAACAAGAACTAATGAGACATAAAATTAAGGGGCTTTTTCCTGGCACTTTCCATTCTAATTTACAACCTAGGAAAACGACTTCCAGAACGGCTCTGCTGCCCTAGTAACCAGATTTGGTAATGGAGAAATGTTGCCGCCTTGTGGCCGTTTCCCACAACACCAGCTTTAAACCCAGTGCTAATGGTCGCAAAACATTCACAATCATTGCAGCCTGTAAATGTCACCTGCCCTGAAAAAAAGACATGGGGTCGAAAATCGACGAAAAAATTCAAACGAGGGCAACCTTCCAGGAAAACAATTTCAGGAGGTATACTGTACTCACACTTTCTTCTTTTTTTTTTTAACACAAAAGAAAAAGGCATGGAAAAATGTGAACAGTAGGAATTATTAAAGACATGCAAATCCAAATTAACAAAACCTATGAGCTCACACCAGTCAGAATAGCCATTAGCAAATATTCTGCAAACAATAAATGCTGAAGGGGTTGTGGAGCAATGCTTACAGTCAGTGCTAAGTGGGACGAGGTAAGAGCCAATAATGAAAGCACAATGGAGGTGCTTGAAAAGGTAAACATTGAGCTACCAGTCAATCAAACATACACACTGCTTTGCCTATCACCTGAGAAAATGAGAATCAAAAACTCACAGGCTGGCAGACCTGCACTCCAGCAAATATTTACCATAGCCAACACTTGGAAGCAACGAAAATGTCCATCTACAGAGGAATGCACTAAAAAGAAGTAACCCATGTACACAATGGAACAGTACTCCACTAAAAAATATAAATTAATTTTAAAAAACAAACATAAGGACACATCAGGTTTTGTGGGATCATCCGGGCACATTTCATTCTAATTTATAACCGAGGAACACCACTGGCAGGAAGGTCTGTTTCCCTAGTACCCGCATGGGGAACGTAGAAATTCTGCAACCCTCTGGTCGTTACCTGCAACAGCAGCATTAAAACCTGTTCTAATAGTCATTTCATATGAAAAAGTACTGCAGGGCTGTAGATGAAACCTGCCGTCAAAAAGTCTTGTGGGAGGTAATAGCCAAAAAATTTCACAATGTGGCACATACTTTAAGAAAACAATTTGAAGAAGTAAGATGTAATCACAGTTTGAAAAAACTAAAAAGGACACACCTTAAGGCTCAATTTCAAAGGATTATTAGACGCATGCAAATCCAACCACAAAGAGGTATCAGCTCACACCAGTCAGAATAACAATCAGCAAGGAAACTACAAACACGGAATGCTGAAGGTGTTGGGGAGAAACGCATACCCCCAACTTTAAGTGGGATGTAACCTGGAAAGAGCCCCTAATGAGAACAGAATGGAGGTGCCTTTAAAAGGTAAACATTGAGCTCCTATATGATCCAGCAGGCCCATGCCTGGACCTATAAACTAAGAAGACAGAATTGGAAAGACACAGACAGGCAAATCTGCATTGCAGCAGTATTACAATAGCCAAGATAGGGAAACAACCAAAAAGTCCATCAACAGATGGGTGGACAAAGAAGAACTGGTACATGTACAGATGGAATATTTGCCAAGGAAAAAAATGACACAATGCCATTTGCAGCACCACAGATGACTCTAGAAGTAATCACGCAACTTGTAGTAAGTCAGAAAGTGAAAGACACCTAACCTATGACATCACTTATACGTGTTACCTAAAAATTGATACCAGTGAGGATATTTCCACAGAGAAAGGCCATCACAGATTCATTAAACAAAGTTATGGTTCACCAATGGAAAAGTGTGAGGATTGGATACATTAAGATATTGGAATTAACAGAGATATACAAACACATGTGAAATATATAATCACCAAAGACCTATGAAATACCAAGAGAAGACTACTCAACATTGGGTCATAACCTATATGGGAAAGGGACCCGAAGAAGAATAGATATATGTATATGTGTAAAAGAACCACATCTTGCACACCTAGAAAAAAAAAGCACTGTAATCAAATTTGCTGTGATAAAAAATAAAAATTAAATTAAAATAAGGAACAGGAACTAATGAGACATAAAATTGAGGGGCTTTTTCCTGGTACATTCCATTCTAACTTACAACCTAGGAACAAGACTTCCACAAACGACCTAGCACGCAGATTTGGGAATAGAGAAATGTTTCCGCCGTGTGGCCGTTACCCACAACAGCAGCTTTAAGCCCGCTAATAACTGCAGGCCTGTAAATGACACCTGCCGACAAAAAAATCCTGCCGTCATAAGTCGACCAGAAAATTCAAACGACGACAACATTACAAGAAGACAGTTTCAACAGGCATATTTCACGCACACTTTGTCTTTCTTTTTCTTCTTGTGGTTTAAAAAAAAACAGGCATGGAAAAATGCTCAACATCAGGAATTAATAACGCCATGAATCGAGAAGACACAAGCTGCAACAGCTGCACTGCAGCCATATTCACGATACAGAAGACATGGAAGCAACCAAAATGTCCATCAACAGATGAATGGATAAAGAAGTGGTCCACGTACACAATGGAATGTTAGCCATGGAAACCAGTGAAACACTGCTCTTTCAGGCACCATAGATGAGCCTAGAGATAATCACGGAACATGAGGTAAGTCAGAAGGCAAAAGACATATATCCTAGGCTATCACTTATAGGTGTTACCTAACAACTGACACAAATGAACATATTTCCACAGAGAAAGACACTCACAAACTTAGAAAACAAACTATGCTGTCTAAAAGGAAAGGTGGTGGGAATTGATAAATTAAGATTAGGGTTACCATACGTATACAAATACATATAACAAAAAACTGACCATATAGTGACGGAGGTCTCCGGAACACTCTGTAATAATTTACATGGGAAGAGGATCTGTACATGAATATATATATATATAATGTGCAAGTGAACCAGAGCGTGTACACCTTGGACAAACAACATTCTAATCATTACCGAGATTTAAAAAATTAAAACAATGAACAAGGAGTAATGAGACATAAACTTGCGGGGTTTTTTCCTGGCACATTCCATTCAAATTTACAACCTAGGAAAATGACTTCCAGAATGGCTCTGCTGCCCTAGTAACCAGATGTGGTAATGGAGAAATGCTGCTGCCTTGTGGCCGTTTTCCACAACAGCAGCTTAAACCCAGTGCTCATGGTCATTAAATATTCACAATCATTGCAGGCCTGTAAATGACACCTGCTTTCCAAAAAAATCCTGGGGACGAAAATCCACCAGAAATCTCTCAAGGAGGGTAACCTTTCAACAAGACACTTCCAAGAGGTATATTGTACTCACACCTTTTTTTTTTTCTTTTTTTAAACAAAAAAGAAAAAGGCCTTGAAAAATGATAAATTTTAGGAATTTTTAAAGACAGGAAAACCCAAATTACAAAAGCCTATCAGCTCACACCAGTCAGAATGGCCATCATCAAAAATGCTGCAAACAAGAAACGCTGAAGGGATTGTGGAGAAATGCATACCGTCAGTTCTAAGGGGGACGTGGTAAGAGCCACTAATGAAAACACAATGGAGGTGCTTTGAAAAGGTAAACATTGAGCTACCAGTGAATCAAGCCTAGACACTGCCAGACCTATCACCTGAGGAAATGAGAATCAAAATGTAACAGGCTGACAAACCTGAACTCCATCAAATATTTACCATAGTCAATACTTGGAAGCAATGAAAATGTCCATTCAACAGAGGAATGCACAAAGAAGAAGTGGTCCATGTACACAAAGGAATATTACTCCAATAAAGTATATAAATTAAATTTAAAAAACAAACATAAGTAAGGAGACATAAGCTTTGGGGGGTTTATCAAGGCACATTCCACTCTATTTTATAACCGAGGAACACCACTGGCAGGAAGGTCTGTTTCCCTAGGTACCAGAGTGGGGAACGTAGAAATGCTGCCGCTCTCTGGCCGTTACCTGCAATAGCAGCTTTAAAATCTGTGCCAATGGTCACTTCATATGAACAAGTACTGCCGGGCTGCAAATGAAACCTGCCCTCAAAATGTCTTGAGGTAGGTAACGGTCAAAATATTCCAAAATGCGGCACATACTTTAAGAAAACGATTTGAAGAAGTAAGCTGTAATCACAGTTTGAAAAAAAGAAAAAAAGGACATGCCTTAAGGCTCAATTTCAACGGATTATTAGATGCATGCAAATCCAACCACAACCACTGGTATCAGCTCACACCAGTCAGAATAACCATCAGCAAGAAAGCTACAAACGCTGAATGCCGAAGGTGTTGTGGAGAAATGCATACCCTCAACTTTAAGTGGGATGTAACTGGAAAGAGCCCTTAATGAGAACAGAATGGAGGTGCCTTTAAAAGGTAAACACTGAGCTACCATATGATCCAGCAGGCCCATTCCTGGACCTATGACCTAAGAAGACAGAATTGGAAAGACACAGGCGGGCAAATCTGCATTGCAGCAGTATTACAATAGCCAAGATAGGGAAACAACCAAAAAATCCACCAACAGATGGATGGACAAAGAAGAACTGGTACATGTACAGATGGAATATTTGCCAAGGAAAAAAATGACACAATGCCATTTGCAGCACCACAGATGAGTCTAGAAGTAATCACACAACTTGTAGTAAGTCAGAAAGTGAAAGACACCTAACCTATGACATCACTTATACGTGTTACCTAAAAATTGATACCAATGAAGATATTTCCACAGAGAAAGGCCATCACAGATTCATTAAACAAACTTATGGTTCACCAAATGGAAAGGTGTGAGGAGTGGATACATTACGATATTGGGCTTAACAGAGATACACAAACACATGTGAAATACGTAATCACCAAAGACCTATGGCACACCAAGAGAAGACTACTCAACATTGGGTCATAACCTACATGGGAAAAGGATCCGAAGAACAATACGTATATGTATATGTGTAAAAGAACCACATCTTGCACTCCTAGAACAAACAGAACAGTGTAATCAAATTTGCTCTGTTAAAGAATAAAACTTAAATTAAAAAGAACGAACAAGAAGTAATGAGACATAAACTTAAGGGGCTTTTTCCTGACATATTCCATTCTAATTTACAACCTAGGAACACACGACTTCCAGAAACGCTCTGCTGCCCTAGCAACCCGATTTGGGAATGGAGACATGCTGCCGCCTTGTGGCCGTTTCCCACAACAGCAGCTTTAAACCCAGCGCAAATGCTCACGTACTATTCAAAATAACTGCAGGCCTGTAAATGACACCTGCCGTCCAAAAAAACCCTGGCGTCATAAATCGACCAGAAAATTCAAACGACGTCAACATTACAAGAAGACAATTTCAACAGGCATATTTCACGCACACTCTGTCTTTCTTTTCTTTGTTGTTGTTTAAAGAAAGTGAGGCATGGAAAAATGCTCAACATCGGGAATTCATAAAGCCATGCAAATCCAATCTACAGAAACGTTCACCTCACAGCCGTCAGAATGATCATCAGCAAAAAGTTTACAAAGAATAAATGCTGAAGGGGATACAGAGAACCTGTGTACCCTCTAGCCGCTGGACGGGAGGTGTAAACTGGTAACAGCCAGGAGTGAGAACAGAATGGATGTGCGTTTCAACGTAAAAATTGAGGTACTATGTGATCTTGTAGGCCCTTTAATGGGCCTATCACCCGAGCGGAGCAGAATCAAAAAAACACAGGATGGCAATCCTGCACTGCAGGAACATTTACCATAGCCAAGGTTTGGGAGAAACCGAAATGTCCATCAACAGAACAACGCACAAAGAAGAAGAGGTCCATGTATACAGTGGACTATTAGCCATGGAAAAGAATGAGACAGTACCGTTTGCACCACCATAGGACCTAAAGATCATCACCCAGCTTGAAGTAAGAAAGAAACCAAAAGACAGATATCCTATGACATCACTTCTAGTTGTTACCTAAAAATTGATACCCAATAACTTATTTCCAAGAGAAGGACACGCATGGATTAACAAAACAAAATTATGTTTAACCAAATGGAAAGGTGTAAGGCATGGAAGAATGAGGATATGGGGGTTAACAGACATGTACCAATACATATGAAATATATAATCACAAAATCCCTATGAAATACCAGGAGAGGCCTACTCAACACTCTGTATTAACCTACATGGGAAAAGGTCCAAAGATGAAGAGATAGATCCATAGACATAATAAACCGGATTCTGTACACCTAGAACACGTACAACATTTTAATCTAATTTTCTCTGATAATAAATAAAAATTAAATTGGAAAAAAAAATAAGAAGTAAGGAGATAAAAGCTCTTGGGGATTTGCCCTGGCACATTCTACTCTAATTTGCAGCTCACTAATACGATTTCCAGGAAGGCTCTGTTGCCCCAAAACGCAGAGTTCGAAATGCAGAAATGCTGCCGACTTGTGGCCATTTCCCGCAAGAGGGGCTTTAAGCCCACAGCTAATGGTCACTTAACATTCACAAGGACTCAGGGCGGTAAAGGACACCTGCCCTCAAAAAATGTCCTGAGCTAGGGAATGGCCAAAAAAATGCAAAACAGGCAAAAGTTTCAAGAAGATAGTATGAAGAGGTAAGTTTTACTCACTCTTTTTTTTAAAAAAAGGAAAATGGATAAAAGCTCAACATCAGGAATTATTAGACTCATGCAAATCTAATCTACAAAATGGTTTCAACTCACACCAGTCGACTGACCATCAGCAAAAAGTCTAGAAACAATAAATGAATGCTGAAGGGGTTTTTGAGAACTGTGTACCCTCTAGCTGCTGGTGAGATGTAACGTGATAAGAGCCAATAATGAGAACAGAAAGGAGCTGCAGGGAAAAGTAAAATTTGAGATACCAGTCGATCCAGCAGGCCCACCGCTGGGCCTCTCACCTGAGAAGACCAGAATCGAGAAGACACAGGTTGCAACAGCTGCACTGCAGCCATATTCACGATAGAGAAGACATGGAAGCAACCAAAATGTCCATCAACAGATGAATGGATAAAGAAGAAGTGGTCCACGTACACAATGGAATGTTAGCCATGGAGACCAGTGAAACACTGCTCTTTCAGGCACCATAGATGAGCCTAGAGATAATCATGGAACATGAGGTAAGTCGGAAAGCAAAAGACATATATCCTAGGCTATCACTTATAGGTGTTATCTGACAACTGACACAAATGAACATATTTCCACAGAGAAAGACACTCACAGACTTAGAAAACAAACTATGCTGTCTAAAAGGAAAGGTGGTGGGAATTGATAAATTAAGATTAGGGTTACCATACGTATACAAATACATATAACAAAAAACTGACCATATAGTGACGGAGGTCTCCGGAACACTCTGTAATAATTTACATGGGAAGAGGATCTGTACATGAATATATATATATATAATGTGCAAGTGAACCAGAGCGTGTACACCTTGGACAAACAACATTCTAATCATTACCGAGATTTAAAAAATTAAAACAATGAACAAGGAGTAATGAGACATAAACCTGCGGGGGTTTTTTCCTGACACATTCCATTCTAATTTACAACCTAGGAAAAGGACTTCCAGAATGGCTCTGCTGCCCTAGTAACCAGATTTGGTAATGGAGAAATGCTGCTGCCTTGTGGCTGTTTTCCACAACAGCAGCTTAAACCCAGTGCTAATGGTCATTAATTATTAACAATCATTGCAGGCATGTAAATGACACCGCCCTCCAAAAAAATCCTGGGGTCGAAAATCCACCAGAAATCTCTCAAGGCGGGCAACCTTTCAACAAGACACTTCCAAGAGGTATATTGTACTCACACCGTTTTCTTTCTTTTTTTTCTTTTTTAAACAGAAAAGAAAAAGGCCTGGAAAAATGATAAATTTTAGGAATTTTTAAAGACAGGAAAACCCAAATTACAAAAACCTATCAGCTCACACCAGTCAGAATGGCCATCATCAAAAATGCTGCAAACAATAAATGCTGAAGGGATCGTGGAGAAATCGTACCCTCAGTTCTAAGGGGGACGTGGTAAGAACCACTAATGAAAACACAATGGAGGTGCTTTGAAAAGGTAAACATTGAGCTACCAGTGAATCAAGCTTAGCCACTGCCAGACCTATCACCTGAGAAAATGAGAATTAAAATATCATAGGCTGGCAAAACTGCACTCCAGCAATATTTACCATAGTGAACATTTGGAAGCAACGAAAATGTCCATTCAACAGAGGAATGCACAAAGAAGAATTGGTACATGTACACAATGAAATATTAGCCATGGAAAACAATGAAACACTGGTATTTGAATCACCACAGTTGAGCTTGGAGATAATCACAGAACATGAGGTAAGTCAGAAAGCAAAAGACCTATATCCTATGATATCAGTTATAGGCGTTATCTAATAACTGACACAAATGAACATATTTCCACAGAGAAAGACATTCACAGTCTTAGAAAAAGATATGCTTATCTAAAAGGAAAGGTGGTGGGAATTGAAAAATTAATAGTAGCGTTATCATACGTATACAAAACCATATTTTTTATATATATATATAAAAAAAGACTGACCATATAGCAAAGGAGGTCTACGGAACACTCTGTAATATTTTACATGGGAAGAGGATCTGTACATGAATAGACATACATAATGTACATATTAACCCGATTGTATACACCTAGGATAAACAATATTCTAATCATTACTCCGATTAAAAAATTTTTTTAAACCAAGCAGAAGTAATGAGACAGAAACTTATGGGCGTTTCTCCTGGCACATTCCATTCTAATTTACAACCTAGGAAAACGACTTTCAAAAAGGCTGTGCTGTCCTAGTGCCCAGATTTGGGAATGGAGAAATGCTGCCCCCTTGTGGCCGTTACCCACAACAGCAGCTTTAAACCCAGTGCTAATGGTCACTATTCACCAAACTTTCAGGCCTGTAAATGACACCTGCCCTCCAAAAAAATCCTGGGGTCGAAAATCGACCAAAAATTCAAAAATGGGCAACCTTCCAAGAAGCCAATTTCAAGAGGTATATTTTACTCACATTTTTTCTTTTTTTTTTTTAACAGAAAAGAAAAAGGCATGGAAAATGTTGAATTTTAGGAATTTTTAAAAACATGCAAACCCAAATTACAAAAACCTACCAGCTCACAGCAGTCAGAATGGCCATTAGCAAAAATATTGCAAACAATAAATGCTGAAGGGATTGTGGAGAAATGTGTAAATTCGGTTCTGAGGGGGACGTGGTAAGAGCCACTAATGAAAACACAATGGAGGTGCTTTGAAAAGGGAAACATTGAGCTAGTAGTCAATCAGTCTCACCCACTGCTTGGTCTATCACCTGAGAAAATGAGAATCAAAAAGTCACAGGCTGGCAATCTTGCACTCCAGTAATATTTAACATAGCCAACAGTTGGAAGCAACGAAAATGTCCATCAACAGAGGAATGCACAAAGAAGAAGTGGTCCATGTACACAATGGAATATTACTCTAATAAAAATTATAAATTAAATTTAAAACCAAACAAAAGTAAGGAGACATAAGCTTTTGGGGGTTTATCTGGGCACATTCCACTCTAATTTATAGCAGAGGAACACCACTGTGGGTTGGAAGGTCTATTTCCGTAGTACCAGTGTGTGGAATGAAGAAAGGCTGCAGCACTCTGGCCCTTACCTGCAAAAGCAGCTTTAAAGCCTGTGCTAATGGTCACTTCATGTGAACAAGCACTGCAGGGCTGTAAATGAAACCTGCCCTCAAAATGTCTTGTAGTAGCTAACGGCCAAAATTTTCAAAATGTGACACATACTTTAAGAAAACACTTTGAAGAACTAACCTGTAACCACAGTTTGAAAAATAAAAAGGACATGCAATAAAGCTCAATTTCAACGGATTATGAGTCACATGCAAATTCAACCACAAAGAGGTATCAGCTCACACCAGTCAGAATATCCATCAGAAAGAAAACTACAGACCATAAATGCTGAAGGTGTTGTGGAGAAATGCATACCCTCAAGTTTACGTGGGATATAACCTGGAAAGAGCCACTAAGGAGAACAGAATGGAGGTGCCTTTAAAAGGTAAACACTGAGCTACTATATGATACAGGAGGCTCACTCCTGGGCCTATAATATAAGAAGACAGAATTGGAAAGACACAGGCAAGGAAATGTGCATTGCGGCAGTATTACAATACCTAAGACATGGAGGCAACCAAAAAGTCCTTCAAGTGGTGAGTGGACAAAGAAGAACTGGTACATGTACAGATGGAATATTAGCTAGGGAAAAAAAATGAAACAATGCCATTTGCAGCACCATAGATGATTTTAGAGGTAATTGGCAAATTGTACTAAGTCACATAGCAAAAGACACATATCCTATAATATCACTTATAGATGTTACCTAAAAATTGATACCAATGAAGATATTTCCACAGAGAAATGCAATCACAGATTCATTAAACAAACTTATGATTCACCAAATGGAAAGCTGTGAGGATTGGATGCATTAGGATATTGGAGTTAACATAGATATAGAAACACATGTGAAGTATATAATCACCAAAGGCCTACGGAATACCAAGAGAAGACTACTCAACATTGTGTCATAACCTACATTAGAAAATGATCCGAAGAAATATAGATGCATGTATATGTGTAAAAGAACCACATCTTGCACACGTAGAACAAGCAAAACATTTTAATCAAGTTTGCTCTGATAAAAAATAAAAATTAAATTAACAAAACAAGAAGTAATGAGACATAAAATTAAGGGGCTTTTTGCTAGCACATTGCATTCTAATTTACAACCAGAACACGACTTCCATTAAAGTTCTGTCATCACTAATAAGGCTGCTTTATAAGCAATGTTGAAGGTAGCTTAAAAGAAGTCTCACTAATTACTGATAGTAAGAAAAATACAAACAAAAGTAAAAATCTCACTGCAAAAAGTATACATAGAGTAAGGGTAGTAGACCAAACACTTATCAAACTTTTGTAAAGAATAAAAGACAACAGTACTATGATTTTTTTAAAAAACAGAGGGCTTAGATAAATCAGAAATGAAAGAGATGATGTTACAACAGACACCACAGAAATACAAAGTATCCTACGATACACACAGGGTAACTCAGGGCTCAGACTGGACAGAGCCCACTCTCCATTCCCCTGTACATGACTTACAGGAGCCTCAGGAACTGAGGAGGGGGTCCTTGAGGGGAGGCACAAGATAGAAGATGTTAGGCATTAACATGACTGTGTTTATGTTAAACATGCTTGAACTACATTCACATGAGATGGTTTTGTCCTGTATGTATATCAGCACCTTTAGTCTGAACTGCAGATCTTTAGCTTCACCACCTCTGCTGACAGCATTAGCTTCACCTGCTGTGGACCGTCTCCTATAGGATTTCTAGAACCACAAAGCATTGAAGCTTCACAGGACCCAGAGTCTGTGCCACTCCACTCAGAGTCTCAACTGCTCTCAGAGACTCAGAGTCTCAACAGAGACTCCACTCTTGGAGGGCACACACAAAGTAGTGTGCACATCAGGACCCAGGGGAAGGAACAGTCACCCCATAGGCAAATGACCAGACTTACCTGCTAGTTTTAGAGGGTCTCCTGCAGAGGCAGAGAGCGGCTGTGGCTCACCACGGGGACAATGACACTGGCAGCAGAAGTTCTGGGAAATACTCCTTGGCGTGAGCCCTCCCAGAGTCCACCATTAGCCCCACCCAAGAGCAAGGTAGGCTCCAGTGCTGGATCACCTCAGGCCAAACAACCAACAGGGAGGGAACCCAGCCCCATGCATCAGGAGAAAAATGGATTAAACTTTTTATTAAAGTTTTATATAATCCACAGACAAGCAGATTAAAGCTCTACCCACCAGAGCAACACCCAGCTCTACCCACCACCCGTCCCTCCCATCCGGAAGCTTGCACAAGCCTCTAAGATAGACTCATCCACTGGAGAGAAGAGAGCAGAAGCAAGAAGAACTACAATCTTGCAGGCTGTGAAGGAAAACCACATTCACAGAAAGACAGACAAAATGAAAAGGCAGAGGACTGTATACCAGATCAAGGAAGAAGATAAAACCCCAGAAAAACGACGAAATGAGGTGGGGATAGGCAACCTTCCAGAAAAAGAATTTGGAATAATGATAGTGAAGATTAAATATACTATTAATCATTGTGGTATTATAAATCATAGCTGGAGGCTGAGGCAGGCTTATCCATACTCACCTGGAAAAAATTACACCCTCATCGTCAATTGCCCATATAGGATGAATGACAGCTATTATAAAGTATATTCCAATTATAACAATCCTAAACATATTAATTTATATGATAACAACACTCTCTTCTTATTATTTATGCCCAGATCATGTACTACAAGAGTATCATTATCGCACACATTAGATAAAACACCTCCTATCACAATCCTTTTCCTCACCATCATAGTATCATTAGGACATCGCCCATCACTATCAGGGTTTTTACGCAAATGAATAATTATCCAAGAGATAACAAAAATGACAACATCATTCTACCAACACTAATAGCCATCATAGCATCCTCAGCAAATATTTTTACTTGCAGCTAACATACTCCACATCACTAACTATATTCTCTTCTTTAAAAAACACAAAAACAAAACAATTTGAACATACAAAGAAATAACCTTCCTATCATCACCAATCATAATACCCACACGATTACTACACATAACACCAATTCTGTGGGTGCTGCACTAGGAATTTAGGTTAGTTCAGACCAAGTGCTTTCAAAACCCTAAACAAGTAAAATTTACTTAATTCCTAAAAATAAGGATTGCAAGACTTTATCCTATGTCAATTGAATATAAAGCAAACATTGTAATTAAAGCCAAATCTTTCCGAGATTGATGAGTTTTAACCCCAGGAAACTTTAGTTAACAGGCAAATCCTCTAGTCAACTGGCTTCAGTCTACTTCTCCTTCATTTGAGCAAGAAAAAATAAACAGGAAAATCACCGGCAGAATTGAAGCTGCTTCTCTGAAGTTACAATTCAATTTGTTGATTCCCCACAGGGTTTCCCAGAAAGGGCTCAATCTCTGTCTTTAGATTTACAGTCGAATGCTAGCTCAGTCTTTTTACCTCTGTCCATACACTGCTGATTACTTTCAACAAACCACAAGGATATCAGCATTTTATATTTACTATTTGGTGCTTGACCTGGAGTAGCAGGCAGCACCTTCAGTATATTAATCCAGGCTGAGCTATGCTAACCTGGAGCGCTACTTGGAGATGCCCACATCTGTAAGGTAGTCATAACAGTCCCTGTACTTGTAATAATTTTCTTTAGAGTTGTATCCATTATGATTGCACGGTTGGAAAACTGACTTGGACCACTAATAACTCGGACACCTGAGGTAGCATTTCCCCAAATAAATCATGTAAACTTTTGACTACTTCCCCCATCATTCTTACTCCTACTCATATCACCAATAGTAGAAGCTGGTTCTGGTATCAGTGGGACCGTATATTCAGCTCTAGCCTGCAATCTGGCCCACACAGGAGACTCTGTCGACCTAACCATTTTCTCCTTACATTTAGCAGGTGTCCCTTCAATTCTTGGTGCTATTACTTTTATTACCATAGTCTTTCATACAAAACCAGCAGTCATACCCCAATACCAAACACCATTATTTGTTTAATCTTCCCCAACTATAGCCATATTACTATAATTACCAGTGTCAGTCCGAGCAGCCAGAATTGCCATACTGTTAAGAGACAGAAATCTAAACACTACTTTCTTTGACCCTTCAGGAGGAGACCGAATCCTATACCAACACCTGTTTTGATTCTTTGGTCACCCTGAAGTCTGTATTCATGGCCTACCAGGGTTTGTTATAAACTCACATATCATTACATACTATTTAGGACAAAAAGTGCCTTTCAGCTATTTGGGAATAGTGAGTCATGTCTACTGGCTTTTTAGGATTTCTCTTGTGGGCCCATCATATGTTTACCATGGGGATAGCTGTCGACTCGGGAGCATACTTTGCATCAGCTACCGTAATTACTTCCATCCCTACAGGAGTCAAAGTATCTAGCTGATTAGCAACTCTTTCTTTAATTTTTCTCCTTTTTTTTGGCTGCGTTGGGTCTTGGTTGCTGCACGTGGGCTTTCTCTGCTTGCTGTGAGCGGCAGCTACTGTTCGTTGCGGTGCGCGGCCTTTTCATTGCAGTGGCTTCTCTTGTTGCAGAGCGCAGCTTCTAGGCACGTGGGCTTCAGTAGTTGTGGCTTGCGGGCTCTAGAGGGCAGGCTCAGTAGTTGTGGTGCACTGGCTTTTTGCTCCGTGGCATGTGGAATCTTCCCAGATGAGGGCTCGAACCCGTGTCCCCTGCATTTGCAGGCGAATTCTTAACCACTGCTTCATCAGGGAAGTCCCAGAATCGCAGTCTCCCTTTTAATATACCTTAAGCCCAAAGAATCCATTGAAAATTGCTATAGAAAATAAGACAATAAAATATTGTAAGGACTATAACAGAAGCATATAGTACACAGTTCATATAGACATATTCCAAGCAGTTACAAAGTATATTAAAAGGGGGGCTGCAATTTCAAAAAATAACATAAATTATACCCACAAACTCCTAATCTTTCCTGAAATGTTGCAATCTGAAACCCTATTGTAGGAAGCAGAAGATTCCAGGAGACATTCTGCAAATGAAGGACTCTAAACCCTGTGGTTGGATAAGGAATTCTGGAAGGAAGGTATCCTCACCCAAGGAGAGAAGGTTCCTATACTTCTCTAACATCACATCCCTGTACAATTCCCACTGATCTTGGTCCAGGCATTCTCACTCCTCTTGAGAGAAATCTATGGCCATATCCTGGAATGTCAGCAGTCCCTGAAATTAAAAGTGCACATGCCATGTGGCCACGGAAAGAGTTCATACTGTGCCCCAAGAAGCAAACAGCAAGAGAACTGGTTTTAATTTAGAAGAGTGTCTTCAATTATCCACTAATATATATGTGTATATATATATATATATATATATATATATACACTTTACAAAGTAACTTTCTCTACCTTATTTCTAACTCCAGGAAAAGAGTATGGCATGTGATCCACAAAACCACTATAGAGACTATACTTATCTGGAAAAGAAATGATAAAATGATGGTTTCAACAAAGGCATATGCATTTTTGAGTGTTTTATTTATATCAAACTGGATAAAATGTGTGTATTTCTCAGACAGAAAAGACATGTCGAGGTAGAAATGTACCTTTCAACTATTCATGGGTACACAGGTACACTGGGGAGATTGTAAAAGTGCAGACTGAGATTCAGTAGGTCCGGTAGGCCTGAGTTCTATTTTTTTAACAAGCTTATTTTTAACTAGTGATGCCACAGTCTCTGATTCATTAACGACAATTGTGAATAGCAGAGACATAATTAGAAAGGTAAAAATTCATATTTAATTTTGAACTTAAAGTGTTTTATGGATTTTACACCTTTAACAGGACAGTAAGCACAGCAGCAACAATCATTTGTGAATATTTACTATAGACCATGTATCTTCCTAACATTTTTGTGTAGGATTCCAGGAAAAAGGCCTGGGCTGCGGTCACGGTGGGCGGGACCCCCAGGCCGGGCCGCCCCACCAGGATCCCCGACCGGCCCCTGCGGTCCTGGCGGCTCCCTCCCCCGGCACGCCCCTCCCTCCCGGAAGGCCTCGGAGCCACCGTTTCCGCAGATCTGGAACTCCCGGCTCGGGGTCTCTTCCCTCCGCCATCACGGAACTGCCCCGGAGTCCGAGGGGAGGGAGGCCTCACTGAGGCTGCCAGCTCTGGAGGGGACCCAGCGGCTGAAGCCGCGACAGTCGGGGGGACGGCGGGCCTGGTAAGTGGGCGCCAATCCTCCGCCTGGTCCGGTGTCCGGGCGGCAGCGCAAGACCAGCTTTTGGGAGGCAGTTGTTTGCTGCCCCCCGCCGCTGCTGTGCAGAATGAGCGGCCCCCAGCGTCTGGTCCGGCGAACTTTGGTCCCTCCTCTCGCCCCTGCCCTCGGCCTGGCTTGCGGGGTCTGGGGAGCGTGGGGGGGGTGTCGGCCTGAGCGTCCTGAGGGGAAACGGTGCAAGGGAGGAGCAGGGTCTGCCAGCAGCGTCAGCGCCCCTCCTCCCGAGTGCGGGGAAAGCGGCTGAAAACTCCTTCCTAGGCTCGCAGGCCCTTTATTCAACCGAGTCCCTCTGCGCTCCTTCCTCCCTGAGCTAAAGTACCAGGGGGAGGGGACAGGGCAGGGGCCTGGCGCAGGTAATGGGGGACACCAGAAGGTGATTGTTAACTAAGGAAAACCAGCTCTCCCAACGTGAGGAATGTAGCGCTTTTCTTTGTATGCGAAGATGCCAGAGTCTGGGCTCACTGAAATCCTCCCTTTCATATGCACCTCAGCTCTCTGGGGCCTGCATTCTGTATTTGCATATCCTGAGTGCCTCAGGGCCCGCGGCTCACACTGGAGGGCTGCAAGTGCTGATGACTGTGACATCCTTTGTTTACTGAGATGGCAAGAAATATTCCATTTCTCACAGGCTTGAGGGGCACAGAGTGAAAAGGTGTCAGAGAATCTCACTCAGCATGTACTTTGGTTTACATATAGATAATATTTATACTTAACTGTGCTGATAGAGGTTCTCAAGTCCAATCAACTTGTACTACTGCCCTCTATGTATTCCTTTCATCAATATCATAAGATACATGCCTATAGAATTGACTTAATCCATTTAAATAGGATAATGATTTTTAAAGGAAACAGAAATATAACTACAAAACCTTTACCACTAAAGGCTGGGTCTGGGACAACCTAAATAAATGTTCCATTCTTAAAATATTGAAAGATGTATTCAATAGAAATATCAACAAAATGACAATAAGGGCAGCAGAATGTTGAAATGTTCTGTCTTTATCATTAAAGTGGCAGAAAATCATTTATTGGTAGGCACTGGGGGCAGAAGATGCCTGATTTTATATCTTTGTCATATTTGTGCAGTTGTTTCAACAAGTAACTTAAAGACAAAATGGAAAAACAAAGAGGTTTGTGCCTGAGATCATGTTGATGTGAAACCAGGGATGGCCACCTTGTGCCAGGTGAGTTAATTTTACCTGGCAGGTGTACTGCAGGGCTCCTGAGAAGCAAGGGTTGGAATTTTTCTGCTGGGTGCCCCTTAGGTTCTGTGACTTGATTGACTGTGAATCATGATTCAGGAAAGACCTGGTCACAGGAAAAGGGTGGGAATAGAGTGATTTGGGGAGCAGCTAACAATATTCATCACAGCTCATGGCCTGAATGAATTTTAAAGAAACAGGAAAACAAATGCTTCTTATGGAATCAGAGAATGTGAGGGCTGGACAATCCCAGAAAATGAGGAACACCCGTCCCATTTTCCAGATGAGAAAACAGAGGCCCAGCAAGGTGAAATCCCTCACCCAAGGTGCACCCGTCTCTCCTCCCCACTACATGGTCCATGAAAGCAGGACTCTTCCTGTTGTGATCACTGCTGAACCCCAAAAAGGGCCAGGCATCTAGCAGCTGCTCCAAAAATTTTGGTTGACTGTAGGAACAAAGTTATTTCTTTCTCACTCTTATTCAGGTTGTGCCAAGAACTCCCCAGGTTGCAATGTAATTCAATAAATGTAAATATTAACTGAGTTTTGTTGTGATGAGGACTTAGGCTTTGAAGGTGACAGACTTGGTTCAGATCTTGGTTCTGCCACTCAATAGCTGTTTGGCTTTGGGAAAATTACTAAACCTCTCTGATATTATTTCCTCCTTTGTAAAGTGGGGATAAATCTATCTGAGCCAGCAGAGCACCTGCATGAGAGATGTGCACTAAATATTGGTCTTTCTCACTCTCCCACGCCATCTCTCTGTTCTTCCCAGAGAAGTTGTACAGAAGGATATAGTACATTTTTAAAAAATTAATTAATTACTTAAGTAATTAATTAATTGTTTGGCTGCGTTGGGTCTTCGTTGCTATGTGCGGGCTTTCTCTAGTTGCAGCGATCGGGAGCTACTCTTTGTTGCGGTGCGTGGGCTTCTCATTGCGGTGGCTTCTCTTGCTGCGCTTGTTGTGGAGCACAGGCTCTAGGCGCGCAGCCTTCAGTAGTTGTGGCCTGCAGGCTTAGTAGTTGTGTCGCATGGGCTTAGCTGCTCCACAACGTGTGGGATCTTCCCAGACCAGGGCTCAAACCTATGTCCCATGCGTTGGCATGCAGATTTTTAACCACTGCTCCACCAGGGAAGTCAGATATAGTACTTTATAAAGAGGGGTTTTAATTTATTTCAGATAGTGTACATTTTTCTTGTAGAAAAGATTATTCCACTAGAGAAACATTAACAGGCAATACCACTACAAATGCAGTATTCTATGGGTTAGATATTATCAGCAAATTTTTTAAGTAATTGGGCAAATGCCAAAGCACAAGGTACTGGGGAGTAAGAAAATTCAAATCTGGGGTGCCCCCACTTCAATTTCAAGAGCACAGTGTCTTTTTTCAAAACCATGTTTCATCTGTTCTTTTTTTCTCATCCATCCTCTGTGTCTGCCTTTCTCAAGAAGGCTCAGATCCTCCGCTTTCACACCATCCCGGCTGGCTGTGCTCCAGTTCCCACCCTGGAACCTCTGCATGCATGGGTGTGCCTGCTCTCCCTGTGCATCACCAGATTTGCCAGGGAGCTGCTGTATCGTGCACTTCTTGCTGTACCCCAGAGTGCCTAGACCGTTCTGGTACATGAAGTACACCCTCATCACCATGTGTGCACGCCCATCTCCTTACCTTATATCCTGCCTCTAAGCCAGGCTTGGGAGTGACTACAGTGTGCAATCAGCTGTTAGGTGCTGGGATCAAAGTGAAGTTCCCAACTTTTGAAGTTGCAGGCTTGAGGGCCACACAGTGATTTAAAGTCGGGTCGCCTGACTTAAAGGGGGGGCTGATTGATTTAAAGCCAAAGCAGCTGACTTAAAGCCTGCGTCCCTCAGCTGCAGGACGAGACCAACTTTGGCGGTGCACAGGTTCGCTCCAAGCCAGCACTGCTGTTCAGGAAGAGCTTCCAGTAGCACCTTAGTGCAGGGGGACTTGGTGCGTTGTCCTGCCCCTGCCCTCAGAGGGGGGCCACCTGCTCTTCTGGGGGAGAATCAGGGAGGGGGAAGTGCAGAGTCCCACCTGGAGTTGCGGCACCCCTGTCTGATGGCAGGGAAGGGGGGGCGGGGCTGTGTGGTGTCCTGGGGCTGGACTCACCAGGTCGACTCAGCCTCGTAACTTCCTGCCACACACCCCACAAGAGTTTCCAATAATATATAATTGCTCCTTAGGTTCTCGGTCTTCAAACTCATACCCGGGCTCCCAGGTCCGTTGATTCAGCCAATTCCTCTGTGCCCTTTCTTCTATTAGATACGGTCCCAGAGGGAGAGGCTGGGGGATGGGACTGGAGGGACCCCAGCAGCAATGGCCTCAGCTGACTAAAGAGAGCCGGGGCCTGCGCTCTCACACATGTGCGAGGACACTTAAGGCGGAATCGAGGGGGCCAGTTAGAGGCAGTCCTTGCTGCCTCAAGTGAGTATGGATCACCGTCCGGTGGGGAGCACGCTGAGCCCTGAGAAGTACTGTTAGGAGGATGTGTTCCTCCCTCGGCTTCAAGGACGTGGGTGGACTTCAGGGCTCCAGTTCCCCTCCAGGCCTCCAGGTCCGACTGCACCCCGGCGGCCTTGCAGACCTGGCTTCCTGTCCCAGAACTTGTCAGGCTCCAGAAAGTATCCAGACTGCAGAGATGGTGCCTGAGCGCTCCAGCTTAAGAAGTGCTGTCCCTGGGGACCCAACAGTGGCGGGAGGAAGGGTGAAGGGAGGAGGGGGATGGGGTAGGGTGGGGTGGCTGCCCCGGGAGACGTTGAGAGAGAAATATCGCCCCCTCACACCCCCTGCTCCCTGCAACTGACCCATTGATGCCATAGGATCTCAGGGCCGTTTAGTCAGAGATGCCTCTGCTTCTTTACTCCTGTGTTCAAAACTGTGCAAAACCAACTCTTCATCGTCTTACTTCCTTGCCAGGACTTTTAAAGCACTGTTCTTTTGAAGCACTCATTGCCTAAATTGCAGTTTGGAGCTGTCCCAGCTATTTAAAAGCGTTTTCATTAAACTGAGACTAAATCCTACTCTTTTGGAAAAACGACCTTCACTTCAGAGGAGATCGTCTTTTCTGCCCATTCCTTCCTTCTACTGCCCTCTTAAGAACCCCTGTGCTCAAAGAGCTTGGTGGTTTATTTTTTGCTTGATGTCAAAAAGAAACCTTCCCCATGCACCCCAAAAAGCTTTCCTGGAACATAGGTGTTTCACAACCATGACAGTGTTTTTCAGTTCGTATACACTCTTTAGACTGCCTAGCGATCCTTCCAAGAGCCAGAGGTGAGCAACACCTTTACTTATTTGATTGGATGCCCTTCAAGTTTAGGAAGGTCACATTCTTATGTTCCAGCAGATAAGACAGAGCCCTGGATGGCTGTGGCTGTGATTAGATAACTTCTGGTGATTTTATTTCCCTTACTGAGCTGCTGCTTCTAGGTTAAATTCATTTTATAACCTGTCCATTTTCAAAGAAAGACTGACAATGTCACTGTAATAGGTCAGGAGACTGAGCTCAGGGTTGGTCAAAGGTACTCACAGGGAGGAAGGTGGATATAAATAGGTGGGTAAAATAGGAGGATTGGCAAGTACAGCCAGGACAACCGTGTTCACCATGCATACTAATAAAGGCCAGGATCTCCTCATTTATCTCTGGTGTGAAGTTCTGATGGTTTCACAGGATCAAACTCAAATCATACTTAAACTAGGGGATTTCCCTGAGCATAAAAGGAAGTACCGTCCCTAGCAGGAGTCGCTGCAGAGGAATAAAGACGCAGATGTAGAGAACAGACTTCAGGACACAGGGAGGGGGAAGGGTAAGCTGGGATGAAGTGAGAGAGTGGCATGGACATATATACACTACCAAAGGTTAAATAGGTAGCTAGTGGGAAGCAGCTGCACATAGTACAGGGAGATCAGCTCAGTGGTTTGGGACCACCTAGAGTGGCGGGATAGGGAATGTTGGAGGGAGATGCAAGAGGGAGGGGATGTGGGGTTATATGTATACGAATAGCTGATTCACTGTGTTAAAGAGCAGAAGCTAGCACAACATGGTAAAGCAATTATACTCCAATAAAGATGTTAACAACAACAACAAAACCCCATAAAACTAAATCAATCAAGCCAACGGAGACATTGTATGTGTTTACAGTTCAAGAAATCCACAAGAGAATCCTTTACTCTGTATGCAATGAATGGTCCATTCGAAAAGAAAAAAACTTTCTAAAATGTTGTTTTTCCATTTATTGTTCAGAACATCATTTTTATACCTCTTCATTTCTTACTATTCAAAGCCAAGTCACGTGAGTTAGAGGTAAGCAGCTGATTGATTTAAAGTTGGGTCATGTGATTTAAAAACCAGTGGCAGTTGATTGATTTAAATCTCAGTCTTATGACATGAGGAGGGGGTGCTAAAAATGGCTTTTTCATCTCTGGCTGAGAATATCATATTTACCTTGGTTTTTCTTATGATTTAGAAAACTTGAGCTGTGTCTCCTTGGAATCATCAGGAGAAAAATACAGTATTTCAGGTTCGTTCTTGAAACCAACTTCTCACGGTTAAGGTGTATTGACTAAAAGATCTTCCTTCTTCAAGAGATTCCAAACCCCTGTAGGACACTTCATTGTAATTGGAGAAAAAAGAAGAATGAAATCACGCCAGCAGCTGCAGGAGGCAAGGCAGCCCCTAGGACTAGGGAAGGAGGAGGAGGCAGGGCTGAGAGTTGCCATTAGAGCAGACAACCTCCAGAGGGCGCTGAAGCACCGGCAGAGCCCACCTGCACTCCCAGTTTGGCACTGCAGGGTCAGATTTGGGTTTGGAGATGGGGTTGCTGTAACTACAAGGAGGTGAGCACAGAGGAGGAGTTGATTACTGGGCTCCTCTGACTCTCTGGCCCAAATTGCCTAGCTTCACAGGGGGGACAGAGTTTTGCTTTCAGCAACTGATGGGGCACTTCCAGGCAGGTGGGGTTGCCCAGTGACCCGACAGCCTGACAGGCTGACTGCGGTGTGACCGCCCTTTGTTTCTCCAGAACCTGTACATCAGGAGGTGCATGGCTGCGGGAGCCCATTCACCGCCCTCCCCCAAGGGGGATGGCGCCTTCCCTGGCTGTACCCTATGATCACCAGCTACTTGAAATGAATGCAAGTTTTTTGACTTCAAGGAAAAGCTCACATAACCGCTTCTGCCTCATAATTTGTGGGATTTGCTATAATGGAAGGACATTATAAAGAACAGGTAGAAAACTCACCTGTTGGTCTCCATGTAGGAGTTTATTTTGCATGAATCCCTCCTACATGAGTAGATAGAAGAGGTTTATTTTTGTTCCCGTGTGTGTAGTTGTGGCAGAGGATGTAGGTATGGTGATTCGAAGCCCTCAAAGAAATATTCTCAGAACTCTCAAGACTTCTCTTGATTGGAACCGAAAGAGACCTGGAAAAGAAAAGGAGGAGGGAGAAAGAATGACTGTTTCTCAGTAGATTCACCTTCCTGGTTGATCGCTCTGTCTTCTCCTTCCTTTGAACTTCTATGTATGTCTAATGGAATAACGTAGAAAGGCTGATTTTCATGCTTTAACAGATTTTACATCACAAAGAAACTAGAAGTGGCTAACAGAACTTATTCAAATCAATTTTACATAGAGACTTTGATATTAAATTTGTATACTGAAATGGGTTAATCTAAATTTTCTCTTTCTTTTTGAGTGAATATTTGTAACATATTTTTGTAGATAATAATTTATACTAGATATACAAAATTGTGAGAATGGGTACCATTTTTCACCACTTAAATGATTTCTTTTAAATGAATAGATCGTACACTTTAAATGCCAATGTTCTGTCTTACATGTTGCTTTTTAATTCCTTGATTTCCAAGAGTTGTGTTTATTTAATTGACTTCTATCTAATAATATGTCTCCCCTTTATTGTTTCTTACTTTATATTTTATTGATCTATAGTTAATTTACATTATTATATTAGTTTCAGAGGTACTAGTGATTCATAAATGTTTAGGATGTTCTCCATTTATACTTATTATAAAAGAGTGGCTCTATTCCCCATGCTATACAGTACATCACCGTAGATTATTGATTTTATATATAGTGAATTATACCTCAGAATCTCCTACCACTATTTTGCTTCTCCACCCTGTCTCTCCCTGCTGGTAACCACTAGTCTGTTCTTTAATCTGGGAGTCTGTTTTGCTGTTGTTGTTGTTGTATTCAATTTTTTAGATGCCACGTGTAAGTGATAACCTACCAGGCTTGTTTTCTCTGCGGCTTATTTTACTAAGCATAATACCCTCCAAGTCCATCCATGTTCTTGCAAATGGCAAAATTTCATTTTGCTGAAGTCCTCATAGAAAATCTTTTTTATTCCCTAACCTATTGCTGAACACTTGGTCTGACTCTATATCTTGACTATGGCAAATAACTCTGTTATGAACATTGGTGTGCACGTTGTTGTTTTGAAATAGTGTTTTTGTTTTCTTCTGATATACCCAAGAGTGAAATTGCTGGATATTATGGTATTTCTATTTTTAGTTTTCCGTGGAACCTCCATTCTGCTTTCCACAGTAGCTGCACTACCCATTCACATCAAGGGTGTACAAGAGTTTCCCTTTCTCCACATCCTCGCTAACCTTTGTTATATGTGACCTTTTTGATGACAGCCATTCTGACAAGACTGAGGTGGTATATCTCATAGTTTTGATTTGCATTTTACTGCCGATTAGCTATATTTAGCACCTTTGTGACTTCTGGCTGTCTATCTGTATTTTTTCCTTGGAAAAATGTCTATTTAGGTCTTCTCATTCTTTTTAAAAAGATTTTGGGTGTTTTTTTGATATTGAGTTGTATGTGCTGTTTCTGTAGTTTAGATATGAACCCTTGCTTGATCATCTTTTTGGTGTTAACCTCTTATCATGTGCAAATATTGTATCTCCTTCAGCAGCTTGTCTTTTCATTTAGTCTTTGGTTTCCTTTGCTGTGCAAAATCTTTTAAGTTTAGTGAAGTCCTATTTGTTTATTTTTGCTTTTGTTTCATTTGCCTTAGTAGACTGAAGCTAAAACAGTTGGTATCATTTATGTTGAAGAATGTTCTATATTTTCTTCTAGGGGCTTTATGGTTTCTGGTCCTACATATAGGTCTTTATTCAGTTTTGTGTTTATTTTATATATGGTGCACTAAAATAATCTAATTTTATTCTTTTCTATGTAGCTGGCCATTTTCCCAATACCACTTATTGAAGAGACACTTTTTCTCTCCATATTGTCCACTTTGTCATAAATCAATTAAATATAAGTGTGTGGGCTTATTTCTGGGATCTCTAGTCTATTCCAGTGATCATTGTGTCTGTTTTTGCTCCGGTACGATTCTCTTTGATTACTGTCGCTTTTCAGTATAATCTGAAGTCAAGGTGCGTGATGCCTTCAGCTCTGTTCTGTCTCAAGATTGTTTGGCTATTTGGGGTCTTTGTGTTTCTATACAAATTTTAAAATTACTTTTTCAAGTTCTGTGAAAATGCTTTGGTATTCTGAAAGGGATTGCATTGAATCTGTAGATTGTCTTTGGTAGTATGGTTATTTTAACAGTATTAATTCTTCCAGTCCACGCACATGCTATATTTTCCCATCTTTTTCTGTTGCCTTCAACTTCTTTCACCAAAAGCTGATAGATTTCTGAGTACATGTCTTTTACTTGCGTAGGAATGTTTGTTCCTAGGTATCTTATTTTTTTGGTGTGATTGCATATGGTATTGTTTTCTTAATTTTTTTCTTTCTCACAGCTTTGAATTTTGTTTTTTCTTCATTTTCTAATTCCTTCAGGTGTAATGGTAGGTTGTTTATTTGATATTTTTCTTGTTTCCTAAGAATAAGCTGTATCACTGTAACTTCCCCCTGTGAACTGTGTTGTTTGTTTCCCATAGATATTGAATCATTGTGTGTTCATTTTCATTTGTCTTGGGTATTTTTAGAATCCCTCTTTAATTTCCTCAGTGTTCCTTTCTTCCCCTTTTACTCACTTCATCTGTGATGTGAGGACTATCTTTAATATGATGTTTGGATTTCTTTCAGTTTTGTGTGTGTGTGTGTGTGTGTGTGTGTGTGTGTGTGTGATTATTTAAGTTGCTGAGCTCTGAATTTCACATAGACACTAACAACCCTGCATTGTTACTCTGCTCCCCCACAGTTACTGAATTTGACCTTATATTTTACATCTACTTGTTTTGTGTGTCCCTTAACTACTTATTGTGAATATAGATGATTTTATTACTGTTTTCTTTCATCCTTCCCATTAGCTGTGTACATGGTTGATTTACTACCTTTGTTGAATATTTGTCTTATCCAATGAGGTTTTTCCTTTAGTAAGTTTCCTTTCCTAATTTTTATGTTTCAGTCGTGGCCTTTCCTTTTTCACTGAGAAAAGCCCCTTTAAGATTTCTCATAAAGCTGGTTTGGCGATGCTGAGCTCTTTTAGTTTTACTTCTCTGTAAAACTTTAGATCTCACCATCAAATCTGAAGGGGAGCCTTGCTGGGTAGAGTTTTTTTGTTTATAGGCTTTTCCCTTTCACGACTTTAAATATACCATGCCACTCCTTTCTGGCATGCAGAGGTTATCCTGGAAAGTCAGCTGATAACTTTAAGCAAGTTCCCACATTTGTAACTTGTTGCTTTTCCTTTGCTCCTTATAATAGTGTCTTTTTATCTTTATTTTTTTGCATTTTAATTACAGTGAGTCTTGGTGTGGTCCTCTTTGGGTTGATCCTGTTTTGGCCTTACTGTGTTTACTGGACATGGATGTCTGTGTTCTTTCCCAGGTTATGGAAGTTTTCAGCTCTTATGTCTTCACGTATGATCTACACTGCTTTCTCTTTCCTTTTTGTTTCTGGGTCCAGTATAATGCAAATATTAGTACACTTGATGTTGTTTCACAAGTCTGTTCAACTTTCCTCATTTCATTTTAATCTATTGTTTTACCATTCATCTTCAGTGATTGCCAGTACTCTGTCCTTCAGTTTTCTGATTCATTCCTCTGTATCATTTAGTCTACAGTAGTTTCCTTTTAGTGTATTTTTCATTTCAGTTATTGTATTCCTCATCTCTGTTTTGTTGCTCTTTAATGGTCTCTTTTTTAAAAATTCTAACTTCTTGCTCTGATCACCCATTCTTCTCCTGAGTTCTTTGATCATCTTTATAGTCATTACCTTGAACTCTTTGTTGGGGAGATTGGCTATCTCCACTTCACTTAGATCTTCTTCTGAGTTCTTATCTTGTTCCTTCGTTTGGATTGTGTTTCTGTGTCACCTCATTTTTCTTAACTTGCTGTTTTTATTGCTATGTATGTAGTAGGCTCGTTACATTTCCTGACCTTGGAGAAGTGGCCTTTTGTAGGAGAGGTCCTATGTGTCCCAGCAGCCCACTGTCCCCTGGTCACCAGAACTATATGTTCTAGTTGTACCCCCTATGTGGGCTGCTTGGACTCTTCTGTTGTGGTGGGCTGACCACTGTGGGTAGTCTGGTAGGCTTGGCTGCCCCCAGAGTGCATGTTTGCCAGACTCTGCCTTGTATGGAGGCTGTCTGTGCTGCTTGGTGAGGCTAAATCATAAGGCAGCTGGCTGCACAACTCTGGGGACACCAAATCTAGTGCTGGATCACTTATGGGTAGAATTGCAGTCCAGGTGATATCAGGGCTAGTGCTCAGTCACTGGTCCTGGGGCTATGCTGGCTACTGGGAGGAAGACACAGGTCCTGAGCTCTGGATGCAGGGCCCAGGAGTCGCAGAGTTGGTGTTGGGTCACCGTTCCTGACACAGCTATCTGCAGGGTCTGCGGTATCCCTAATCTTATGTTGGCATTCTGATGGGCAGGGTCAGGACCCAGCTGAGTCCATGGCTGCCTCTGGCCTGCAAGTGAGTGTTCTGGTCACACAGGCTGCTGGGCTGTGGTATTCCTGGAGTTGGTGTGTGCCTGTTGGTTTATGAAGCTGATCCCACTGCTAGAGCAGGTTTGCTCTGGATAGGTCTAAGCTCCATCCGGTCCCTTTGCAGTAATCACCTGCCGATGGTGAGGCTGATTCCAAGGTCAGAGCAGACTTACTTGTCAGAGGGGCCAGGGACTTTGGGGTTGGTGCCTGTCCACTGAGGGGTGGAGGCTGGTCCTGGGGCTTTTGGAGGCTAGGTCCATGTCCAGGGGCGGCTGTGCTTTGAGAGGGTCTGAAGGCAGCCTGTTTGCTGGTGGATGGGGCTATGCCCCTGCTCAGTTAGTTGCTTGGCCTACAGCATCCTAGTATTTGTGTCTGTAGTCTGGTGGAAATGGGTAGGGCTAGGTCCTGAGGCTAAAAAATAGAGGGAGGATTCTGAAATTATGCTTGCTGGTACCAGTGGCCATGAGGTAGAAGGAGCTCCCCCAAATGACTGCTGCCAGTGTCTATGTCCCTGAGGCTGTGCTGTAGTTGCCTCTTGTCTCTCTTGGAGTCTCTCAAAGATCAGGAGGTAGGTGTGGCCCAGGATCCTTTCAAATGACTGCTTCTGTTCTGATTCTCGGATCATGTGGGATTTTGTGAGCATCTATTTAGAGTGGGGTCTCTATTTCCCACAACCCTCTGGCTCTCTGGAAAATAAGCACTACTTGTCTTCAAAGCCCAACTTTCTAGGAACTCTTCTTTCCATCACAGGATCCCTGGGCTTGGGAGCCTGATGTTGGGTTCATACCCCTTGCTACCTGGGAGCACCTCAGAAATTGTAATTATTCTTCCATTTGTGGGCCACCCACCTGGTGGTATGAGTCTTGACTCTATTGAGATTTTGCCCTTCCTTCCTGTCTTGCCGAGGTGCCTTCCTTATATCTTTAGCTGTAAAACATCTTTTATGGTAGGTCCCGGCCTTTTTCATCAATTGCTGTTCAGTAAACAGTTGTGACTTTGGTGTGCCCATGAGAGGCATCAAGCTCTGGGTCTTTGAATGCTGCCATCTTGGACAATCTCTCCACTTCATTCTTAAATCATATTATTTAATTTTTCTTAGTATCTTATTTGATTAGCGACAGTTTGAAATGTGTTATCACTCATGTTTACTTCGCCTGTTTTTAAAAATTGGATAGTGCATTCATTCATTTTGAAATGAAGGTAGTGACCTGTGAATTTTCATGCCTCAAAAATCAAGTATAGGACAAAAGCCTTTTTTTACCTGTGTTACCCTCAAACTCTGCACCCCACCCCAGCCTGGGGATTAACCTCTTGAACCCATGCTCACCTTCTCTTTTTGGACAGTTAACCATCACTGCATCTATATGTGTGTTGACAAAATAAACTCTAGTCTTTCCAGTTTTTGTGTTTTGTTTTTTGGTTTAGGGAACAGTCTTACTAGGAATGTACATATACTGGTCTGCTGAAGGTCATATATAAGCCTGTCAAGCACATTAGCAGAATTGGAATTGCTTGTATATACACTTTGATAAATTTTAGAGACAGGGCTTCCCTGGTGGCACACTGGTTGAGAGTCCGCCTGCCGATGCAGGGGACACAGTTTCGTGCCCCGGTCCGAGAAGATCCCACATGTCACGGAGCAGCTGGGCCGTCAGCCATGGCTGCTGAGCCTGCGCATCTGGAGCCTGTGCTCCTCAACGGGAGTGGCCACAACAGTGAGAGTTTCGCGTACCGCAAAAAAAAAAAAAAAAATTTTAGCGACAATTGTAGAACAGAAGTAAATTGTATTTCAAATCCCACAGTTTTCTCACACCATGAAAACCCTTCCCATTTTAATATATTTGTGTGTAGTTTATCTTTATGCCCATACCATATTTCCCAGAGATGGGTACGTGTTCTGTTTCTTGCTAGCACATTTTCCGTATTGTTCAAAGTCAGGCGTTTAGTGGTTTTAGCATGATCATATTTCCATAAACATGCAAATACAGTATCTTCTCTCACACTGTCTTTTACGCCCTGCTCATATATATTGCCCTCCTAATTCTCACTCCTGGTCTTTCTTTATGTTCTTCATCAACCTGGATAGGTTACACTATTTTCTCCCTTATTCAAGACCAATATAATAGAATAGAACACCCATAAATAAACCGTGGTATATGGCCAAATGATTTTTGACAAGTTGCCAAGGCTTTTCAAAGTAGAAAGGATAGTGTTTTCAACAAATGGTGCTGAGAAGTCTTGTTGTCAACATGCAAAAGAAGGAAGATGGACCCTTACCTAACATCATATGCAAATATTAATGAAAACGTATGAAGAAACTAAATATAAGACCTAATAAAATAAAAAGTCTTAGAAGAAGACACAGGACAAGAGTTTCATGACATTGGATTTGGCAGTGTTTTCCTCAATATGAAGCGAAGGAACAACACAGGTACAGCTAACAAAAAATAAACAATTTGCAGTACATAATTTTAAAAAAATGTGTATCAAAGAAAGGTAAACAGAATAAAATGTCAACCCACAAGATGGGAGAAAGTATTTGAAAGCCATCTATCTGACAAGAGATTTCTATTCAGAATATACAGAGAACTCCTACAACTCAACAAAAAGCAAACACCCTGATTCAAAAATGGATCAAAGACTTCAAGAGATGTTTATATATTTGTGTGCATGCATACACACACAAGCACACACACATACACAAGCAGAAACAGGTATTGGTGAGGATGTGAGGGAGCTGGAAGCATTGTGCTATGTCAGTGGGAATGTAGAATGATACAGGTGCTTTGCAAGGGTATGGCAATTTTTCAGATATTGAAAAATAGAATTACTACATGATCTAGGAATTTTACTATGAGGTATACCCAAAGGAATTGAAATCAGGGTCCTAAAGAAATATTTGTACTCCAGTGTTCAGAGCAGTAATAATCACAGTAGCTAAAACATGAAAGCAACCTAAGTGTTCATCCACTAGTGCCTGGATAAGCAAAGTGTGGTGTACCTATATAATACAATATTATTCAGTGTTAAGACAGAAAAGACCTAGGAATATGCTACAACATGGAGGAATCTTGAGGAAATTTAGCTACCAAAAATGCCTTTTTGTGACTTTTAGTGAGTCATAACAATACAACTACTTATTTCAATTATATGGGGTACTTAGTGTAGTCAAAACCATAGAAATTGGGAGGGTAATGATGCTTTTCAGGTTGTTATCGAACAAAAAGGAAAGTTATGTTTAAAGGATATAGAGTTACAGTTTTAAAACGTAGAAAAGAATTAGAAAGATAAATGGCGATGTTAATCGCCCAATATGAATGTATTTAATATCACTGAACGGTGCACTTTATAATAATTCACATGTTATATTTTATGTTATTTGCTTTTACTAACATACAAAATTGGGAAAGAATGTAATATCAGGAAAGGGAATGGCCCTGAGATAGAGCAGAGAGTAATCAGAAGGGTGAGATATTGTATATGTTGAAGAAGAAGAGCTGGGAGTTTTCTTTGGACAGAAGAGACTTTATTAAAAAAAGAAAAAAATTAATCTTAGGGTGTATTAAATAGATATTTGTGGGTGTACTGCTATCTCCCATGGGTTATCTTAAAGAGTGTTTAATAAAGTCCATAAGGCTTGCTGAGGCTTTTTTAAAAACTGGATTCCCTAGGAGATAATTAGAGGGTGGTACTTATGTCTAGGTTGACAGAGTTTGCAGGGAAGACGAGCCTGAGGACAGTGGAGGTCCTGAGAGTGTAAGTACATGGAAATTAGAAAAGAAATAATAAAGGGAATTAGGAAAACTTTGGACTTCGAAGGTCATGTATTCCTGAGTCAGGCTTGAGGTTTCTAAGGAGTTATATACACAGTTGTTCTTTGGATTACTTGTTGATAAAGATAAGTGGAAAAACTAGAGTCATTTCCAAGTGTAGGTAAGATAAAATGAGAGGATGGAGGTGGAAAGTAGGGAGGCCCAGATAAAAGTTGGAAGGTCATATTGGGCCACGATGGTGGTAATATCCCGCAGAACAGACGGTAGGGCAGACTATGGATTCATCTTTCTTATTTCGGCTCCCCACCTCATCCTTAATAATTCTTTGGGAATATTTCATTGCTCTGTGATGCAAGTACAGAATTCGAGTGAGGAGACTACACCCTCAGTGTCAAGCTGTCTGAGTCAGTGTGCTTCAAATGATGGAGAACTATTGCTTCTTTATGAGAAGAGTTAGTACCTCGTAGCTAAGCTTAAGCTGGAGCTTATGCAATATTGATTCCATTTTATATATACTGTTGACATGGAGGTTCCTCCTCCTCTTTTCTTGACCATTATGAAATGAATCTATATTTCTCAATATTTAAGTATATCAGATAAATACATTAAGGAAAGGAATCTTATATATTGCTCCCTGCATAGTTTGCTCTTTCTTGTTTCTCTTTTACCTTTACTAAATTAGCACAGGGAGAGACCTTGAAATGATCTAATCAGGAGAAATTAGAACATCATATTTCTAGAGAGGTTGGTTGGAAAGAGCAGGGGTCCCAGTGAGAATCAAAGCTTCTGTTTCTACTTGGCAGTGTGCCTGTATAAAGTAGAGGGCTCCAGGAATTATCATAGAATATTGCAATGTCCCTGCAGGAGATCATTAAGAGAGGCCGGATCTGGTACCAGATCAGTGTACTATGACATGTTTGTCAGTCATCTGATGTGAGATTCTTAGAGCCAATCCCATATGGTAGGGCTGAGTGCAGATTGATGAAGAACCTGTGAAAGCCGTTGATTGCATGTTAAAGATGAAGCTTGATTTTGGGGAGAATTTTCTTACCTGACTGAATGTCACCCTTCTGTGGGGATGAGATTCTGTGCTTTTCCTCTCTTAATGACCGCTGACTGAACATCATTAGAGGATCATGTCTAGAAAGCATTCTTTATTTAATTTCTTAAAGAAGAAGACATAGAAAACATTTTTATCCACTTTCAAATTGAGGATCAAGGGGAATGACAGCAGTGAAAATGTCAGAGTAGGGAGCTCTGGCTTGTGTCCATCGCCAGAAACACTGACATAGGTGGTAAAACCTGTCAGAATGATCTTATCAACACGTGAAAGTTTTCTTTTCTTCTTCACCCTGTACATTTATCTTTCATTGAAACGTAACTTACTACAGGATGTGGAAAATAAACAGGGAAGTAGAACCTGTATTTCCTGATGGGAGAATCATTAAGTCACCTTAGCTGTTCTGAGCTATGTCTTACTCACCATGACTGTAATTAAAACAAACAAACAAAGAAAACACTTTTTTGGTCAGTTCTCACATTCCCTCGTTAAAGACAAGGTAACAGATACAGACTTAGATCTACCAGAATTGAGCAAAATTTTGATTGTACCTGTGTTGAATATATGAGCATGACCCGCTACAAATCTTCATTATACTTATTGCCACAACTGATAAATTCCCTTTTTCCACTCCTGATATGTTGCATGTAAGGAATGCATAGGTCACTAACCCCAGCTAGTCACAGGTAAACTCTGCCACATGGATTAGTGCATGTTTTCCTTCTGGAAGACCACACATTCTCGAGTATCATGCCTGCAGAGTATCTGGGCTCTTCTTTTTTCTGGATAAGGGTTAGATAATCACCTAATTTTATGAGAAATATATAAATTGTATTTGCATATTCTTCAGGTTTTTATTTATCCATTCTCTTTCAAGCCCTAAGTGCAAATATTAAAGTGATTTCCAAGAGGGTGGTAAATAAGACAGCTACCTTTATGCTCCAAAATCAGCAATAAAGCATAATACAATTGTAAATGCATTAATGTGTGATTAATATGTGGATACTTATGTAAATGCAATTTTAGTAATGCTTTGTGGAGAGCTTCAGAATCTAGGTATTAAAAAAAAAGAAGGAGTTCTTGAAACTCTCAGGGAATTATAGAGAAGTCTTTGTGTCTACAAATATCAATCTGAAATAATGCATATTCTCTGAAATAAACTAGGCATAAAATTGTAGGAAAAAACTTCATGAGATGAAAGAGCATGTGATGGCCATATGAGAAAAAGAATATTCTCAGAGAATAATGAACAGTGTGGAGTTCAACAGGAGGGTAATACAGATTCAGAGAGTAATACTTTGGAGAGCCTAATTATGAGTTCCTCATATTTCATCTTTGGAGAGACGGTAGTCATTTGAAATATGTTATAAGATGACATTAACATACTTAAATACTTCCATTTAGAAATGACCACTTAGAACCAGAATAAATGAAAGAGAACACAAATTTATGTTTCTGTTGATTTTTAAAGACCTCAGGTGAGTGCTGATAATTTAAAAATACATGATGTCTTTCACTGCAAAGTAAAGGAGCTGTTACAGTGGAGGATTACTGGACTGAATGTCAATATTATGACATAGTATGAGTGTGTTTCGTGTTTGGTAATTGCAATCATTGTTGCTTTTATTGTGGTCATCCATTTACAATGCTTGGTGTCAGTTGATTTATCTCTTGTAAAATAAAATACAGTCTGTGTGTGTGAAAGAAACATACATGATGTCTTGATAAAGTTGTATGGAATTTGAGATCTGGAAAAAAGCATTTCTTTTCTGTAATGCTAGGATGCTAATTGGACATTTTTTCAAGAAAGAGATTTCAGGATGCAAATCTGGTGTCTCTAAGGTGGGAAGTCAGTTCATGGCAGAACATTCTATTAAAC
>NW_020838025.1:1564-57094 GCF_003676395.1 Aethalodelphis obliquidens | reverse complement strand
TTTTTTTTTTTTTGCGGTACGCGGGCCTCACTGTTGTGGCCTCTCCCTTTACGGAGCACAGGCTTCGGACGCGCAGGCTCAGCGGCCATGGCTCACGGGCCCAGCCGCTCCGCGATATGTGGGTTCTTCCCGTACCGGGGCACGAACCCATGTCCCCTGCATCGGCAGGCGGACTCTCAACTACTGCGCCAGCAGGGAAACCCTCATGTATCTTTTTGACTTATAGTTTTGTCTAGATATATGTCCACAAGTGGGAATGCTAGATCATATGGCAACTCTCTCTATAGTTTTTTTAAGGAACCTCCATACTGTTTTCCATAGTGGCTGCACCATCTTACATGGCCACCAACAGTGTAGTAGGGTTCCCTTTTCTCCATACTCCCTCCAGCATTTGTTAATTGTAGATTTTTTAAATGATGGCCATTCTGATCAGTGTGAAGTATTACCTCATTGTAATTTGGATTTGTATTTCTCTAATAATTAGTGATGAGGAACATCTTTTCATGTGCCTATTGGCTATTTGTATGTCTTCTTTGGAGAAATGTTTATTTAGGTCTTCTACCCATTTTTCCATTGAGTTATTTGTTATTTTGTTATTGAGTTGTATGAGCTGTTTGTATAGTTTGGAAATTAAGCCCTTGTCAGGCTCATCATTTGCTAATATTTTCTCCCAGTCCATAGGTTGTATTTTCAGGGGTTTTTTCTTTCTTTCTTTCTTTTTTTTTTTTTGCGGTACGCAGACCTGTCACTGCTCTGGCCTCTCCCGGTGCGGAGCACAAGCTCCGGACGTGCAGGCTCAGCGGCCATGGCTCACGGGCCCAGTCGCTCCGCGGCACGCGGGACCCTCCCGGACTGGGGCACGAAACCGCGACCCCTGCATCCACAGGCGGACTCTCAACTACTGCACCACCACGGAAGCCCTGTATTTTCATTTTGTTTTGTTTTGTTTTTTCAGTATGCGGGCCTCTCACTGTTGTGGCCTCTCCCGTTGCTCCGGACGCGCAGGCTCAGCGGCCATGGCTCACGGGCCCAGCCACTCCGCAGCATGTGGGATCTTCCCGGACCGGGGCGCGAACCCGTGTCCCCTGCATCGCCAGGCGGACTCCCACCCACTGCGCCACCAGGGAAGCCCTTTCATTTTGATTATGCTTTCCTTTGCTGTACAACAGCTTATAAGTTTGATTAGTTCCAGTTTCTTTTTTGCTTTTACAGTAAGTCCCCTACATATGAAAAGTTCTGTTCCAGGAGTGCGTTTGTAAATCCAATTTGTTTGTAAGTCCACAGAGTTAGTCTAGGTACCCAACTTACACATTCGGCTATATGGTATTGTACCGTGATAGGTTTATAATACTTTTCACGCAAACAATACAGAAATCACAAACACAAAAGCAAAGAAAACATTTTTAATCTTACAGTACAGTAACTTGAAAAGTACAGTAATACAGTACAACAGCTGGGATACTCGGGATGGCATTGAGGGAACAGTCGAGAAGAGTTACTGATTGGAGGAGGGAGAGGAGGTGGGAGAAGGTAGAGGTGAAGGATTATCAGCAGTAGGAGACAGAGGGCAAGCTGCCATTTCACTCATACCTGACGTTGATGACACAAGTTCTGGTTCCTTGCTGGATTTAATTCTGTTTACCCTCTTGAAAAAATGATCCATTGATGTCTGGGTCGTAGCTCTTTTTTTCTCATCATAGATGACAAGGTAGCACTGGATTTCGTTCTGAATGGCTGCTGCCACCTTTGGGTACCATTCTAGGTTCGAGTCCTGTGCCTCAAAAACTAACAGTGCTTCCTCAAATAAAGAGGATTCCCTTGCCATTTTCTGTGTCGTGAATCTCTTCATTTCTTCAGTTACTTCTTCTTCCTCCTGTCCCTCTTCATCCTTTCTCTGGGCCTCCAATTCCATCAGTAAGCTCCTCATGTTGCACAGCAAGGAGTTCAATGAAACCCTCTTGCAGATCTACCTCCAGCTTCTCGCTGAGGGTCACTACGTTGCTGAAGACCTCTTTGGACTTCTGATCTATCTTCTCAAGTCCACAAAAATCATGAACAAACTGTGGGCAAAGGTTCTTCCAAACCCCATTCATGGTGACCACCATACCCTCACACTATGCAAAGTCAATGTTTTTATGGTCTTGTAGATGTTATAGTCCTTCCAAAGTTGTCCCTAGGTTGTTCCTGATTTGTCACTTACCTTTACTGCGTGACAAAAAGTGTGACATAAATAATATTTCTTGAAAGTCGCTCTAACTCCCTGGTCCATAGGTTGGATGAGCAACGTAGTATTCGGTGACAGATGCACTACTTTGAAGTTGGGAATGAAAGTCATCCATGAAGGGGGGTGGCCCAGAGAATTGTCAAGCAGCAAAAGAATGTTTTGCTGGAACATCCTTCTCCAAGCAATATTTCTCTATATCTGGGATAAAGTGGTGGCAAAACCTGTCCTGGAACCTGGCCTTTGTAATCCAGGATTTGGGGTTACGCTTTCTCACAACAGGAAGAGAGCCCTTGGCTATGTTTTTATGGGTTCTTGGGTTCTCCGAATGATAAACTAAGGCTTCAGCTTCATATCACCAGAAGCATTGCCGCCAAACAACAGCCTATCCTTTGCTGCTTTACAGCCCGGCATCAACTTTTCCTCCTTACTGATGTAACTTCGGTCTGGCATCCTCTTCCAGTACAGTTGTGTTTCATCTACATTAAAAACCTGGTTGGGTAAATGCACACCATCATCAATAATTTCTCAAAGTGTTTCTGGAAGTTCCCGGACAGCTACCCTATCTGCACTTGCTGCCTCTCCACTTACTTTTACATTGTGAAGGTTGGCTCTAGCCTTGAAACGATGAAACCAGCCATGGCTGGCATTAAAATATATGCCCTCTGATTCTTTGCCGTGTTTCTTCTTCAAGTCTTCATAAAGCCTTTTAGCTTTCTCTTGAATCAGCATTAAGCTGAGCAGGACTCAGCGCTGATGTTGATCGTGCATCTGCACACTGAGAAGTTTCTCCATCTCCTCCATCACTTTTCCATGCTTCTTCAATATTTTGTCAACATCACCAGCACAGCAGACTTCACATGTTCCATGATCTTGTCCTTGTTCTTTAGATTCGTGCCAATGATTGAATGATTCATGTTATAAGAATGAGCGATATCTAACATCTTTTTGCCTCACTCCACTCTCTCAATTACTTTCACTTTTGTTTCCATCATTATCGCTTGGCGCTTCTTAACAGTACCAGCTACATCACCGCTGCTTTTACGCTTGCTTTCAGACATCTTGGGCTTGAAATAAAGGTACTGTACTACTGTACTCTATACAGTACTGTAAAGTACACAAAAGCACAATCACTTATAGAGGAGGCACGCACGTGACAATGTATGCCAGACACGTGAAATAACTTACATGATTGGACATGCGAATGGACGTTTGCATCTTAGAAAGTTTGCAACGTGAAGGGTCATATGTAGGTGACTTACTGTATTTGTACTGCCTAGGGAGAACTACCTAGGAAAACTGTGTTATGATTTATGTCAGAGAATGTTTTGCTTATGTTCTCTTCTAGGAGTTTTAACGTGTCCTATCTTATAGTTAAGCATATAAGCCGTTTTGAGTTTACTTTTGTGTATGGTGTGAGGGTATGTTCTGACTTCACTGATTTGCATATGGCTGTACAACTTTCACTTGCTGAAGAGACTATCTTTTCCCCATTGTATATTCTTGCTGCCTTTGTCGAAGGTTAATTAACCATAGGTGTGTGGGTTTATTTCTGGACTATCTATTCCATTCCATTGATCCATGTATCTCTTTGTGTGCCAATACCGTGTGGTTTTGATTGCTGTAACTTTGTAGTATTATCTGAAGTTTAGGGGGGTTATGCCTCCTGCTTTGTTCTTTTTCCTCAGGATTGTGTTGACAGTTCTGACTTTTTATGGTTCCAGATAGATTTTAGGATTATTTGTTCTAATTCTGGGGAAAATGTCATGGGTAATTTGATAGGGATCACATTAAATCTGTAGATTGCTTTGGGTAGTATAGCCATTTTAACGGTATTAACTCTTCCCATCCAAGAGCGTGGGATGTCTTTCCATTTCTTTGAATCATCTTCAGTTTCGTTTACTAATGTTTTGTAGTTCTCAGCATATAAGTCTTTCACCTCCTTGGTGAGGTTTATTCCTAAGTATTTTATTTTTTTGATGCCATTTAAAAAAGGATTGCTTGTTTACATTTCCTTTCTGATATTTCATTGTTAGTGTAAAAAAATGCAACCACGGACTTCCCTGGTGGCTCCGTGGTTGAGAATCCACCTGCCAATACAGGGGACACGGGTTTGAGCCGTGGTGCAGGAAGATCTCACATGCCGTGGAGCAGTTAAACCTGTGTGCCACAACTACTTATCCTGCACTCTACAGGCCGTGAGCCACAACTGATGAGCCCGTGCCACAACTACTTAAGCCCACGTGCCTAGAGCCTGTGCTCCACAACAAGAGAAGCCACTGCAATGAGAAGCCTGCACACCACAACGAAGACTAGCCCCCACTGGCCACAACTAGAAAGCCCATGCACAGCAATGAGGACCCAATGCAGCCAAAATAAATTTTAAAAAAAAGAAAAACCAAGAAATGCAACCAATTTATGTATGTTAATCTTGTATCCTGCTACTTTGCCGGGTTTTTTTTTTAATCAATTCTAGTAGTTTTTGTGTGCAATTTTTAGGGTTTCCTTTATATATATTATCATGTCATCTGCATATAATGACAACTTTACCTCTTTCCTTCCAATTTGGTTAGATTTTATTTCTTTTTTTTTTTTGTCTGATTGTTGTGGCTAGGACTTTCAATACTATGTTGAAGAGAAGAGGTGAGAGTGGGCATGCTTGTCTTGTTCCAGATTTTAGCGGGAAGGCTTTCAGCTTATGAACATTGAGTATTATATTGGCTGTGGGTTTGTTATAAATAGCTTTCATTATGTTGAGATATGTTCCCCTATACCCACTTTGGTAAGTGTTTTTATCATGAATGGATGTTGAAGTTTTTCAAATGCTTTATCAGCATCTATTGAGATGATCATTTGTTTTGTGTTTTCCCTTTGTTGATGTGGTGTATCATGTTGATTGATTTGCATATGTTGAAACAACTTTGTGACACTGGGGTGAATCAAATTTGGTCATGGTGTATGATCCTTTTATGTGTTGTCAGATTCGGTTTTCTAATATTCAGTTGATAATTTTTGCATCTATATTTATCAAAGATATTGGCCTCCAGCTTTCTCTTTTGGTAGTGTCTTTCTCTGTGTTCTTTTTAAGTCTTTATTGAATTTGTTCCAATATTGCTTCTGTTTTATGTTTTGGTTTCTTGTTTGTGAGGCATGTGGGATTTTAGCTCCACCACCAGGGATCTAACCCGCGTCACCTGCACTGGCAAGCGAAATCTTAACTGCTGGACCACCAGTAAAGTTCCCATCTGTTTTTGGTTTATTTGTTTGTTTTAGTAAATTTCTTACTTTATTTATTTTTGGATGCATTCGGTATTCATTGCAGTTCACGGGCTCTCTCTAATTGCAGTGAAAGGGGGCTACTCTTCGTTGTGGTGTGCAGGCTGTTCATTGTGGTGGCTTCTTTTGTTGCAGAGCATGGGCTCTAGGTGCATGGGCTTCAGCAGTTCTGGCTATCAGGCTCAGTCGTTGTGGCTCATGGGCCATAGAGCACAGGCTCAGTAGTAGTGGCACAAAGGCTTAGTTGCTCCACAGCATGTGGGATCTTCCAAGACCAGGGCTTGAACCTATGTCCCCTGCATTGGCAGACGGATTCTTAACCACTGTGCCACCAAGGAAGTCCCCCCCGTCTGTTTTTGACATCAGGGTGATGGTGGCTTCATAGAATGTCTTTGGAAGTATTTCTTACTCTTCAATCTTTTCGAAGAGTTTGAGAAGAATCAGTGTAAATTCTGCTTTGTATATTTGGTAGAATTTGCCTGTGAAACCATATGATCCTGGACTTTTGTTGGTAGGGAGTTTTTTTAATTACAGATTCTATTTTGCTTTTAGTGAACAGTATGTTCAAGTTATCTATTGCTTCTTGATTCAGTTTTGTTCAGCTGTAAAAAAACAACATATATTTTTAGGTTATGTTAGCACCTAAATACTTACCATGTATTAGACCACAAAAGAGAAGAAAAAAATTAAAATATTTTTTCAAATAGAAAAAGTATTGAAATATTTTTTAAGAAATTGGGATAATAATACTAATTACAATAATGACAAATTGTTCTGAACTTAAAGACTACTTTATCTAAGACGAATATGCTTATTGTTTTATTGTTTTTAAATATATGGAATGTTTTCTCCTTTCTAATGTAATTCTTTTATTTTACCTGTATATTGTGAAAAAAATTTAGTTGCACATAATATAAAACATTACACTTTAATAGGAGATATTAATGCATTTACATTTACTATAGTACTGAAAATACTTAGGTTTAGAGTTACCATGTTATTGAGTGCTCTTTTTTATTTATTTATTTTAAAAAAAGATTTAATTTGGGGGGGCATACATTACTTATTTTTATCACCTTTATTGGACTATAATTGCTTTACAGTTGTGTTTTTCTGTTTTATAACAAAGTGAACAAGCTATACATATACATATATCCCCATATCTCCTCCCTCTTGTGTCTCCTTCCCACCCTCCCTATCCTACCCCTCTAAGTGGTCACAAAGCACTGAGCTGATCTCCCTGTGCTGTGCAGCTGTTTCCTACTAGCTATCTATTTTACATTTGGTAGTATATATAAGTCCATGCAACTCTCTCACTTCGTCCGAGCTTCCCCTTCCCCATCCCCATGTCCTCAAGTCCATTTTCTATGACTGTGTCTTTATTCCTGTCCTGCCCCTAGGTTCTTCCGAACCATTTTTTTCTTTTATTTTAGATTCCATATATATGTGTGAGCATACAATATTTGTTTTCCTCTTTCTGACTTACTTCACTCTGTATGACAGACTCTAGGTCCATCCACTTCACTACAAATAACTCAATTTCATTTCTTTTTATGGCTGAATAATATTCCATTTTATATTGAAGACATGCAATATCTTCTTTATCCATTCATCAGTTGATGGACACTTAGATTGTTTCCATGTCCTGGCTATTACAAATAGAGCTGCAGTGAACATTGTGGAACATGACTCTTTTTGAATTATGGTTTTCTCCAGGTATATGCCCAGTAGTGGGATTGCTGTGTCATATGGTAGTTCTATTTTTAGGTTTTTAAGGAACATGCATACTGTTCTCAATAGTGGCTGTATCAATTTACACTCCCACCAGTGGTGCAAGAGTGTTCCCTTTTCTCCACACCTCCGCAGCATTTATTGTTTGTAGGATTTTTGGATGATGGCCATTCTTAACTGTGTGTGCTGATACCTCATTGTAATTTTGATTTGCATTTCTCGAATGATCAGTGATGTTGAGCATCCTTTCATGTGTTTGTTGGCAATCTGTATCTCTTCTTTGGAGAAATGTCTATTTAGGTCTTCTGCCCATTTATGGATTGGGTTGTTTGTTTTTTTGATATTGATCTGCATGGGCTGCTTGTAAAGTTTGGAGATTAATCCTTTGTCAGTTGCTTCATTGGCAAATATTTTCTCCCATTCTGAGGGTTGTCTTTTCGTCTTGTTTATGTTTTCCTTTGCTGTGCAAAAACTTATAAGTCTCATTACATCTCATTTGTTTATTTTTGTTTTTATTTCCATTTCTCTAGCAGGTGGGTCAAAAAGGATCTTGCTGTGATTGATGTCGTAGAGTGTTCTGCCTATGTTTTCCTCTAAGAGTTTTATAGTGTCTGGCCTTACATTTAGATCTTTAATCCATTTTGAGTTTATTTTTGTGTATGGTGTTAGGGAGTCTTCTAATTTCATTCTTTTACCTGTAGCTGTCCAGTTCTTCCAGCACCACTTACTGAAGAGGCTGTGATTTCTCCATTGTATATTCTTGTTTACTTTATCAAAAATAAGGTGACCATATGTGTATGCGTTTATCTCTGGATTTTCTCTTCTGTTCCGTTGATCTATATTTCTGTTTTTGTGCTAGTGCCATACTGTCTTGACTACTGTAGCTTTGTAGAATTGTCTGAAGTCAGGGAGCCTGATTCCTCCAGCTCTGTTTTTCTTCTGAAGATTGCTTTGGCTGTTCGTGGTCTTTTGTGTTACCAAACAAATTGTGAAATTTTTTGTTCTAGTTCTCTGAAAAATGCCATTGGTAGTTTGATAGGGATTGCATTGAATCTGTAGATTGCTTTGGGTAGTAGAGTCATTTTCGCAATGTTGATTCTTCCAATCCAAGCACATGGTATATCTCTCTTATCTGTTTGTGTCATCTTTGATTTCTTTCATCAGTGTCTTATAGTTTGTTGAGTAAACGTCTTTTGTCTCCATAGGTAGGTTTATTCCTAGGTATTTTATTCTTTTTGTTGCAGTGGTAAATGGGAGAGTTTCCTTAATTTCTCTTTCAAATATTTCATCTTTAGTGTATAGGAATGAAAGAGATATCTGTACATCAATTTTGTATCCTGCAACCTTACCAAATTCATTGATTAAATCTAATAGTTTTCTGGTAGCATCTTTAGGATTCTCTATGTATAGTATCATGTCATCGGCAAACAGTGAGAGCTTAACTTCTTCTTTTCCGATTTGGATTCCTTTTATTTCTTTTTCTTCTCTGGTTGCTGTAGCTTAAAATTCTAAAAGTGTGTTGAATAATAGTGGTGAGAGTGGGCAACCTTGTCTTGTTCCTGATCTTGGTGTAAATGGTTTCACTTTTTTACCATTGAGAACAATGTTGGCTGTGGGTTTGTCATATATGGCCTTCATTATGTTAAGTTCCCTCTATGCCTACTTTCTGGACGGTTTTTATCATAAATGGGTGTTTAATATTGTCAAAAGCATTTTCTGTATCTATTGAGATGACCATATGGTTTTTGTCCTTCAGTTTGTTAATATGGTGTATCACATTGATTTGTATGTATTGAAGAATCCTTACATCCCTGGGATAAACCCCACTTGATCATGGTATATGATCCTTTTAATGCACTGTTGGATTCTGTTTGTTAGTATTTTGCTGTGGATTTCTGCATCTATGTTCATCAGTGATACTGGTCTGTAGTTTTCTTTCTTTGTGACATCTTTGCCTGGTTTTGGTATCAGGGAGATGGTGTTCTCATAGAATAAGTTTAGGAGAGTTCCTCCCTCTGCTATATTTTGAAAGAGATTGAGAAGAATAGGTGTTAAGTCTTCTCTAAATGTTTGATAGAATTTGCCTGTGATGCCATCTGGTCCTGGGCTTTTGTTTGTTGGAAGATTTTTAATCACAGTCTCAATTTCAGTGCTTGGAATTGGTTTGTTTATAGTTTCTATTTCTTCCTGGTTAAGTCTTGGAAGTTTGTGCTTTTCTATGAATTTGTCCATTTCTTCCAGGTTGTCCCTTTTATTGGCATATAGTTGCTTGCAGTAATCTCTCATGATCCTTTGTATTTCTGCAGTGTCATTTGTTACTTCTCCTTTTTCATTTGTAATTCTATTGATGTGAGTCTTCTCCCTTTTTTTCTTAATGAGTCTGGCTAATGGTTTATCAATTTTGTTTATCTTCTCAAAGAACCAGCTTTTAGTTTTCTTGATCTTTGCTGTTGTTTCCTTCATTGCTTTTTCATTTATTTCTGATCTGATATTTATGATTTCTTTCCTCTGCTGACCTTCGGTTTTTTTCTTTCTTTCTTTCTCTAATTGCTTTTGGTGTAAGGTTAGCTTGTTTATTTGAGATGTTTTTTGTTTCTTGAGGTAGGATGTATTGCTATAAACTTCCCTCTTAGAACTGCTTTTGCTGCATCCCATAGGTTTTGGGTCTTCATAATTTCATTGTCATTTGTTTCCAGGTACTTTTTTATTTCCTCTTTGAATTCTTCAATGGTGTCTTGGTTATTAAGTAGTGTATTGTTTCGCGTCCATGTGTTTGTATTTTTTTACAGATTTTTTCCTGTAATTGATATCTAGTCTGATAGCATTGTGGTCAGAAAAGATACTTGATAAGATTTCAATTTTCTTAAGTTTACCAAGGCCTGATTTGTGACCTAAGATATGCTCTATCCTGGAGAACTTTCCACAAGCACTTGAGAAAAAGTGTATTCTGTTGTTTTTGGATGGAATGTCCTATAAATATCAATTAAGTCCATCTTGTTTAATGTATCATTTAAAGCTTGTGTTTCCTTATTTATTTTCATTTTGGATGATCTGTTCATTGGTAAGAGGAGTGCTAAAGTCCCCTACTATGATTGTGTTACTGTTGATTTCCCTTTTTATGGCTGTTAGCATTTGCCTTATGTATTCAGGTGCTCCTATTTTGGGTGCATAAATATGTACTATTGTTATATCTTCTTCTTGGATTTATCCTTTGATCATTATGTAGTGTCCTTTTTGTCTCCTGTAATAGTCTTTATTTTAAAGTCTTTTTTATCTGATATGAGAATTGCTACTGTAGCTTTCTTTTGATTTCCATTTGCATGGAATATCTTATTCCATCCCCTAATTTTCAGTCTGTATGTGTCCCTAGGTCTGAAGTGGGTCTCCTGTATACCGCATATATACTGGTCCTGTTTTCATATCCATTCAGCCAGTCTGTGTCTTTTGGTTGGACCATTTAATCTATTTAAATTTAAGGTAATTATTGATATGTATGTTCTTATTACCATTTTCTTAATTGTTTTGGATTTGTTATTGTAGGTCTTTTCCTTCTCTTGTGTTTCCTGCTTAGAGAAGTTCCTTTAGCATTCGTTGTAAAGCTGGCTTAGTGGTGCTGAATTCTCTTAGCTTTTGCTTGTCTGTAAAGGTTTTAATTTCTCTGTCAAATCTGAATGAGATCCTTGCTGGTTTGAGTAATCTTGGTTGTAGCTTTTCCCCTTTCATCACTTTAAATATGTCCTGCCAGTCCCTTCTGGCTTGCAGAGTTTCTCCTGAAAGATCAGTTGTTAACCTTAGGGGATTCCCTTGTATGTTATTCTTTGTTTTTCCCTTGCTGCTTTTAATATTTTTTCTTTGTATTTAATTTTTGATAGTTTGATTAATATATGTTTTGGCATGTTTCTCCTTGGGTTTATCTTGTATGGGACCCTCTGCATTTCCTGGACTTGACTAATGATTTCCTTTCCCATATTAGGGAAGTTTTCAACTATTATCTCTTCAAATATTTTCTCAATCTCTTTCTTTTTCTCTTCTACTTCTGGGACCCCTATATTCGAATGTTGGTGTGTGTAATGTGGTCCCAGAGGTGTCTCAGATTGTCCTCAATTCTTTTCATTCTTTATTCTTTATTCTGCTCTGCAGTAGTTATTTCCACTCTTTTACCTTTCAGGTCATTTATCCATTCTTTTGCCTCAGTTATTCTGCTATTGTTTCCTGCTAGAGAATTTTTAATTCAATTTATTGTGTTGTTCATCAGTGTTTGTTTGCTCTTTATATCTTCTAGGTCCTTGTTAAATGTTTCTTGTATATTCTCCATTCCAGTTCCAAGATTTGGGATCATCTTTACTATCATTACTCTGAATTCTTTTTCCAGTAGACTGCCTATTTCCTCTACATTTGTTTGGTCTGGTGGGTTTTTACCTTGCTCCTTCATCTGCTGTGTGTTTCTCTGTCTTCTCATTTAGCTTTGGGGACTGTGTTTGTGGTCTCCTTTTCTCAGCCTGCAGATTCGTAGTTCCCATTGTTTTGCTGTCTGCCCCCAGTGGCTAAGGTTTGTTCAGTGGGTTGTGTAGGCTTTCTGGTGGAGGAGACTGGTGCCTGTGTTCTGGTGGGTGTGTCTGGATCTTGTTTTTCTGATGCGGCTCGCATCTGGTGGTGGGTTTTGGGGTATCTGTGGCCTTATTATGATTTTAGGCAGCCTCTCTGTTAATGAGTGGGCCTGCATTCCTGTCTTGTTAGTTGTTTGGCATGGGATGTCCAGCAGTGGATCTTGCTGGTCTCTGAGTGGAGCTGGGTCTTAGCGTTGAGACAGATATCTCTGGGAGGCTTTCACCGTTTGATATTAGAAGGTGCTGAAGGCCTCTAGTAGACCAATGTCCTGAACTCGGCTCTCCCAACTCAGAGGCACAGGCCTGACACCCGGCTGGAGCACCAAGACCCTGTCAGCCACACAGCTGGGAGTGAGAGCAAGAGGTAGCTGTGGTACATCTCAGAGACCACCAAGTAGATTCACTGACGATTTTCTCTCCAGAAGTGAAGAAAACAAAATTCAGTCTTCGGCTAGTCAGCCACTTTGGTGGCCAGCCTCCGAGATGGCCCTAATTATCCCCTAATTATCTCCCAGTGTTCATGTACCTGTGTGGCTCCTTGCACTTGAAAAGGGCTGACTGTTTAACTAATAAGTAATTGCAGAAATGACAAAGTTCAGCTTCCGGAGTTATAAAAGACATTTCAGCTTCTGCTTTGGTTTCTGCTAGATCACTCATCCTGGGGTAAGCCAGCTGCCATGTCATGAGGACACTCAAGCAGCCCTAAGGAGAGGTCTATGTGGCAAGGAACTGAGGCTTCTTACCTACAGCCATGTGAGTGAGTCATCTCAGAAGTCAAAAGATTTAATTTTATTTATTTTTGGTTGCATTGGATCTTCATTGCTACACAAGGTTTCTCTAGTATTTTCAAGCAGGGATTACTCATTGTTGTGGTGCACGGGCTTCTCCTTGTGGTGGTTTCTCTTGTGGAGTATGGGCTCTAGGTGCATGGGCTTCAGTACTTGTGTCATGCAGGCTCAATAGTTGTTGCTTGCAGGCTCTAGAGCGCAGGTTCAGTAGTTGTGGCACACGAGCTTAGTTGTTCTGCACCATGTGGGATCTTCCCAGACCAGGGATTGAACCCTGTCCCCTGCTTTGGCAGGCAAATTCTTACCCACTGTGCCACCAGGGAAGTCCAGTGTGCTCTTTCTTAAACCTAGTCTGTTTTCATTATTGCTATCTTAACGATTCTGTATTAAATAAAAAATAATACTCCTTTCTACCCCTCCTCTTTGAGGATTATATATGAAGAAGTATGTCTTATTTATTAATCTCAAATTTTCAGCTTACTTTTAAGTTATCACAATGTCAAATATTTAATACCTTTTACTTCCACCTTGAAAAGCATAGGATATTAAAGTGCTAATATAATTACCTTCCCTAGTCTATCTTTTTTACTTTGTGTTATGTATAAAAAACAACTAAAAACATGCATGGTTTGTAAGGAAATGACAAATTTCAGAAAATTCAGAATCTGAATACACTCTATACATAGCTTTTAGATAAAGACACAGAAAATTGCCAGATACTCAGAGGCCCCCTGGTCCCATTCTAGTGACTCCCCTTAAGGTTTAAGATTGTTCTTGTATCTAACAAAAAGTTCATGTTACCTGTATTTTGTATTTTATATAAATGTTATGGCACAGTAAAATCACTTTTGGATTGGGCTTTTTTATTTTATGTTGCTTGTGAATATGCCTGTATGGTTGCCTGTTGTTGTGATAATGCATTGTCACTGTTGCATAGGATTCCATACTGTAAATATTTAACTATTAATTAATTTATTCTAATGTGTATTACAATATGAGTGATTTTCAGTTTGTGTCTATTGAGAATAACACTGGTATATAAATTCTAGAACTTGAGCTTTGGTGGTATGTGTATAAATTATTTTCCGGTATACATGTAGTAGTAAAACTTTCGAATCATAGCTTTCATGTGTTTATCTTTTTAGATATTTATAAATATTTTCAAAACATTTGTATGATTTTTCATCCTCAGCAGCAGTGAATGAGATTCAAGGATTATACACATTCTTGTCAAACTTGATAATACCTGTCATTTTCATTTGAACTTTCTGGTTGGTGAGTGATAATTCCAGGTATCACTTTTTTAATTTAATTGACTCCTAAGAAGCCAAGCATCTTTTGATATGTTTACTTAACATTCTGTATTCTCTTTTTTGAAATATCTTTTGGTATATTTTCCCCATGTTTGCTATTACATTATCTTCTTATTGAAGACTTCATTTTTTTTAACGTCTGAGGACTTCTTATTTAGGTGTTTTTAATATATGATTGATATGAGTTCTTCTCTCTTTCTGTCTCTCCTTCTCTTTCTTTAGATGAGTGTCAGTTTTTAATATTAATGACATGTAATTTGTTATTTTCCTCTTTATTTAGTCTTATTTCTATTTATTTATGTAGTCTTCTTATCTGTAGAAGAACACATTATTTATTCTAAACCACAAATATGTTTTCAGTTCTTCAATAAATCTAATTATTAAGCTTTAAGTTTAAGTTAACTTTCAAAACTAAATATGTTGTATCATAGTGAGTATTAATTGTTCTATGACAGCTGAAAGGTTACATTTATTCAGAAAATGTTGTATTCAGCTGTCTTTTCATTTGCTCCTACTTCTCATTGATTCACAGAGGTAAACATCACTTCATCCATGGATCTGACTTTTCTCTGATTTCTCATGGTCATTCTCACTAATTCGTCTGGCCTCCTGAAATCTTTAGCAATCCCATTATTCCACAGAAGCAAAAACCTTCCTTGGGCCTTTCCCTCAGAAGATTGATTATTCCCAAATTTAAACGGGAGATTGCAATAAGTTAGGAGAAAATACCACATGGTCTCTCATTTTTTTTCACATCTTGTATCAGCCTCTGCTTGCACTCTGTGTTCAAAGATTTTTGTACAATACATTGATGGAAGATGCCAGTTGTTTCTCTCCTTGGGGCAAAAGACAGATTAATTACCTGACAAATAAAATAAAGACAGTGTCTTGCTCTGTTCAAATGTTGGACAGGATTGATTGCATTCAAATTTAAAAGTTTCAGGTGACTGAAGCTTAAGATTCCTAGGCTTTAATTCATACTTGCACCATGCACAGCACCCAACAGGACTGCTTTACATAACCCCATAAGACTTTTGTGTGCAAGTGGAACAGATAAAAATATAAAACTATTCCTGTCTTTTTGTTCATAAAAATGATTTTTTGTCTCATTTAAAATATTTGTTTCTAAAATCCAAAAACGTGTCAGGCTAAAATATTGGAATTTCAAATATGGTAAAATCTAAGCCCCTTCAAATTTCTTTCCAGTTTTGTTGATGATGGGATGCCGTCAGAGATACGACTTCATTAAACACAATAGGTAAGATTCCTTCAAAGGTCTGATTGGGGAATATGAAAATAATTCCCGGAAAATTCTGGACATTTTCTAGTTCTCAAGTATTGGTTAACATGGTAGAAAGTGCCCTTCATTGTCCTATGTGTGAATGCAGATCAGTTGTGAGAGGTGGGGATAAAACAAGCAGCCTAAATATCCATTATGTTTGTTTTACTACTGGTAGAAAGAGGAAGGCTCAACATGTCACCATGGTTGATATAGCAAATAAGCTGCTTGAAACTACACAGAAATGTACCTGCTTGTATTTTCTGTGCAGTTATCCTCTCTTTTGGTGTGCCCTGAAACCTCCCACAAATTATGTACCAACTCCAGCAGCAGTAAGCAGAAATCCAAATAAATCTATTCTTTTGAATTATAAGGAAGGGAAGAGTTGAAAATTTTATAGCGTGCTCTATACAAGCATACAAGTCACCATCCTTATCTATGTCATGCCATGCACGGAGGGTCAGTAGGTTCAGGGGATTCTGGAAGCACCAAGGTCTGTGGGGTTAATCACAGCTGCATTCGTGGACAGTAAAAGAGAAGGGCCTTATCTTGCTCACTTTCTCAATGCTAGTATCTACAAAAAGAAGAGGACAGCAGACATTTTAGGGAGAAGAGCCAACATTAAATGAAATGTCCTAATTACTCTAGGTAACCTCTCATGATAGCCTCCCATAGCTCCTCAAATCCCTACATACTTGCACAAGGGATAGTGTAATATTACTGGAGCGTGTGACTGCAGATTACCATTATTTTTGTTGAAAAAAATAAAAATAGGTTCCAGTGATACGGTTTGAAAAGGGTTCACAGTGCGAGGGAAACATTTTTTTAATTTTATTTATTTAATGATTGATTTTTGGCTGCATTGGGTCTTTGTTTCTGTGTGTAGGCTTTCTCTAGCTGCAGCCAGTGGGGGCTACACTTTGTTGCGGTGTGTGGGCTTCTCATTGCTGTGGCTTCTCTTGTTGCGGAGCATGGGCTCTAGGTGCAGGGGCTTCGGTAGCTGCAGCACGTGGGCTCAGTATTTGTGGCACACGGGCTTAGTTGCTCCATGGCATGTGGGATCTTCCCAGACCAGGGATCGAACCCGTGACCCCTGCATTGGCAGGCAGATTCTTAACCACTGAGCCACCAGGGAAGTCCCACGAGGGAAACTATTGTAACAATGTGGAAAGAACCCTTTGGAATGATTCATCATGGTTTGTTTGTTTGACTGTTTGCTGCTTCAGAATCTGTAGTAGAGATTGGTGTGTTCCATGATGCATTCCCGCTTCTTATAAGTTTTAGATGGAATACCCCATTAGGAAGAAGTGAACGTAAGGAAGATAGTGAGTCAAACTCCTCTGCCCTCTGTCAGCAGTGGGTGCAAAGGGATTTAGACCAAGTGCTTTCATCCTTTGATGTGCAAAGTTTTCACTATATGAATGATGTTTTGTTTGTTTGCAGGTCAGGAGCCTTGGTCTCAATATCCCTGTTTAAAAAGTGTTATCACATGTCTGACAGAAAGAATTGCTGATGATACCAGAAAAAATTGAGAGTTACCCTTAACAATTAAGGGTTTTCTAGCAACATGGATGGACCTAGAGATTGTTATACTGAGTGAAGCAAGTCAGACACAGAAAGACAGATGTCATATGATATTGCTTATATGAGGAATCTAAAAAAGAAAAAATGTACAAATGAACTTATTTACACAACAGAAATAGAGTCATGGATATAGAAAACAAACTTATGGTTACCAGGGGATAAGTGAGGAAGGGATAAATTGGGAGATTGGGACTGACATATACACACTACTACATATAAAATAGGTAAGTATTGATAAGGACCTGCTTTATAGCACAGGGAACTCTACTCAATGCTCTGTACTGACGTATATGGGAAAAGAATCTTAAAAAAAAACAACAGGGGTTTTGGGATTATATAATAAATATAAATGTGCAAACCTGTAATGTGAAAGGAAAAATCAGTTAACTCTGTAGTCGCTGTTATGGTGTAAACACTTTGTACCTCTAATTTTAAAATTTCGAAACCCAGCTCCCATGTTGATGGTATTAGGAGGTGGGGCTTTTGGGAGGTGATTAGGTCATGAGGCCAGAGACCTCAAACATGGGATTAGTGACCTATTAAATGTAGCACACAGAAGATCTTATGCCCATTACATGATTTCATTGCCGAGCGAGAAGATCCGCATTATGAACCAGAAATTGGTCCCTCACCAGACACTAAGTCAGCTGGCAACTTGTTCTTTTTCTTTTAAAATTAATTAATTAATTAATTAATGTTTTGGCTGTGTTGGGTCTTGTTGTGATGTGTAGGCTTCTCATTGGGTGGCTTTTTTTTCTTTCTTTTAAAATATTTATTTATTATTTATTTTTGGCTGTGTTGGGTCTCCGTTTCTGTGCGAGGGCTTTCTCTAGTTGCGGCAAGCAGGAGCCATTCTTCATCGTGATGCACGGGCCTCTCACTATCGTGGCCTCTCTTGTTGCGGAGCGCAGGCTCCAGATGCACAAGCTCAGTAGTTGTGGCTCACGGGCCTTGTTGCTGTGTGGCATGTGGGATCTGCCCAGACCAGGGCTCGAACTCGTGTCCCCTGCATTGGCAGGCAGATTCTCAACTACTGCGCCACCAGGGAATCACTGGCTGGCTTCTCTTGTTTAAGAGCATGGGCTCTAGGCATGCGGGTTTCAGTAGTTGTGGCACATGGGCTCAGGAGTTGTGGCCTGTGGGCTCTAGAGCACAGGCTTAGTATTTGTGGTGCACGGGCTTAGTTGTTCCATGGCATGTGGGATCTTCCCGGACCAGGGCTCGAACCTGTGTCTCCTTTATTGGTAGGCAGATTCTTAACCACTGCACCACCAGGGAAGCCCCTGGGAACTTGTTCTTGAACTTTTCAGCCTCGGCAATTATGAGAAAACAATAATATTCTGTTGTTTATAAAATACCAAGTCTCTCGTATTTTGTTTTAGCAGTCAAAGAGCTGGCTGAGGAGAAATATCTGTGAGCTTGAAGACATGTCAAGAGAAACCTTTAACTCTCAAAAGAAAAGAGAAAATGGGCAGGAAAGAAATCAACAGAACAGAGTAATCAATAATTGTGGAACAATGAAAATGCTGTGACCTATACATAATGGGTATAGCAGGAGGAGAATAAAGATAACAAAGAACAGAAAATATTTTTTAAAAATGACTGAGAATCTCACCAAATGAATGTCTGACACTAAATCCACAATATCCAAACTTAGAGGAACATATATGAATAGTAAAGAAAACTGACCAATATCTTTCAGGAACATCAATGCAAAAATCCTCAACAAAATATTAACAAATCGAATCCAACAATATTTTGAGAGAATTTTATATCATGAATGAAAGGGAATAATCCCAGGTATGCAAGGCTCGTTCAACATTCTAAAATCAAATAATTATATCCATCATATCAACACCCTAAAGACAATCATTAGCATATCAGTAGATTCAGAAGACTTTGAAAAAATCTAACACCCATTCTTCATAAAAACTCTCAGTTAAAGAAATGGACTGGAGCTTTCTCAAGTTGATAACAAAGATCTTCAGGAAACTTTTATCTTACATCATGATTAATGGTCAAAAACATGAAGCTTTCCCACTAAGTTCAGGTAAAAGCAAGGATGTCCCCTTTTATGACTCCTTTTCCATATTTTACTCCAAGTTCTTGCTAATGCAACAAGGCACGAAAATAAATAAAACAAATACAGATTGGGTAGAAAAAAAAGAAAGCAGCCTAAATAAAATGTGGACCAATATACTTTATGTACACCTCACCAAAGAAAATAGACACTATGCCTATAAGTATACAGAATAATCATCCAGATTACATGTTGCCATGAAAAAGCAAATTAAAAATACAATTACATACCACTACGTAACACTTAGAATGGCTAGAATGTGAACAAGAGCAAATTCTGTAGGGGATGCGGAACAATAAGAAATGTCATTTGTTTTTGGTGGAAATGAAAAATAATACAGATACTTTGGTAGTCTGATTGACACTTGCTATAATATTGAACATTTCCTTACTGTACAATCTGGCAAGTGTTCTCATGGATATTTACTGAAAGTAGTTTAAAACATATTCCAGACGAAAACCTTCATATGGATATTGATAGAACTTAATTCAATATTGCCAAAATGTGAATGAAACTAAAGTGTCCTCCAATAGGTGAATGAAATGATATAGTATTAATATATTCTGGGAATGGGATAATATTGAGCAATAAAAAAGTAAGCTACCAAGCCATAAAAATATATGGGAATTCTTTTTTTGTTTGTTTTGAAATATAGGTGAGTTTTTATTTTGTAATTTAAATTTTATTGGAGTATAGTTGATTTACAATGTTGTGTTCATTTCAGCTGCACAGCAAGTGATTCAGTTACACATATGCATATATTCATTCTTTTTCAGATTCTTTTCTGATAAAGGTATTCCCAGAATATTGAGTAGAGTTCCCTGTGCTATACAGTAGGTCCTTGTTGCTTATCTATGTTATATATAGTATTATTCGTATGTTTACCCCAAGTTCCTGATTTATCCCTACCCGCCACCTTTCCCCTTTGGTAACCATAAGTTTGTTTTCCAAGTCTGTGAGTCTGCCTCTGTTTTGTAAGTTAGTTCATTTGTATCAATTTTTAGGTTCCACCTAGAAGTGATATGATACAATATTTGTCTTACTGTGTCTGACTTACTTCACTTAGTACAATGATCTCTAGGTCCATCCATGTTACTGCAATTGGCATTATTTTCTTCTATTTTATGGCTGAGTCATATTCCATTATATATATGCACCACATATTCTTTACCTATATTCATATGTTGATGGTCATTTTGGTTGCTTCCATGCCTTTGCTATTGTAAAGAGTGTTGCAGTGAACGTTGGGGAAGATGTGTCTTTTCGATTTATGCTTTCCTCCAGAAATGTGCACAGGAGTGAACTTTCTTGATCATCTGGTAGCTCTATTTTATTTTATTTCATTTCATTTTCAATTTTTTTGGAGTATAGTTGATTTACAATGTTGTGTAACTTTCTGCTGCACAGCAGAGTGAAGCAATTATATATATATCCAATCCTTTTTGGATTCCTTTCCCATACAGGTCATTACAGAGTATTGAGTAGAGTTCCCTGTGCTATACAATAGGCCCTTATTTTTTATCTCTTTTATATATAGTGGTGTGTATATGTCAATCCCAATTTCCAACTTATCCCTCCCGCCTCCCCTTACTCTGGTAACCACCATTCTGTGCTCCATAGTGGCTGTTACCAATTGGCATTGCCACCAGTAGCGTAGTATTGGTGGCGCAGTGGTTAAGAATCTGCCTGCCAGTGCAGGGGACATAAGCTCGAGCCCTGGCCCAGGAAGATCCCACATGCCGCAGAGCAACTAAGCCCGTGTGCCACAACTACTGAGTCTGCACTCTAGAGCCCACGAGCCACAACTACTGAGCTCACGTGCCACAGCTACTGAAGCCTGTGTGCCTAGAGCCTGTGCTCCACGACAAGAGAAGCCACTGCAAAGAGAAGGCTGCGTACCACAACAATGAGTAGCCCCCACTTGCTGCAACTATAGAAAAGCCATGCGCAGCAATGAAGACCCAATACAGATTAAAAAATAATAATAATAAGTGGTACGTTTCTCTTTTTTCCACACTCACTGAAGCATTTCTTTTTTGTAGACATTGTGATGATGGCTATTCTGAGTTGTTCCAGGTGATACTTCTTTGTACATCTGATTTGCATTTGTCTAACATAAAGCAATGGTGAGCATCTTCATATGTGTTTTTCTTCCTTTTGAACAGTGTGAGTAAAATTTACCCCTTGAAAAAAGGTTATTGAAAGGTTGCCTTGTTTTGAAGTCTATTTCGATTATGTACCCCAAGACATTTTTTTTCTTTTTTTTTTCCTGCGGTACGCGGGCCTCTCACTGTTGTGGTCTCTCCAGTTGCGGAGCACAGGCTCTGGATGCGCAGGCTCAGCGGCCATGGCTCACCGGCCCAGCCGCTCCGCGGCATGTGGGATCTTCCTGGACCGGGGCACGAATCCGTGTCCCCTGCATCGGCAGGCGGACTCTCAACCACTGTGCCGCCAGGAAAGCCCCCCCAAGACATTTTTTGAGGGCTGTTGTCATTTACAGCTCCCCAAGCATTGTGAATATGAAGTGCCTATAAGGTCCAGTTTTAGAATTGTTGTTATGGGAAACAGAAGTTGGCAGGATTTCTACTGTCCCTCTCTGGTTACTGACACAAACTTAGATGTAGGGAAAGTCCTGTTCCTGGGTTTTAAATTAGAGTGGGATGTGCCTGACCAAACATGTGAGGGCTTCTGTCCCATTCCTTCTTCCCCCTTACCCTTCATCCCCTGAACAAGTATAAACCCCTGCAAAATCACCTGTTGAGGGTGCTGTCTAGTAGAGTGGGATGACCCTAACGAAGGGGTCGGGAGGTCAGAACCCAAACACCAGGATATATTGAGACCAGGTGATTTTCCAAATGTCATCCAACCCAGAGAGTCCACCATCCTTTGGGTGTCAGAGGGTTGGTTTAGTAGTATGAGGGCACACTTAGATCTGGAGATTGTGATCCCATGCAGAGGGGACCAGGTACTACATGTTCAAGGGGGGTGAATTAGCTGGCATACTTCCAGAGGTCCTCAGGCACACAACAGTCCAGCCTTGGGACCAAATTGGGTCCGTGTCCAGGGATGTGACACTAGCACCTTCACCGCGACTAAACCAATTTAGTGATCATTTTTCTTTTCTGTAATTTAGTTTTAAATTTATAATGGAGTATAGTTGATTTACCATGTTGTGTTCGTTTTTGATATACACCAACATGATTCATTTATACAGAGATGACTATACATTCTTTCTGGAATTATTTTCCCATTGAGGTTACTAAAGGGTGTTGAGAAGAGTTCCAAGTGCTCTACAGCAGGTCCATGATGATTACAAGTTTTCTCTCTGTAAATATGTATATACTAACTCCAACCTCATGATTTATGCCTCCGATACACCTTTCCAGTTTGGTAACCATAAGTTTGTGTCTAAGTCTGGGACTCTGTTTCTGTGTTGTAAGATAGTACCTTTGTATCAATTGTTAGATTCCACCGATAAGTAATATCATATGATATTTATCATTGTCTGATTTATGACACTTAGAATGAATGTCTCTAGGTCCTTCCGAGTGGCTGCAAATGGCCTTATTCCATTCATTTCATGGATGAGTAATATTCCATTGTACATATCTATCATAATTTCTTCATCCAGTCTTCCTTCCAAGGATGTTTAGGTAGCTTCCGAGTAGAGGCTCTTGTAAACAGGGCTGCATAAATTTGGAGTGCCTGGATCTTGTCAATTTACGTTTTTTCCAAGATACAGGCCCAGGAGTGGAAGCGCCATATGCTCTGAAGCTCTGGTTTTTAGATTTTTAAGGAATCACCACCCACTTTTCCACAGCGGCTGTTAGCAATTTACATTCCCACCATCAGCTTGTCAGGGTTCCCTTTTCTCCATGCCCTGTCCTGCATTTCAGGTTTTACACTTTGTGAGCTTGGCCATTCTGACTGGTGCGAAGTGATACCTCTTTGTAGTATTAATTTACATTGCCCGCCTGTTTTGTTGGCCGAAAATGGAGTAAGGGTTTTTCCTGCATATATTAAGGAATAACGCATACAGCCTTTTTGGCAAACTGCATCATTGGCGATGTTCAGCAGCTTTGCATGTGCTTTAACGGCGAGTGCAAACTACCTCTTGAAATCCCTTTCCTGCAATTCTTCCTTGCTTACAAGGCCTTTACAAATACTTGGCTCAAGAAATGACTCCATTAGAGGTGTCGATTACAACCCTGCATGTTTGTGAATTGCAGTGCCCCTGAGCACCAGTTTTCAAGTTGTTGTTTAGGGAAGCAGCCACAAGGGGCAGGATTTCTACAGACCCATTCCGGTTACTGGGGCACTTGAAGGATAGGGAAATTCTTCTTCCAGTTTAGGAAACTAGAGTGGCATATGCCTGTCCAAACGTCTAGGGCTTGTGCCTCATTCCATTCCCCCGTTCCCATTTTCACCCAGAAAATTCCAAGCTTTGCAAAACCGGCTGTTGAGTGTGCTGCCTCCCCAAAGTGGGGAGACTCTAAGGAAAGGAGCTGGGGAAGCCGAATACCAGAAGTGGAGATGAGGTGACTTTTCCAAACTCTTCCTGAACAGACGGTGTACCATCCTCTGGATGTCCCATTCATAGTTTAGCTATAGGAAAGGTCCCCTGCACCTGGAGATATGGGACCTATGGAATGGGAGCCAGGCAGTATTACTCTAAAAGTGCTGCATTTGCTGTCCCATCCTCACCAAGCCTCTCAGACACACGAGTGTAGAGCCTTAGGTCCCATCCAGCTGTGTGTCTAGATGTGGTCAGTCCTGGTTGCATCACAGCCCTTGAATAAATTTTGTAAGAAATTCTCTCTCTCTCACAGTCTTTTTTTTGTTGTTCTTGTTATTTAAATTTATAATGGGGTATAGCTGATTTTCACTACTGTGTTTCTTCCTGCTCTGCATCTATCCACTTGATTCACTTAAAGAGAGACATCAGTAAATTCTTTTACAGATTCTTACCAGTCTAATAAAGCCTTTTATGGTGACAACAGTGTGCTGAGTCCAGCTCTTTGAGCTATACTCTAGGTCTTGTCGATTACGTATTTTGTTTATGGAACCGTATCTATGCTAATTCCAACCTCCTGGTTTATGCATCGCCCCACCCCACCTTTCTCCTTTAGCAGCCATAAGTGTGTTTTCTAAATGTGTGACTCTGTTACTGTTTTGTAATTGAGTTCAGGTGTAGCCATTTTTAGATATCATCTGTAAATGATACCTTATGATAAGTCTCTTTTTATGTCTGACTTATGTCACTTAGATGATTGTACCTCAGTCTCCACGAGTTGCTGCAACGGGCCTTATTTCATTGATTTAATTGCTGAGTAATATTCCATTGTACACAAGTACCACATGTTCTTTAACCATTTTTTCCTTCCACGGACATGTAAGTTGTACCGAAGTGGAGGCATTTCTAAACAGAACAGCACTAAACGTAGGGGTGCCTGTGTCCTGTCAATTTTTGGTTTTCCCAAGATATATGCCGAAGAGTGGAAGTGCCCTATGCTTTGTAGCTCTGTCTTTTAGGTGTTTTAGGAAACACCATACACTTCTCCAGAGTAGCCATTGGCTATTTACATCCCCCCCATCAGCATAACAAGGCTCCATTTTCTCCATGGCCTGTGCTGCATTTCTGGTTTTACACTTTTCCAGGATGGCCCTTTTGACGAAGGCGAAGTGAGACTTCTTTGTAGTGTTGATTTGCATTTCCCGCTTGTTTGGTTGGCCAAAAAGGGTGTATGTGTTTTTCCTGAATATATTTATTTTTATAATGGGGTTTAGCTGATTTTCACTGCTGTGTTTATGCCGCTTTACACCCACTTGATTCACTTACAGAGAGATATCATAAATACTTCTTAAGATTCTTACTACGCAGATATATTCTTCTGCGGTGAGTAGGGTGTGTTGAGTCCAGTTCATTGAGCAATGAGTAGGTCTTGTCTATTACATATTTGGCTGATGGAACGGTATCTGTGCTCATTTCAAATTCTTGTTTTATGCAACACCCCACCTCACCTTTCCCCTTAAGCAGCCATAAGTGTGTTCTCGAAATGTGTGACTCTGTTCTGTTTTGTAATTCAGTTCATGCGTAGCGATTTTTACATTCCCTCTAAAAGTGATATCTTAAGATAAGTATATTTTTCTCTGTGACTTATTTCACTTAGAATCATCGTACCTAAATCCTCTTATTATGCTGCTACAAGCCTTATGACACTGATTTCATGGCTGAGTGATATTTCATCGTACATAAGTACCACAACTTGTTTATCCATTTTTTTCTTACCTGGGATATATAACATGTACCAATGTTGAGGTTCTTTGAAACAGAGCAGCCCTAAACTTCGGGGTGCCTGTGTCCTGTTGATTTTTGGTTTTCCCAAATATACGCCCATGAGTGGAAGTGCCCGATGCTCTGTAGCTCTGTTCTTTAGAGGTCTTAGGAAACACCATACACTTCTCTAGAGTGGCTGTTGGCAATTTACATCCTACCCATAAGCGTTAAGTATCCCATTTCTCCATGGCCTGTCATGCATTTCTGGTTTTTACACTTTTTCGGGATGGGTCTTTTGACCGATGTGAAGTGAGACTTCTTTGTAGTGCTGACTGGAAGTGCCCACTTCTTTGGTTGGCCAAAAAGGGCATACACATTTTTTCCTGAATATACTAAGGAAAAAACGCATACGCCCTTTTTGGCCAACTGTATCACTGTCGAAGTTCTGCCGCTTTTCATGTGCTTTAAAGGTGAGTCCAATCTACCTCTTGAAATCTGTTTCCTGCAATTTGCTTTGCATTCAGAGCCTTTTTGTTGCCTTACCTCAATATATTTTTGGACTTTAGTTGTCATTTATAACTCTGCAGGTTTATGAATTGCGGTGTTCTTGAGCTCCATTTTTCAACTCCCTTTTTTGCGAACTGTCCGCAAAACCGCAGGATTGCTTCAGGCCCTATTCTGGTTCCGGGACGGCAGGCTGAGCCTTTGTTTAATTCTTCTTCCTTATGGGAAAGTAGACTGACATGTGCCTGTTGAAACACCTACAGCTAGTCTCTCATTTGTTCCCCCTCTTCCTGTTCATCCTCCACACAAATTGCAAACTGTGCGAAACAGAAGGTTAAAGGCGCTGATTCTCCAAATGGGGAGATTGTTAGTAAAGTGGCTGGAATGGTGAACCCGAGTACCAGGAGAGGAAAAATTAGGTGCATTTTAGACACCTTTCCTATTCACACAGTGTACAGTCCTCTGGGTTTCCCATGCATGTTTTAGCTGTAGGAAGACTCCCTTGAACCTGAAGATTTGTGACCCATGGAATGGGTACCAGGCAGTATTACTGTAAAAAGTCTGCATTTCCTTACCCAACGTCACTAATTCTCTTAGTGCGAACAGTTTCCAGCCTTATGTCTCATCCTGCTGTGGGTCTAGATGTGTTCAATCCATGTTGATTAACAGCCCCTGAGCAAAAGTTGTAAGAATTTTTCTGTCTCACTGTCTTTTATTTTTTAAATTTATTATTATATTGGTTACACCTGATTTTCAATGGTCTGTTTCTTGCTGCTGTGCATCCACTTGATTCACATACAGAGAGACATCAATAAATTCTTTTTCAGATTCTTACCAGTCGTATATATTCTTTTCTGATGACTTGAGTGTGCTGAGTGCAGTTCTTTGAGGTACCGTGTAGGTCTTGTCGATTATCAATTTGGTATTTGGAATGGTATCTTTGCTAGTTTCAACCTCCTGGATAATGCCTCACCCCTCCCCATCTTTCCCCTTTAGCAGTCTTATGTGTGTTTTCTACATATTTGACTATGTTTCTCTTTTGTAATTTATTTCATGTGTAGCCATTTTTTATTGCACCTTTAAGTTATATCTTATGATATGTGTCTTTTTTTTTGACTTGTGTCATTTAGAATGATCGTACGTACCTCCTTTGGAGTTGTTGCAACCGGCCTTATTTCATTGATTTCCGGGCTGAGTAATATTCCACTCTACATAAGTACCACATCTCTTTTATCCATTTTTTCCTTCCAGGGACATTTAGGTTATATACAAGTCTAGGCTCTTTTAAACAGAGAGGCAGTAAACGTTGGGGTGCCTGTGTCCTGTCGATTTTTGTTTTTCCCAAGATATACGCCCATGAGTGCAAGTGCCCTATGCTCTGTAGCTCATTTTTTAGATGTTTCAGTAAACACAATACACTTCTCCAGAGTGGCCGTTGGCAATTTACATTTCTACTATCTGCCTCACAGGGCTCCCTTTTCTCCTCGCCCTGTCCTGCATTTCTGGTGTTTACACTTTATGAGGATGGCTCTTCTGACTGATGCGAAGTGATACCTTTTGTAGTATTGATTTGCAATGCCCACCTGTTTGGTTGACTGAAAAGGGTGTATGCCCTTTTCTTGAATATATTCAGAAAAAACGCATATGCCCTTTTTGGCCAGCTGCATCGTTGGCAATGTTCAGCCCCTTTTCTTGTGGCGAGTCCTTTCTACCTCTTCAAATCCCTTTCCTGCCATTCTCCCTTGCTTACAAGTCCTTTTCGGTGCCTTACCTCAAGACATTTTTCGACAATAGATATTTTCAACTCTGCAGTTCCGTGAATTTTAGTGCCCCTGAGTTCCGTTTTTCAACTTGTGTTTTTGAGAACTGGCCACAAAACAGCAGGATTTCCTCAAGCCCTATTCTGTTTCGGGGGGTAATCTTAGCCTTTGGTCAATACGTCTTCCTGATTGGAAATTAGAGTGACATGTGCCTGTCCAAACACCTAGGACTTGTCTCTCATTGTTTCTCATCCTTCCACTTCATCCTCTGGACAAATTCCAAACTGTGCGCAACAGGATGTTGAAGATGCTGACATCCCCAAGTGGGGAGATTGTTAGAAAAGACGCTGGAGGTGTGAACCCGAGCACCAAGACATGAGGAGATGAGATGCCTTTTCCAAACTCTTCCCAATCAATTGGTGTACCATCCTCTGGGTGTGACAGGAATGTTTTATCAGTAGGAAGGGTCCCGTTCACGTAAGGAGAACACAAGGTATTTTTCCAAATCAGTATCTCCCCGAACCCCAACCTGGGGAATTTTTAAGCTACGGCTACACGTATGTTCATTAAGGGCCTTGGGAAGTAGGCAGAGTCTGAAGTTTAGATGATTGAAGTCTTCAGGGTCAGAAGTTCTCACCATCGGCTTCCCTTAGATTACATTTTATCTGTCGTTGAAAGATGATGTCGATAAAAATATCTATTCTTTTTCAGATTATTTACGCTTAAAGGTTATTGCAAAATATTGAGTGTAGTTCCCTGTGCTATACAGTAGTTCCTTGTTGATGATCTATTCTATACATAGCAGTGTGTATGTGTTAATCCCAAACTTAATTTATCCCTCCTCCCACCTTTCCCCTTTGGTAATAATAAATTATAAGATTTTATACTTCTCAGAATTGGGGGAGCTGAAAGGGAGGTATCATTTTCAATGGAAAAGCAGTCAAAACAAGATTGAAGCTTCAGCCAAGATTATTAGATGTACATCCTTGGAAATAAATCACTTCATTTCTCTAATGTTGACCTGACAAATAAGACAAACCTCTTCACTGAACTTGCTTATAATAAAGTGATGGAAATATCCAATGGAAGTGATAGAAACATCTTATTTTACCGGAGCCTTATACACTGCTCTATGTTAATTACAGTTTGGCTCACACATCTGTTCATTGGAGTTACAATGTTCTCAATTTCTGTTACTGATCCTCCAGAGTGGGCCCCAAAAAGGGTCCCCCTGCCCAGTGTCATTGGAGCCAACAGATCGAGACTGAGTTTGGTTCAGAAGCAAAGGAAACTTTATATTTTGATCAGAGAATGTAGAGATGAGAGCGTGCGCTCCCCCGTGGGCTGTGGGCCTCGCTGCTGTGTAGGGATCCTGTCAACGTCAGCGGGAGGGAGGGGGCGGAGCTCTCTAGGGCCGGGTTGGCTGGAGCTCAGGCTCTATGTCGCGGAGTCTGCACCGGGCCCGTGAGCTGAGGTGTCGGCCCAGCCATTGTGCACTAGGAAATCGGGTCTGAAATGCCGGGTGTGGGACCTCTGCATGCGGAACCCTAGGAGCACGTGAAATTAGACAAAGCACAAAGGAAAAAAAGGTTAGACTTTAGTTTATTGTCCAGATTCTATTTTTATCTCCCAGGAGTTTTTAATGGGCTTTGCCGGTGACAAATCCCTCCTCTGCCTTTTGTCCCGTTCCTCATTCTTGGGGTGCTGAGGGTGCAGACCCTTCTTCTGTAACTGCTGAGTGCTGAGTTGGGAGCCCTCATACCCGGGGGCGAGGGTCAGAACTTCTCCCCAGCAGCCTCCAGGTGACGTTGATTGTCCCCAGGCCTCCTCCCTCACAGCTCGTCCACCTGAACACCAGCATTGGAAGTGTTATAGATTCCAATGACCTTTAAGGGTCCAGGAAAGAGATGTGCAGAGACACTGGGGGGACCCATTTTACCCCACCCAACATTTGTTCGGCCACCTTAGGCTGACGGTTTCTGCCAGCCTAGATGCTCTGACCAGTAGTCTGTGCTTTCTTCAGTTAGGCCCCTGAATTAACGTACAAACAGCACCAGATGTCAGAGCCCTGCCCACGCAACTCCCAGACAGTCCAGGCCTGGTGGTGATCCAGGACCATGACGGCCACCGAGTTAACGGCCCTTTGAAGTAGCCAGGAGTCCAGCCCGTCTTATTGGCCACCGTCATCACGGTGTGTGTAGGCTTTTCTATGGTGACAGCATTATCTATGGTTCCCCCGCCAAGCTTATTAGCTCCGCTCTGGGTGCAGTAAGTCCTGCAAGCAGTAGTCTGCTCTTTTGGGGCACACTCTTCCTGTTTTCTGAGAGAAACTCCAGGTCAAGTGATGGTCATACGAGTCATCATGGGGGTCCGTTGCCCCTGGTTGTCTCTCTGGAGGTTGGAGTTGGAGGACCTCCTCATTTGAAGTCAGTGTGCCCACGGAGCCACCCCTGCAACTTCAGGGCATGGTGGGTGGTTAGGATAACCACGTGGGGTTCTTTTCCCTTAGGAGGGAGCTGGCCTTGCGGGCTGCTGATTTCCAGGTTTTTAGATACTCCCAGTATCCTGGCAAGATGGGGCGGTGGGCCAAGCCCTTGGAGACCATAGTTTATCCTACCTGGAGGGCTTTCTTGTGTTGTTCCATTTCAAGTGGTCCCAGTTTTTGCACTAATACTCCAAGGGCAATTCACCTTTGACCGGGAACATGAAGGTCAAAGGGTTTAGCTAAATTAGGGAGTTCCAGGGCAAGGGTCTGAATTGACTGCTCTTTCCATTCTTGAAAAGCCACTTCTGGATTCTATACAAAAGGATCCTCATCTTTTCCTTTCAGTGTTTCATATAGAGGCCCAGCTATTAGACTGTAGTTAGGATCCAGATGCAGCAATCCCCGGCCTCCCCAGGAACCCCTAAGCTGTCTTCTAGTTTTAGAAGGGGTAAGGCTGCAAACTGCTTCTTCCCTTTCCTGGGATGGGCTTCTCCAACCTTCTGTGAGAATGAAGCCCAGGCAGGTCACCGCAGTCTGTGATATTTGAGCTTTTTCTTGGACACCTTCTATCTTTATTGGCTAGATAGTTCAGAGGCCTCCTTAGTAGGGCTGGCGACCAGAATGTCATCTGCATATTGAAGGAGGGTTCCCTTTTCCAGGGGTAGAACTTTTAGGTCTTTAGCTAACGTTTCCCCAAAGATGTTGTGGGAATTTTTGAACCCTTGGGGCAGGACGGCCCAGCAGTATTGCTTTTGTTGTATGTTGAGTCCTGCCACTCACAGGCCAAAATTTCTTGTGACTCTGGGACTAATGGAATACAGAAGAAGGCATCATTGAAGTCTAATACAGAATACCATGTCCTGGTGGACGGTAGAATGACCTGCAGGGTGTAGGAATTAAGAACTACTGGAGGTATATCCTCGGTGGCTTCACTGAGTGTCCTGACATCCTTAACCAGGTCCCCAGCAGCCCATGGGGTTCTCGTGGTCAGGCCCCTCCCAGGATATGGAGTTCACCTGGGCAGGTCCCCAGCAGCCAACGGGGCTCTCGTGGTCATGCCCCTCCCAGGCTATGGAGCTCTCCTTGGCAGGTCCCCAGCAGCCCACGGGGCTCTCGTGGTCAGGCCCCTCCCAGGTTATGGAGCTCACCTCTGCAGCTACCCAGCAGCCCATGGGGCTCTCGTGGTCAGGCCCCTCCCAGGATAAGGAGCTCCCCTAGGCAAGTACCCTGGCAGGGCTGGGCGCACAGGAACCGTGCACATAGCCCTCATTGCAGAGCACCCCCAGCTCACCTGTCACTCAGAGCTGATACAGAGCACCTCAGAGCAGGACTTGAACTAACAAACAGCAGCTCTGACAGGTCTGTGACCCTGGGCATCACTCTGTGCGGCCTCCCTCTGCCTGGTCTTCCAGAGACTTCCACTGCAGCCGGTCACCAGGCCTCTGTCTCCACCCATCACCCTTCCTCTCCCTGACTCCTGGGTTCCTCTTATTAGGAGAGGGTCTTCTTGAAGTTGTCTCCCACTCATGGGCCAGATAAAATGATTAGAAAACAAGCCGGAGCTGCAGCCCCTTTTCTATCCTGACTCTCAGGAGCCCACACCTGTTCCTTGGACCTGGCCGGTTCAGCAAGGTCCATTTTCTGCCATATGAGCCCCTGAGGGGTGAGGATTGGCTGACCTGGGCAAACTGACCCTGCCGGCCAGCCCTCCCCAGGTGTGCTTGGGTTGAGGTCAATATAAACACCGCTCCAGGCAGCAAGAGCCCTTGCAGCTGTGCCTGACGCCATATTCTCTGCTCCGTCAGCAGTGTTAGGGCTGGGCTGGTGGAAGGGGGTGAGGGGCCACGGCATTGTGGGTGGCCCGGTGTGAGTGGGGCTCTGCTGGACTTTCTACAGGACTTGCCAGGCTGCCACCTGCTAAAGAAGAGGATTTGTCACCCATACCTTCCCCTGGAATTTCTTCCTGGGCAGAGGTGAGGAAGGAAAAAAAGCAGTGGGGGCCGGGACAGGATGGGTATGTCAGGCAGGGGAATGGAAAGCTTCCAGAAGAGCGCCCGGGGCCAGAACCATCCTGGCTGGCCTGCAGGCACCAAGTCTGCCTGCATGCTGTTACTGGTGTGGCTCCACGGCCCTTCCTCTAGGCTTTCAAGTCTTTGCACACATTCAGGTTTTACCTGGGAAGGGTGGGAACAGCTCAGCAGCAGCTGGCCTGGGGCTCAGCTCACGTTTACTCACAGACGCTTTGGCACGGTCCCCCAGCTTTGCAATGAGGATGCTCCTTGCGGGGGGGCTGCTGGCTGAATGGGAGACGATTCCCCACCTCTGACCAACTTCAGAATTGTTTACCACTGGAGAAAGTGCCCTGATAGGGTTTTCCTCTGTATAACTGGTGGGTTCTGTTTTTTTTCTTTTTTGGTTCAAGGTAGATTTTATTCCTCTTTTTTGTATTTATAGATATAAGCATGGAAATAATTCATTCATATAAATACGTCTATGGGAAGGGAAGAATCTTTTATTCTGTTTTAGTTTTTTAAATTTTATTTATTTTTTTAAATTTTTAAATTTTATTTTATGTATTTTTTATACAGCAGGTTCTTATTAGTTATCTATTTTATACATATAAATGTATACATGTCAATCCCAATCTCCCAACTCATCCCACCACCCTCCCCCCATGGCTTTCCCCCCTTGGTGTCCATACGTTTGTTCTCTACACCTGTGTCTCTATTTCTGCCCTGCAAACCAGTTCATCTGTACCATTTTTCTAGGTTCCATATATATGCATTAATATACAATATTTGTTTTTCTCTTTCTGACTTACTTCACTCTGTATGACAGTCTCTAGATCCATCGACATCTGTACAAATGACCCAATTTCATTCCTTTTTATGGCTGAGTAATATTCCATTTTATATATGTACCACATCTTTATCCATTCTTCTGTCTGTGTGCATTTAGGTTGCTTCCATCACCTGGCTATTGTAAATAGTGCTGCAATGAACATTGTGGTGAATGTGTCTTTTTGATTTATGGTTTTCTCTGGGTATATTCCCAGTAGTGGGATTGCTGGATCATATGGTAATTCTATTTTTAGTTTTTTAAGGAACCTTCATACTCTTCTCCATAGCGACTGTATCAATTTACATTCCCACCAATAGTGGAAGAGGGTTCCTTTTCTCCACACCCTCTCCAACATTTGTTGTTTGTAGATTTTCTGATGATGCCCATTCTAACAGGTGTGAGGTGATACCTCATTGTAGTTTTGATTTGCATTTCTCTAATAATTAGTGATGTTGAGCAGCTTTTCATGTGCATCTTGGCCATCTCTATGTCTTCTTGGAGGAAATGTCTATTTAGATCTCCTGCCCATTTTTGTATTGGGTTGCTTGTTTTTTTAATATTGAGCTGCATGAGCTGTTTATATATATTGGAGATTAATCCTTTGTCCATTGATTCGTTTGCAAATATTTTCTCCCATTCTGAGGGTTGTCTTTTTGTCTTGTTTGTAGTTTCCTTTGCTTTGCAAAAGCTTTTACGTTTCATTAGGTGCCATTTGTTTAGTTTTCTTTTTTATGGCATTACTCTAGGAGGTGGATCAAAAAAGATCTTGCTGTGATTTATGTCAGAGTATTCTTCCTAAGTTTTCCTCTAAGAGTTGTATACTGTCCGGTCTTACATTAAGGTCTCTAATCCATTTTGAATTTATTTTTGTGTATGGTGTTAGGGAGTGTTCTAATTTCATTCTTTTACATGTGGCTGTCCATTTTTCCCAGCACCACTGACTGAAGAGACTGTCTTTTCTCCATTGTATAGTCTTGCCTCCTTTGTCATAGATTAGTTGACCATAGGTGTGTAGGTTTATCTCTGGGCTTTCTTTTTTCTTTTTTTTTTCCTTTTACACCTTTATTGGAGTATAATTGCTTTACAATGGAGTGTTAGTTTCTGCTGTATAGCAAAGTGAATCAGCTATACATATACATATATCACCATATCCTCTCCCTCTTGCATCTCCCTCCCACCCTCTGTATCCCACCCCTTTAGGTGGCCACAAAGCACCGAGGTGATCTCCCTGTGCTATGTGGCTGCTTCCCAGTAGCTATTGATGTTACATTTGGTAATGTATATATGTCCATGACACTCTCTCACTTTGTCCCAGCTTACCCTTCCTCCTCCCCATGTCCTCAAGTCCTTTCTCTACATCTGTGTCCTTAATCCTGTCTTGCCCCTAGGTTCTTCATAAACTTTTTTCTTTAGATTCCATATATCTCTGTTAGCATACGGTATTTGTTTTTCTCTTTCTGACTTCTCTGTGAAGGACTGATTCTAAATCCATCCACCTCACTAAAAATAACTCAGTTTTGTTTCTTTTTATGGCTGAGTAATATTCCATTTTATATATGTGCCAGATCTTCTTTATCCATTCATCTGTCGAGGGACACTTAGGTTGCTTCCATGTCCTGGCTATTGTAAATAGAGCTGAAATGAACATTGTTGTATATAACTCTTTTTGAATTATGGTTTTCTCAGGGTAAATGCCCAGTAGTTTGATTGCTGGGTCGTATGGTACTTCTATGTTTAGCTTTTTAAGGAACCTCGATACTGTTCCCCCTAGTGGCTATATAGATTTACATTCCCACCAACAGTGCAAGAGCATTGCTTTTCTCCAATAACTGCCTCTCCAGCATTTATTGTTTGTAGATTTTTTGATGGTGGCCATTCTGACTGCTGGGAGGTGATACCTCACTGTAGTTTTGATTTGCATTTCTCTAATGATTAGTGATGTTCAGCATACTTTCATGTGTTTGTTGGCAATCTGTATATCTTCTTTGGAGAAATGTCTATTTAGGTCTTCTGCCCATTTTTGGATTGGGTTCTTTGTTTTTGTGATATTGAGCTACATGAGCTGCTTGTAAATTTTGGAGATTAATCCTTTGTTTTTTGCTTCATTTAAAAATATTTTCTCCCATTCTGAGGGTTGTCTTTTCGTCTTGTTTATGTTTTCCTTTGCTGTGCAAAAGCTTTGAAGTTTCATTAGGCTCTGTTTGTTTATTTTTGTTTTTATTTCCATTACTCTAGGAGGTGGGTCAAAAAGGATCTTGCTGTGATTGATGTCATAGAGTGTTCTGCCTATGTTTTCCTCTAAGAGTTTTATAGTGTCTGGTCTTACATTTAGATCTCTAATCCATTTTGAGTTTATTTTTGTGTATGGTGTTAGGGAGTCTTCTAATTTCATTCTTTTACATGTAGCTGTCCAGTTTTCCCAGCACCACTTACTGAAGACACTGTCTTTTCTCCATTGTATATCCTTGCCTCCTTTGTCATAGATGAGCTAGCCATAGGTACGTAGGTTTACCTCTGGGCTTTCTATCCTGTTCCATTGATCTATATTTCTGTTTTTGTGCCAGTACCATATAGTCTTGATTACTGTAGCTTTGTAGTATAGTCTGAAGTCAGGAAGTCTGATTCCTCCAGCTCTTATAATTTCCCTCAAGACTGCTTTGGTTATTTGGGGTCTTTTTTGTCTCCATACAAATTTTAAGATATTTTTGTTCTAGTTCTGTAGAAAATGCCACTGGTGATTTGATAGGGATTACATTGAATCTGCAGATTGCTTTGGGTAGTATAGTCATTTTCACAATATTGATTCTTCTAATCCAAGAACATGGTTTATACCTCCATCTGTTTATATCATCTTTGATTTCTTTCAGCAGTACAGGTGAAGTACAGCAGTACTCTTTTTCTGAGTACAGGTCTTTTACCTCCTTAGGTAGGTTCATTCCTACGTATTTTATTCGTTTTGTTTCAGTGGTGAATGGGATTGTTTCCTTAATTTCTCTTTCTGATCTTTCATTGTTAGTATATAGGAATGCAAGAGATTTCTGTGCATTAACTTTGTATCCTGCAACTTTACCAAATTCATTGATTAGCTCTAGTAGTTTTCTGGTGGCATCTTTAGGATTCACTATGTGTAGTATTGTGTCATTTGCAAATAGTGACAATTTTACTTCTTCTTTTCCAAGTTGTATTCATTTTATTTCTTTTTCTTCTCTGATTGCTGTGTCTAGCTCTTCCAAAACTTGTTGAATAATAGTGATGAGAGTGGACATCCTTGTCTTATTCCTGATCTTAGAGGAAATGCTTTTAGTTTTTCACCATTGAGAATGATGTTTGCTGTGGGTTTGTCATATACGGCCTTTATTATGTTGAGGTAGATTCCCTCTATGCCCACTTTTTGGAGTCTTTTTATCATAAATGGGTGTTGAATTTTGTTAAAAGCTTTTCCTGCATCTGTTGGGATGAGCATATTTTTATTCTACAATTTGTTAATATGGTGTATCACATTGATTGATTTGTGTATATTGAAGAATCCTTGCATCCCTGGGATAAACCCCACCTGATCATGGTGTATGATCCTTTTAATGTGTTGCTCAATTCTGTTTCCTAGTATTTCGTTGAAGATTTTTACATCTATATTAATCAGTGATATTGGTCTCTAACTTTATTTTTCTGTAGTATCTTTGTCTGGTTTTGGTATCAGGGTGATGGTGACCTCATAGAATGAGTTTGGGAGTGTTCCTTACCCTGCAAATTTCTGAAGAGTTTGAGAAGGTTGGGTGTTAGCTCTTGTCTAAATGTTTGCTAGAAGTCACCTCTGATGCCATCTGGTTCTGGAATTTTGTTTGTTGGAAGATTTTAAATCACAGTTTCAATTTCATTACTTGTGATTGGTCTGTTCATATTTTCTATTTCTTCCTGGTTCAGTCTTGGAAGGTTATACCTTTCTAAGAATTTGTCAGTTTCTTCCAGGTTGTCCATTTTATTGGCATAGAGTTGTAGTAGTCTCTTAGGATGCTTTGTATTTCTCTGTTGTCTGTTGTAACTTCTCTGTTTCCTTTTCTTTTTTTTTTTTTTTGCTGTACGTGGGCCTCTCACCATTGTGGCCTCTCCCGTTGCGGAGCACAGGCTCTGGATGCACAGGCTCAGCAGCCATGGCTCACGGGTCCAGCCGCTCCGCGGCATGTGGGATCCTCCCGGACTGGGGCACGAACCCGTGTCCCCTGCATCGGCAGGTGGACTCCAAACCACTGCGCCACCAGGGAATCCCAGCAACTTCTCCTTTTTAATTTCTAATTTTATTGATTTGAGTCCTCTCCCTCTTTTTCTTGAGTCTGTCTAAAGGTTTATCATTTTTGTTTATCTTCTCAAAGAACCAGCTTTTAGTTTTATTGATATTTGCTCTTGCTTTTATTTCATTTATTTCAGCTCTTATCCTTATGATTTCTTTCCTTCTACTAACTGTGGGTTTTGTTCTTATTTCCCTAGTTCCTTTAGGTTTAAGGTTAGACTGTTTATTTGAGATTTTTCTGGTTTCTTGAGGTAGGCTTGTATTGCTATAAACTTCCCTCTTAGAACTGCGTTTGCTGCATCCCATAGGTTTTGGATTATTGTGCTTTTGATGTCATTTGTCTCTAGGTTGTTTTTGATTTCCTCTTTTATTTCTTCAGTGTTCTCTTGGTTATTTAGTAACGTATTGTTTAGCCTCCATGTTTTTGTGTTTTTTAACGTTTTTTTCCCGTGTAATTGATTTCTAATCTCATAGCATTGTGGTTGGAACAGCTGCTTGATATGATTTCAGTTTTCTTAAACTTACTGAGGCTTTATTTGTGACCCAAGATGTGATCTATCCTGGAGAATGTTCCGTGTGCCATTGAGAAGAAAGTGTAATCTGCTGTTTTGGGATGGAATGTCCTATAAATATCCATTAAATCTATCTGGGCTATTGTGTCATTTAAAGCTTGTGTTTCCTTATTTTCTGTCTGGATGATCTCCATTGGTGTAAGTGAGGTGTTAAAGGCCCCCGCTATTATTGTGTTACTATCAATTTCCTCTTTTATAGCTGTTAGCAGTTGCCTTATATATTGAGATGCTCCTATGTTTGGTACAAATATATTTATAATTGTTATATCTTCTTGGATTGATCCCTTGATCATTATGTAGTGTCCTTCCTTGTCTCTTGTAACATTCTTTATTTTAAAATCTATTTTATCTGATATGAGTTTTGCTACTCCAGCTTTCTTTTGATTTTCATTTTCATGGAATATATTTTTCCATCCCCTCATTTTCAGTCTGTATGTGTCCCTAGGTCTGAAATGGGTCTCTTGTAGACAGCATATATATGGGTCTTGTTTTTGTATCCATTCAAGGAGCCTGTGTCTTTTGGTTGGAGCATTTAATCCATTCACGTTTAAGGTAATTATCGATATGTATGTTCCTATTACTATTTTCTTAATTGTTATGGGTTTGTCTTGGTGGGTCCTTTTCTTCTCTTGTGTTTCCCACTTAGAGAAGTTCCTTTAGCATTTGTTTTAGAGCTGGTTTGGTGGTGCTGAATTCTCTTAGCTTTTGCTTGTCTGTAAAGCTTTTGATTGCTCCATCAAATCTGAATGAGATACTTGCTGGGTGGAGTATTCTTGGTGATAGGTTCTTCCCTTTCATCACTTTAAATTTATCATGTCACTCCCTTCTGGCTTGTAGATTTTCTGCTGAGAAATCAGTTGTTAACCTTATGGGAATTCCGTTGTATGTTGTCATTTTTCCCTTGTTGCTTTCAATAATTTTTCTTTGTCTTTAATTTTTGTCAATTTGATTACTGTGTGTCTCAGCATTTTTCTCCTTTGGTTTATCCTGCCTGGGACTCTCTGTGCTTCGTGGACTTGGGTGGCTATTTCTTTTCCCATGCTAGGGAAGTTTTCGACTATAATCTCTTCAAATATTTTCTCGGGTCCTTTCTCTCTCTCTTCTCCATCTGGGACCCCTATAATGTGAATGTTGTTGCATTTAATGTTGTCCCAGATGTCTCTTAGTGTGTCTTCATTTATTTTCATTCTTTTCCTTTATTCTGTTCCATGGCAGTGATTTCCACCTTTCCATCTTCCATGTCACTTATCCGTTCTTCTGCCACAGTTATTCTGCTACTGATTCCTTTTAGAGTAATTTTCATTTCAGTTATTGTATTGTTCATCTCTATTTGTTTGTTCTTTAATTCTTCTAGATGTTTATTCCTTAATTCTTCTAGGTCTTTTTAAAGCATTTCTTGCATCTTCTCGATCTTTGCCTCCATTCTTTTTCCAAGGTCTTGGATCATCTTCACTATCATTATTCTGAAGTCTTTTTCTGGAAGGTTGCCTATCCCCACCTCATTTCGTTGTTTTTCTGAGAATTTATCTTGTTCCTTGATCTGGTATAAAGTCCTCTGCCTTTTCATTTTCTCTATCTTTCTGTGAATGTGGTTTTCCTTCCACAGGCTGCTGTAGTTCTTCTTGCTTCTGCTGTCTGCTCTCCGGTGATTGAGTCTATCTTAGAGGCTTGTGCAAACTTCCTTATGCGAGGGACTGGTGGTGGGTAGAGCTGGGTGTTGCTCTGGTGGGCAGAGCTTTATTCTGCTTGTCTGTGGATTAAATAAAAGTTTAATAAAAAGTTTAATCCGCTTGTCTACTGATGCATGGGGATGGGTTCCCTCCCTGTTGGTCTTTTGGCCTGAGGCGACCCAGCACTGGAGCCTATCTTGCTCTTGGTGGGGCTAATGGTGGACTCTGGGAGGGCTCACGCCAAGGAGTATTTCCCAGAACTTCTGCTGCCAGTGTCGTTGTCCCCATGCTGAGCCACAGCCACTCCCTGCCTTTTCAGGAGACCCCCTAAAACTAGCAGGTAGGTATGGTCATTTGCCTACGGGGTGACTGCTCCTTCCCCTGGGTCCTGATGTGCACACTACTTTGTGTGTGCCCTCCAAGAGTGGAGTCTCTGTTGAGACTCTGAGTCTCTGAGTGCAGTTGAGACTCTGAGACTCAGAGTGGAGTTGCACAGACTCTGGGTCCTGTGAAGCTTCGATGATTTGTGGTTCTAGAAATCCTATAGGAGACGGTCCACAGCAGGTGAATCTAATGCTGTCAGTAGAGGTGGTGAAGCCAAAGATGTGCAGTTCTGACTAGAGGTGCCGATGTACATACAGGACAAAATTATCTCGTGTGAATGTAGTTCAGGCACGTTTAAGATGAATGCAGTCATGTTAATGCCTAACATCTTGTACCTTGTGCCTCTCCTCAGGGACCCCCTCCTCAGTTCCTGAGGCTCCTGTAAGTCATCTACAGGGGAATGGAGAGTGGGCTCTGTCCAGTCTGAGCCCTGAGTCACCCTGTGTGTATCGTAGGATACTTTGTATTTCTGTGGTGTCTGTTGTAACATCATCTCTTTCATTTCTGATTTATTTGGGCCCTCTCTCTTTTTTTAAAAAAAACGTACTACTGTTGTCCTTTATTCTTTACAGAAGTTTAATAAGTGTTTGATCTACTACCCTTACTCTATGTATACTTTTTGCAGTGAGATTTTTACTTTTGTTTGTTTGCTTGTTACTATCAATAATTAGGGAGACTTCTTTTAAGCTACCTTCAACATTGCTTATAAAGCTGCTTTATTAGTGACGACAGAGCTTTAATGGAAGTCGTTTTCTGGTTGTAAATTAGAATGCAATGTGCCAGTAAAAAGCCCCTTAACTTTATGTCTCATTACTTCTTGTTCTTCTTTTAATTTAATTTTATTTTTTATCCCAGCAAATTTGATTACAATGTTTTGTTTGTTCTAGGTGTGCAAGATGTGGTTCTTTTACACATACACATGTATCTATACTTCTTTAGATCGTTTTCTCATGTAGGTTATGACACAATGTTGAGTAGTCTTCTCTTGGTATTCTGTAGGTCTTTGGTGATTATATATTTCACATGTGTTTGTATATCTATGTTAACCCCAATATCCTAATGTATCCAATCCTCACACCTTTCCATTTGGTGAACCATAACTTTGTTCAATGAATTTGTGATTGCCTTTCTCTGTGGAAATATCTTCATTGGTATCAATTTTTAGGTAACACCTATAAGTGATATTATAGGATATGTGTCTTTTGCTGTCTGACTTAGTACAAGTTGCCTGATTACCTCTGGAATCATCTACGGTGCTGCAAATGGCATTGTTTCTTTTTTTTCCTTGGCTAATAGTCCATCTGTACATGTACCAGTTCTTCTTTGTCCACTCACCACTTGATGGACTTTTTGGTTGCCTCCATGTCTTGGCTATTGTAATATTGCTGCAATGCACATTTGCCTGCCGGTGTCTTTCCAATTCTGTCTACTTATGTTATAGGCCCAGGAGTGGGCCTCCTGTATCATATGGTATCTTAGGGTTTACCTTTTAAATGCGCCACGATTCTGTTCTCATTAGTGGCTCTTTCCAGGTTACATCCCACTTAAACTTGAGGGTATGCATTTCTCCACAATAGCTTCAGCATTTATTGTTTGTAATTTTCTTGCTGATGGATATCCTGACTGGTGTGAGCTGATACCTCTTTGTGGTTGAATTTGCATGTGACTCATAATCGGCTGAAATTGAGCTTTATTGCATGTCCTTTTTATTTTTCAAACTGTGATTACAGCTTAGTTCTTCAAAGAGTTTTCTTAAAATATGTGTCACATTCTGAAATTTTTTGGCCGTTAGCTACTACAAGACATTTTGAGGGCAGGTTTCATTTACAGCCCTGCAGTACTTGTTCACATGAAGTGACCATTAGCACAGGCTTTAAAGCTGCTTTTGCAGGTAACGGCCAGAGTGCAGCAGCCTTTCTTTGTTCCCCATGCTGGTACTAGGGAAACAGACCTTCCAGCCAGTGGTCTTCCTTGGTTATATATTAGAGTGGAATGTGCCCTGATAAACCCCCAAAAGCTTATGTCTCCTTACTTATGTTTGTTTTTTAAATTTAATTTATACTTTTACTGGAGTAATATTCCATTGTGTATATGGACCACTTCTTGGTGCGTTCCTCTGTTGATGGACATTTTCATTGCTTCCAAGTGTTAGCTATATTAAATATTGCTGGAGTGCAAGATTGTCAGCCTGTGACTTTTTGATTCTCATTTTCTCAGGTGATAGGTCCAGCAGTGGGTGTGACCGAGTGACTAGTAGCTCAATGTTTACCTTTTCAAAGCACCTCCATTTTGTTTTCATTAGTGGCTCTTACCACGTCCCCCTTAGAACCGAGGGTACGAATTTCTCCACAATCCTTTCACCATTTATTGTTTACTGCATTTTTGCTAATGGCCATTATGACTGCTGTGACCTGATAGGTTTTTGTAATTTGGGTTTGCATGTCTTTAAAAATTTCTAAAATTCATCATTGTTCCATGCCTTTTTCTTTTCTGTTAAAAAAAAGTGTGAGTACAATATATCTCTTGAAGCTGTCTTCTTGGAAGGTTGCCCTCTTTTGAATTTTTGGGCGATAATCGACCCCAGGGTTTTTTTGGAGGGCAGGTGTCATTACAGAACTGCAAGTTTGGTGAATATTTAGTGACCTTTAGCATTGGGTTTAAAGTTGCTGTTGTGGGAAACGGCGACAATGAGGCAGCAATTCTCCATTCCCAAATCTGGGTACTAGGGCAGCAGAGCCTTTCTGGAAGTTGTGTTCCTAGTTTGTAAGATAGAATGGAATGTGCCAGGAGGAACACCCATAAGTTTATGTCTCGTTACTTCTTGTGTTTTAAAATTTATTTAATCGGGGTAATGATTAGATATTGTTTGTCCAGATATACACAGTCTGGTTCATTTGTACAATATATATGTCTATTCATGTTCAGATCCTCTTCCCCTGTAAAATATGGTGATCTAGGTTCCATAGACCTCCCTTGCTATATGGTCGGTCTTTTTGATATATGTATTTAATATTTATTTGTATACATATGGTAACCCTAATCTTAATTTTCCATTCCCCCCACCTTTCCTTTTAGGTAATAGTTTGTTTTCTAAGTCTGTGAGTGTCTTTCTCTATGGAAATACGTTCATTTTTGTTAGTTATTAGATAACGCCTATAAGTGATATCATAGGATATAGGTCTTTTGCTTTCTGACTTACCTCATATTCTGTGATTATCTCCAAGCTCATCTATGGTGCCTCAAATAACAGTGTTTCATTGTTTTACATGACTAATATTCTATTGTGTACGTGGACCACTTCTTCTTTATTCATTCATCTGTTGATGGACATTTTGGTTGCTTCCATGTCTTGGCTATTGTGAATAAGGCTGCAGTGCAGCTTTTGCAGCCTGGGTCTTCTCGATTCTGGTCTTCTCAGGTGAGAGGCCCAGTGGTGTGACTGCTGGATTGAATGGTACCTCAGTTTTTACTTTTAATCGCAGCTCCTTTCTGTTCTCATTATTGGCTCTTACCACTTTACATCTCACCAGCAGCTAGAGGGTACACAGTTCTCTAAAACCCCTTCAGAAATTATTCTTTGTAGACTTTTTGCTGATGGTCAGTCGACTTGTGTGAGTTGAAACCTTTTTGTAGATTAGGTTTGCATGAGTCCTGAGGTTGAGCTTTTACCCATTTTCCTTTTTTTTTTTTTTAAAGAGAGTGAGTCAAACTTACCTCTTCATACTATCTTCTTGAAAAATTTGCCAGTTTTGAATTTTATTGTCCATTCCCTACCTCAGCACAATTGTTTAGGGCAGGTGTCCGTTACAGCTCTGAGTCCTTGTGAATGTTATGAGACCATTAGCTGTGAGCTTAAAGCCGATCTTGCGGGAAACGGCCACAAGGCGGCAGAATTTCTACATTTCTAACTGTGGGTTTTTTGGCAGCAGAGCATTCCTGGAAATCGTGTTAGTAGGCTGTACATTAGATTGGAATGTGCCAGGGCACATCCCCAAGAGCTTATATCTCGTTACCTCCTGTTTGTTTTTTCAATTTAATTTTTATTTATTATCAGAGAAAATTTGATAAAAATATTTTGTTTCTCCTAGGTGTACAGAATCTGGTTCACTATGTCAATGTATCTGTCTATCTTTGGATCCTTTAGCGTGTAGGTTATTACAGAGTGTTGAGTAGACCTCTCTTGGTATTCCATAGGTATTTTGTGATTATATATTTCATATGTATTAGTACATGTCTGTTAATCCCCATATCCTAATTCATACATTCCTTATACTTTTCCATTTGGTTAAACATAACTTTGTTTTCTTAATACATTCTCTTCCTTCTCTTGGAAATAAGTTCATGAGTATCAATTTTTAGGTAACACCTATAAGTGATGTCATAGGATATCTGTCTTTCACTTTCTTTCTTCAATTGGAGTGATTATCTCTAGGTCCTCATATGGTGGTGCAAACGGCACTGTTTCATTGTTTTCCATGGCTAATATTCCATTGTTTACATGGACCACTTCTTCTTTGTGCATTTTTCTGTTGATGGACATTTTGGTTTCTTCCAAATTTTGGCTATGTTAAATGTTCCTGCAGTGCAGGATTGCCAGCCTGTGTCTTTTCCATTCTGCTCTGCTCAGGTGGTAGGCACATCAAAGGACCTACCAGATCACATGGTAGCCCAATTTTTACCCTTAAACATACCTCCATTATGTTCTCACTACTGGCTGTTACCAGTTTATATCCCCCCAGCAGCTAGAGGGTACACAGTTCTCTGAAACCCCTTCAGCATTTATTCTTTGTAGACTTTTTTGCTGAAGAACATTCTGATGGCTGTGAGGTGAACATTTCTGTAATTGGATTTGCATGGCTTTATTATTTGCTGATGTTGTGCATTTTTCAATTCCCTTTTATTTTAAAGAAAAAAAAAGACAAAATGTGTGTAAAAAGTGCCTCTTGAAACTGTCTTCTTGAAATGTTGACGTCTTTTGAATTTTCTCGTCGATTTACGACCCCAGGATTTTTTTTGATGACAGGTGTCATTTACAGGCCTGCAATTATTTTGAATATTAAGTGACAGTTAGCACTGTTGTGTGAAATGACCAGAAGGCAGCAGCACTTCTCCTTACCGAATCTGCTTACTAGGGAAAGAAAGCCATAATGGAATTTGTGTTGCAGGTTGTAAATTAGAACTGAATGTGCCAGGAAAAGCCCCTTAAGATTATGTCTCATAAATTCTTGTTCGTTTTTTTAATTTAATTTTTAATCTTTATCACAGCAAATTAGATTACAATGTTTTGTTTGTTCTAGGTGTGCAAGATGTGGTTCTTTTACACATATATCTGTTCTTCTTCAGATCCTTTTCCCATGTAGCTTATGACACAATGTTGAGTAGTCTTCTCTTGGTATGCCGTAGGTTTTTGGTGATTATATATTTCACATGTGTTTGTATAGCTCTGTTAACCCCAAAATTGTAGTGTATCCAATCCTGACATCTTTCCATTTGGTGAACCTTAAGTTGGTTTAATGAATCTGTGATTGTCTTTCTCTCTGGAAATATCTTCACTGGTATCAATTTTTAGGTAACACCCATAAGTGATATGATAGGATATGTGTCTTTCACTTTCTTACTTACTACCAGTTGCATGATTACCTCTAGATTCCTCTATGGTCCTGCAAATGTCATTGTTTCATTTTTTTTCCTTGGCTAGTATTCCATCTGTACATGTACCAGTTCTTCTTTGTCCACCCATCTGTTGATGGACTTTTTGGTTGTTTCCCTATCTTGGCTATTGTAATACTGCTGCAATGCAGATTTGCCCGCCTGTGTCTTTCCAATTCTGTCTTCATAGGATATAGCCCAAGAAGTGGGCCTGCTGGATCATATACTAGCTCAAGTTTACCTTTTAAAGGCACCTCCATTCTGTTCCCATTAGTGGCTCTTAGCAGGTTATGTCCCACTTCAAATTGAGGGTATGCATTTCTCCAAAACCTCTTCAGCATTGATCGTTTGTAGTTTTTTTGCTGATGGTTATTCTGAGTGTTGTGAGCTGATACCTCTTTGTGGTTGGATTTGCATGTGTTTCATACTCCCTTGATATTGAGCTTTCAGGCATGTCCTTTTATTTTTCAAACTGTTACTACAGGTGACTTCTTCAAATTGTTTTCTTGAAGTATGTGCCACATTTTGAAATTTTTTGGCCTTTACCTGCATCAAGACATTTTAAGGGCGGTTTTCATTTGCAGTGTTGCAGTACTTGTGCATATGAAGTGCCCATTAGCACAGATTTCAAAGCTGCTGTTGCAGGTATCAGCCAGAGGATGGCAGCATTTCCACGTTCCCCACTCTGGTACCTAGGGAAACAGACCTTCCTGCCAGTGGTGTTCCTCAGTTATAAATTAGAATGGAATGTGCCCTGATGTACCCCCGAAAGCTTACGTCTCCTTACTTATGTTTGTTTTTTAAATTTATATTTTTTAGTGGAGTAATATTCCATTCTGTACATGGACCACTTCTTCTTTGTGCATTCCTCTGTTGATGGACATTTTCATTGCTTCCAAGTGTTGCCTATGGTAAATATTGCTGGAGTGCAGTATTGCCAGCCTGTGACTTCTTTTTTTTTTTTTTAGTGGTACGCGGGCCTCTCACTGCTGTGGCTTCTCCCGTTGTGGAGCACAGGCTCCAGACACGCAGGCTCAGTGACCATGGCTCACGGGCCCAGCCACTCTGCGGCACGTGGGATCCTCCCGGACTGGGGCACAGACCCATGTCCCCTGCATTGGCAGGCGGACTCTCAACCACTGCACCACCAGGGAAGCTCCAGCCTGTTGTGACTTTGGATTCTCATTTTCTCAGGTGATAGGCCCAACAGGGGTATGACTCATTGACTGGTAGCTCAATGTTTACCTTTTCAAAGCACGTACATTGTGTTTTCATTAGTGGCTCTTACCACATCCCAATTAACACCGAGGGTATGCATTTTTCCACAACCCCTTCAGCATTTATTATTTGCAGAATGTTTGCTCATGGCCATTCTGACTGGTGTGAGCTGATAGGTTTTTGTAATTTGGACTTGCATGTCTTTAATAATTACTAATATTCAGCATTTTCCCACACCTTTCTCTTTTATTTAGAAATAGAAAGTGTGAGTACAACTTACCTCTTGAAATTGTCTTGTTGGAAGGTTGCCCTCTTTTGAATTTTGTGGTCGATTTTCGACCCCAGGATTTTTTTTGAGGGCAGGTGTCATTTACAGGCCTGCAACAAGTGTGAATATTTAGTGACCATTAGCACTGGGTTTAACGCTGCTGTTGTGGGAAACGGCCACAAGGCGGCAGCATTTCTCCATTCCCAAATCTGGTTACTAGGACAGCAGAGCCTTTCTTGAAGTCCTGTTATTAGGTTGTAAATTAGAATGGAATGTGCCAGGAAAAAGCCCCTGAAGTTTATGTCTCATTACTTCTTGTTCATTGTTTTAATTGTTTTAAGTGGGGTAATGATTAGAATACAGTTTGTCCTAGGTGTACACAATCTGGTTCATTCATACATCATATATATCTATTCATGTACAGATCCTTTTCCCATGTAAAGGATTACAGAGTGTTCTGTACACCTCCCTTGCTATGTGCTCGGGCTTTTTGATATATGTACTCAATCTGTATTTGTATAGATATGGTCAATCTAATATTAATTTATCCATTGCCACCACCTTTCCTTTTAGATATGCATAGTTTGTTTTTTAAGTCTGTGTGTGTCTTTCTCTGTGGGAATATGTCCATTTTTGTCAGTTGTTAGGTAACACCTATAAGTGATATAGGATATATGTCTTTTGCTTTCCAACATACCTCATGCTCTGTGATTATCTCTAGGCTCATCTATGGTACCTCAAAGAGCAGTGTTTCATTGTTTTCCATGGCTAATATTCCATTGTGTACATGGACCACTTCTTTATCCTTTCATCTGTTGATGGACATTTTGGTTGCTTCCATGTCTTGGCTATTGTGAATAAGGCTGCAGTGCAGCTTTTGCAGCCTCTGTCTTCTGGATTCTGGTCTTCTCAGGTTAGAGGCCCAGCGGTGGGCCTGCTGCATCGAATGGTAGGTCAGTTTTTACTTTTAAACGCAGCTGCTTTCTGTTCTCATTATTGGCGGTTACCATTTTATATCTCACCAGCAGCTAGAGGGTACACAGTTCTCAAAAAACACTTCAGCATTTATTATTTGTAGAATTTTTATTGATGGTAAGTCGACATGTGTGAGTTGAAACCTTTTTGCAGACTACATTTGCATGAGTGTAATAATTCCTGAGGTTGAGCTTTTATCCATTTTCCTTTTTTTTTAAAAGACAGTGAGTAAAACTTACGTCTTCATACTATCTTCTTGAAAAATTTGCCTGTTTTGAATTTTGTTGGCCATTTCCTACCTCAGGACATTTTTTGAGGGCCGGTGTCCTTTACCGCCCTGAGTCCTTGTGAATGTTAAGTGACCATTAGCTGTGGGCTTAAAGCCGCTCTTGCGGGAAACGGCCACAAGGCGGCAGCATTTCTACATTTCCAACTCTGGGTTTTTGCGCAACAGAGCCTTCCTGGAAATCGTGTTAGTAGGCTTCAAATTACAGTGGAATGTGCCAGCGCAAACCCCCAAGCGCTTATATCTCCTTACTTGTTGCTTGTTTTTTAAATTTAATTTTTATTAGGTATCAGAGCAAATTTGATAAAAATGTTGTTTCTCCTAGGTGTACAGAATCTGGTTCATCATATCAATGTATCTATTCATCTTTGGATCCTTTCCCGTGTAGGTTATTAGAGTGTTGAGTAGACCTGTCTTGGTATTCCATACGTATTTTGTGATTATATATTTCATATGTGTTAGTACATGTCTGTTAACCCCCATATCATAATTCATTCATTCCTTACACCTTTCCAATTGGTTAAACGTAGTTTTATTTTCTTATTCCATGCTTTTCCTTCTCTTGGAAATAAGTTCATGGGTATCAATTTATAGGTAACACCTAGAAGTGATGTTATAGGATATCTGTCTTTCAGTTTCTTTCTTACTTCAAGTTGGGTGATTATCTCTAGGTCTTTATATGGTGGTGCAAATGGCACTGTTTCATTGTTTTCCGTAGCTAATATTCCATTGTGTACATGGACCATTTCTTCTTTGTGCATTTTTCTGTTCATGGACATTTTTGTTTCTTCCAAGTCTTGGCTATGTTAAATGTTCCTGCAGTGCAGGTTTGCCAGCCTGTGTCTTTTTCATTCTGGTCTGCTCAGGTGATAGGCGCATCAAAGGAACTTCCAGATCACATGGTAGCTCAATTTTTACCTTTAAATGCACCTCCATTATGTTCTCACTACTCACTGTTACCTGTTTACATCCCCCCAGCAGCTAGAGGGTACACAGTTCTCTCAAACCACATCAGCATTTATTCTTTGTAGACTTTTTGCTGATGGTCATCCGACTGGTGTGAGTTGAAACCTTTTTGTAGATTAGATTTGCATGAGTCTAATAATTCCTGAGGTTGAGGTTCTATCCATTTTCCTTTTTTAAACAAGAGAGTAAGTCAAACTTACCGCTTCATACTACCTTCTTGGAAATTTTGCCTTTTTTGAATTTTTTTGGCCATTCCTCACCTCAGGACACTTTTTGAGGGCAGGTGCCCTTTACAGACCTGAGTCCTTGTGAATGTTAAGTGACCATTAGATGTGGGTTTAAAACCGCTCTTGTGGGAAACGGCCACAAGGTGGCAGCATTTCTACATTTCCAACTCTGGGTTTTTGGGCAACAGAGCCTTCCTGGAAATCGTGTTAGTAGGCTGCAAATTAGAGTGGAATGTGCCAGGGCACACCCCCAAGAGCTTATATCTCATTACCTCTTGTTTGTTTTTTAAATTTAATTTTTATTTATTATCAGAGCAAATTTGATAAAAATGTTGTGCTTGTTCTAGGTGTACAGAATTTGGTTCATTATATCTATGTATCTATCTATTCATTTTTGGTTCCTTTCCCGTGTAGGTTATTACAGAGTGATGAGCTCAATTTTTAACCTTACACCGCCATTCTCTTCTCACTACTGGCTGTTACCAGTTTACGTCCCAGCAGCAGCTAGAGGGTACACAGTTCTCTAAAACCCTTTCAGCATTCATGTTTTGTAGACTGTTTTGCTGATGATCATTCTGACGGTGGTACAGTGAACGTTTTTGTAGATTGGATTTGCATGGCCTTATTTGTTCCTGATATTGAGCATTATTCCATGCAATTTTTTTAAACAAAAAGAAAAAGAAAAGACAAAATGTGCGAAAAATATGCCTCTTGACACTGTCTTTTTGAAGTGTTGACGTCTTTTGAATTTTCTGGCCGATTTACGACCCCAGGAATTTTTTGAGGCCCAGTGTCCTTTACAGTCCTGCACATATTTTGAATATTAAGTGACCATTAGCGCTTGGTTTAAAGTTGCTGTTGTGTGAAACAGCCACAAGGCGGCAGCATTTCTCCTTTATCAAATCTGGTTACCAGGGCAACAGAGCCTTAATGGAAGTCCTGTTCTAGGTTGAAAATTAGAATGGAATGTGCCAGGAAAAAATCATTTAAGTTGATGTCTCATTATTTCTTGTTCACATTTTAAATTTAATTTTTATTTTTTATCGCAGCAAATTTTATAACAATGTTTTGTGTGTTCTAGGTGTGCAAGATGTGGTTTTTTCACACATATATGTATATCTATTCTTCTTCGGATCCTTTTCCCAGGTAGGTTATGACACAATGTTGAGTAGTCTTCTCTTGGTATTCCGTAGGTCTTTGGTGATTATATATTTCACATGTGTTTGTATATCTCTGTTAACCCCAATATCGTAATGTATCCAATCCTCACACCTTTCGATTTGGGGAACCATAAGTTTGTTTAATGAATCTGTGATTGTCTTTGTGGAAATATCTTCTTGTTATCAATTTTTAGGTAACACCTATAAGTGATATATGTTAGGTGTCTTTCGCTTTCTCACTTACTACAAGTTGCATGATTACCTCTAGACTCATCTATGGTGCTGCAAATGGCATTGTTTCATTTTTTCCTGAGCTAATATTCCATCTCTACATGTAGCATTTCTTCTTTGTCCACCCATCTGTTGATCGACTTTTGGTTTCTTCCATGTCTTGGCTATTGTAATACTGCTGCAGTGCAGATTTGCCTTCCTGTATCATTCCAATTCTGTCTTCTTAGGTTATAGGCCCAGGAGTGGGCCTGCTGGATTGTATGGTGGATCAATGTTGACCTTTTAAAGGCACCTCCATTCTGTTCCCATTAATGGCTCTTACCAGGTTACGTCCGACTTCAAATTAAGGGTATGCATTTCTCCACAACCCCTTCAGCATTGATCATTTGTAGTTTCTTTCCTGATGGTTATTCAGAATGGTGTGAGCTGATACCTCTGTGTGGTTGGATTTACATGTGTCTTATAATCCATTGAAATTGAGCTTTCAGGCATGTCCTTTTAGTTTTCAAACTGTTATTATTACAGCTTATTTCTTCAAATGGTTTTCTTGAAATATGTGCCACATTTTGAAATATTTTGGGATTTACATGCATCAAGACATTTAAAGGGCAGGTTTCATTTGCAGTCCTGCAGTACTTGTGCATATGAAGTGCCCATTAAACCAGATTTCAAAGCTGCTGTTGCAGGTATCAACCAGAGGATGGCAGCATTTCCACGTTCCCCACTCTGGTACCTAGGGAAACAGACCTTCCTGCCAGTGGTGTTCCTCAGTTATAAATTAGAGTGGAATGTGCCCTGATATACCCCTGAAAGCTTACGTCTCCTTACTTATGTTTGTTTCTTAAATTTAATTTATACATTTTTAGTGGAGTAATATTCCATTCTGTACATGGACCACTTCTTCTTTGTGCATTCCTCTGTTGATGGACATGTTCATTGTTTCCAAGTGTTGCCTATGGTTAATATTGCTGGAGTGCAGTATTGCCAGCCTGTGACTTTTGATTCTCAATTTCTCAGGTGATAGGCCCAACAGTGGGTATGATTCATTGACTGGTAGCTCAGTGTTTACCTTTTCAAAGCATGTGCATTGTGATTTCATTAGTGGCTCTTACCATGACCCAATTAACACTGAGGGTATGCATTTTTCCACAACTTCTTCAGCATTTATTGTTTACAGAATGTTTGCTCATGGACATTCTGAATGCTGTGAGCTGATAGGTTTCGTAATTTGGATTTGCATGTGTTTAATAATTCCTAATATTCAGCATTTTTCCACGCCTTTCTTTTTTAGGGTTAGAGTAAGGGTTAGGGTTAGGGTTAGGGAACGGGTATGGTATAGGGTACAGGTTATTGTATGACAATGGGTTAGGGCTCGGGTATGTGATGTGGTATGGGTTAGTGTCAATGTATGGCTTAGGATTAGAGTACGGGTTAGGGAAGGGCTTAGAGTAAGGGTTAGGGTTAGGAAACGGGTACAGTTTAGGGTACAGGTTAGGGTATGACAACGGGTTAGTGTTAGGGTACATGTTAGGGTACGGGTTAGTGTTAGTGTATGGGTTAGGGTTAGGGAAAGGGTTAGGGTAAGGGTTAGGTAAGGTACGGTTTAGGGTACAGGTTAGGGTACAACAATGGGTTAGAGTTAGGGTTAGGGTATGGGTAAGGTTTAGGGTAAGGAAACGGGTATTGCTTAGGGTACAGGTTAGGGTACGATAACGAGTTAGCATCACGGTATGTGTTAGGTTACCGGTTAGTGTTAATGTATGGGTTAAGATTAGGGTATGGGATAGGGTAAGGGTTAGGGTTAGGGAATGGATATGGTTTAGGGTGCAGGTTAGGGTACGACAACGGGTTAGGTTTAGGGTACGTGTTTGGGTATGGGTTAGTGTTAGTGTATGGGATAGGATGAGGGTACAGGTTAGAGTAAGGGTTAGGGTAAGTGTTAGGGTTAGGTTTAGGGCTAGGGTTACAGTTAGGGAATGGGTATGGTTTAGGGTACAGGTGAGGGTATGACAATGGGTTAGGGTTAGGGTACGTGTTAGGGTACTGGTAAGTGTTATTGAAAGGGTTAGGGTTAGGGTAAGTGTTAGGGTAAGGGTTAGGTTTAGGGTTAGTGTTAGGGAATGGGTACTATTTAGGGTACAGCTTAGGATATGACAACTGGATAGGGTTAGGGTACATGTTAGGGTACGGGTTAGAGTTAATGTACGGGTTAGGATTAGGGTATGGGTTAGGGTAAGGTTTAGGGTAAGGGTTAGGGTTAGGGTTATGTTTAGGGAATGGGTACGGTTTAGAATACAGGTTAGGGTATGACAACGGGTTAGGTTTGGGGTATGTTTTAGGGTACGGGTTAGTGTTAGTGTATAGATTCGCATTAGGGTATGGGTTAGGGTAAGGGTTAGGGTAAAGTTTAGGGGTAGAGTTAGAGTTTGGGAACTGGTATGAATTAGGGTAAATGTTAGGGTTCAACAATGGGTTAGGGTTAGGGTTCATGTTAGGGTACAGCTTAGTGTTAGTGTACGGGTTTGGAAAAGGATAACGGTTAGAGTAAGGGTTAGGGATAGGCTTAGGGTTACGGAACAGGTAATGTTCAGGGTACAGGTTAGGGTATGACAACAGATTAGGGTTACGGTACTTGATAGGGTACAGAATAGTGTTAGTGTACGGTTTAGGATTAGGGTATGGGTCAGTGTAAGGTTTACGGTAACGATTAAGTTAGGGTTTGGGTTAGGGTTAGGGATTGGGTATGGTTTAGCCTACAGCTTAGTGTACGACAATGGGTTAGGGGTACGGTACGTGTTAGGCTACGGGTTAGTGTTAGTGTATGGGTTAGGCTTAGAGTATGTGGAAGGATAAGGGTCAGGGTAAGTGTTAGGTTTAGGGTTAGGGTACGGTTTAAGATACAGGTCAGGGTATGACAACGGATTAGGTTTAGGTTAGGTTTTAGGGTACGCATTAGTGTTAGGGTACGGTTTTGGATTGGGTTTGGGTTGGGGCAATGCTAAGGGTAACGGTTAGGTTTAGGGCAATGGAATGTGTATGGTTTAGGGTACAGGTTAAGGTACGACAACGGATTAGGGTTAGGGTAAGTGTTACGTTAGGAGTTAGTGTACAGGTTAGGATTAGGGTACGGGTTAGGGTAAGGATTAGGGAAAGTCTTAGTGTAAGTGTTAGGGTTAGGATTAGGGTTCGGGTAAGGGAACGGGTATAGTTTATGGTACATGTTAGGGTACGACAATAGGTTAAGTTTAGGGTACGTGTTAGGGTATTGGTTACAGTTAGTGTACGGAAGGATTAGTTTATGAGTTAGGGTAATGCATAGCGTACGGGTTTAGGGTTCAGGTTAGGGATAGGGATAGGGAACGGGTACGGTTTAGGGTACAGGTTAGTGTACAACAATGGTTAGTGCCAGGGTATTTGTTAGGGTATGGGATAGTGTTAGTGTATGGGTTAGGATTACGCTACATGTTAGGGTAATGCATAGGGTAAGGGTTAGGGTTAGGGGTAAGGTTAGGGAATGGTTATGGTTTAGGGTACAGTTTACGGTACGACAAAGAATTAAGTTTAGGGTACGAGTTAGGGTACAGATTAGTGTTAGTGTACGGGTTAGGATTAGTATACGGGTTAGGGTAAGGCTCCGGGTAAGGGTAAGGGTTAGGGTAAGGGTTAGGATTAGGGTTAGGGAAGGGGTACAGTTTAAGATACAGGTTAGGGTATGACAAGTGTTTAAGGTTAGCATACTTGTTAGGGTATGGGCTAGTGTTAGTGTACGGGTTAGGATTAGGGTACACGTTAGGGTAAGGCTTTGGCTAAGAGTGAGGTTTAGATTTAGGGTTAGGGTTAGGGTTAGGGAACAGGGATGGTTTATGGTACAGGGTAGGGCACGACAAAGGTTTTGGGTTAGTGTACATGTTCAGGTACGGGTTAGTGTTAGTGTACGTGTTAGGATTAGGGTACGGGTTAGGGTAAGGCTATGGGTAAGGGTTAGAGGTAGGGTTAGGGTTAGGGAATGGGTACGGTTTAGGGTACAGGTTAGGGTATGACAACAGTTTAGGCTTAGCGTACGTGTTACGGTAAGGGTTAGTGTTAGTGTACGGGTTAGGATGAGGGTATTGCTTAGGGTAGGGCTTCAGGTATAGGTTAGGGTTAGGGAACGGGTACTGTTTAATGTACAGGTTAGGGCATGAAAAAGGTTTAGGCTTAGCGTACGTGTTAGGGAAAGGGTTAGTGTAAGTGTATGGGTTATGATTAGGGTAAGGGTTAGGGTAACACTTTGGGAAAGGGTTAGCATTAGGGTTAGGGTTAGGGTTAGTGTTAGGGGATGGGGACGGTTTAGGGCACACGTTAGGGTATGACAACGCTTTAGGGTGAGCGTACGTGTGAGGGCACGGGTTAGTGTCAGCGTACGTGTTAGGATAGGGGACGGGTGAGGGTAAGGCTTCGGGGAAGACTTAGGGTTACGGTTCGGGCTAGGGTTAGGGTTAGGGGACGGGGACGGTTTAGGGTCCAGGTGAGGGTACGACAACGATTTAGAGTGAGCGTACGTGTGAGGGCACGGGTTAGTGTTAGCGTTAGGGTTAGGATTAGGGGACGGGTTAGGGTAAGGCTTCGGGAAGGGGTTAGGGTTAGGGTTCGGGCGAGGGTTAGGGGAAGGGGATGGGGACGGTTTCGGGTCCAGGTGAGGATACGACAACGGTTTAATGTGAGCGTACGTGTGAGGGCACGGGTTAGTGTTAGCGTACGGGTTAGGATTAGGGGACGGGTGAGGGTAAGGCTTCGGGGAAGGGTTAGGGTTAGGGTTCGGGCTAGGGTTAGGGTTAGGGGACGGGGACGGTATAGGGTCCAGGTGAGGGTACGACAACGGTTTAGGGTGAGCGTACGTGTGAGGGCACGGGT
>NW_020838025.1:0-1554 GCF_003676395.1 Aethalodelphis obliquidens | reverse complement strand
GCGTACGTGTGAGGGCACGGGTTAGTGTTAGCGTACGGGTTAGGATTTGGGGAGGGGTTAGGGTAAGGCTTCGGGGAACGGTTAGGGCTAGGGTTCGGGCTAGGGTTAGGGTTAGGGGACCGGGACGGTTTAGGGTCCACGTGACGGTAGGACAACGTTTTAGGGTGAGCGTACGTGTGAGGGCAAGGGTTAGTGTTAGCGTACGGGTTAGGATTAGGGGACGGGTGAGAGTAAGGCTTCGGGGAAGGGTTAGGGTTAGGGTTAGGGGACGGGGACGGTTTAGGGTCCAGGTGAGGGTACGACAACGGTTTAGGGTGAGCGTACGTGTGAGGGCACGGGTTAGTGTTAGCAGACCGATTAGGATTAGGGGACGGGTTAGGGTAAGGCTTCGGGTAAGGGTTAGGTTTAGGGTTAGGGTTAGGTTTAGGGTTAGGGTTTCATGTGCTTTTCATGTGCCTTAAAGACGAGTCCAATCTATCTCTTGAAATCTGGTTCTTGCAATTCTGTCTTGCATTCAGATCCTCTTCTTTGCCTTACCTCAACATATTTTTGGACGTTAGTTTTCATTTATAACTCTGCAGGTTTGTGAATTGCAGTGACCCTGAGCTCCATTTTTTAAGTTGCTCTTTTGTGAGCTGGCCTCAAACCTGCAGGATTGTTTCTGGCCCTATTTTGGCTCCGGCGAGGCGGGCTGAGCCTTTTTTTAATTCTTATTCTTAATGGGAAATTAGAGTGATATGTACCCGTCCAAAGCCCTACAACTATTCTCTCATTGGTTCCCCCTCTTCCCGTTCATCCTCCTCACAATTTGCAAAATGTGTGAAACAGAAGTTTAAATGTGCTGATTCTCCAAGTGGGGAGATTCTAAGTAGCGTGGCTGGAATGGTGAACAGGAGCACCAGGAGAGGATAAATGAGGTGCATTTTAGACACATCTCCCGATCACATGGTGTACAGTCCTCTGGGTTTTCCATGCATGTTTTAGCTATAGGAAGATCCCTTGAACCTGCAGATTTGGGACCCATTGAATGGGTACCAGGTAGTATTACTTTAAAGGGTGTGCGTTTCCTCACCCAACCTCACATTTCTCTTAGCGCAAACAGTTTCCAGCCTTATGTCTCATCCTGCTGTGGGTCTAGATGTGTTCAATCCATGTTGCATCACCGTCCCTGAGGAAAAGTTGTAAGAGGTTTTCTCTGTCTCTCTGCGTTTGCTTTTTTCAATTTATTACTATATTGGTTACAGCTGATTTTCAAAGCTGTTTCTTGCTGCTGTACATCCACTTGATTCACGTACAGAGAGACATCAGTAAATTCTTTTTCAGATTCTTACCAGTCGTATATATTCTTTTCCGGTGACTTGAGTGTGCTGAGTGCAGTTCTTTTAGCTACCGTGTAGGCCTTGTTGATTATCAGTTTGGTATTTGGAATGGTATCTTTGCTAATTTCAACCTCCTGGATGATGCCTCACCCCTCCCCACCTTTCCCATTTAGCAGCCTTATGCGTGTTTTCTACATATTTGACTATGTTTTTGTTTTGTAATTTATTTCATGTG
>NW_020838024.1:7947357-8046703 GCF_003676395.1 Aethalodelphis obliquidens | reverse complement strand
TTGTAAGGTGTGGATACAAGGATGTGCTAAAGCTAAAGTAAAGGGCATAGGAAAACAAGGGAAAGAACAATTGAAGGCCTGAATGACATGATTTAACCAGATATAGAGTGAGAAGCAAAAAAAAAAAAAAAAGTAAGTTATGCAGGCCTGGTCCATATATCTTAGGTAAGCTGTCTACTTCATATGCCATCTACTTCAGTCCCTAGAAATTTTCAGCTTTAGGTCACAAGTTAGTATACATGTCTCTTCAGATTTGGGGGCTTCTTTAGTTGTGACACATGAATCCTTAAAGTTTGGCTGCACCAGGATTAGTTAATATCACCTAAGGCAGGGTCCCTTCCAGCAAGGTTAAAGAAGAGTCTTTTTGGAAATGTCTTTTCTGACAGATGAAACCTCTGGGCTGTAAGGTGTGATGTTTGACATCTTTGTCTCCTGGAAGTGCACTGTGGAAAGATTGCTCTATCAGAGCATGGTTATTTTCTATGGGCTTGATTAGGCCTTTGCAAAATTGAAAGATATCCTTCTTTATTAGCTGTGGGTCAAAAGAAGGGGGAGGCTAAGTGCATCAGCTGTCTTGTAATTATTTCAAAAGACATAAGTTTTTGCATCCTGAAGGAAGTAGATCTAAGATTTAGAAGAACCAACAGTAATACTCTTGGCCAGGGTATTTGGAGGGTTTCAACTAATTCAGCTAACTGAATCTTAATAATTAGATCTGTATGCTTGGCCAGTCCTGAAGACTAAGCATGATAAGCACAATGAAGGTGCTACAGAACTGGCCAGACAACACAGACTTGTCAAAATATTTGACAAGTGGATTCTCCAATCACTATGAAGTTCAAGGGGGGTTCCCCAACTGGAAGTAACCTTTTCTAATGGGATTTAGCTACAGAAGAAGCTGTCACATATCTTCATGAAAAACTTCAGTCCAATGTGAAAATATACAAACCATTAGCAGAACATTCATGAGTGGCGGTGATTGCATGAAATCCGTCTCCCAAATCTCAGATGGTTCATTGGGTAACTGAAAATATCCAGGAATAGTTTGGATAGGTTTCCCTGGGTTAAATTTAGAACACATGGAACAAGCAAGATAAGCGCTTTTTGCAGCCTTATCAATGTTTCCCCACCAATATTGATTCATGAACATTATCATTTTATCAGTAGGCCAATGATTTAATTTAGGTATGATGGTAATAGAAATGTTAAATTTTCTAGAAGGACCAGTTTGTTACTGGGTCTGAACCAGAGTTTCTTTTCTTCATGATACCAGCAGACCTTAGATCTCCAATTTTCTTTTTCTTCTTCAGGGGCCAGTTGTTGTATTTCTCTGGTGAATTCTCTTAGGTTGTCACTAGGGGAAGTAGTTTTCTGGACCATGAGAGAGGTTTGGTCTGTGGATCCTATAAGAGCAGCATTTTTGCAGAGATATCAGTGAGGTGCTTTACTTTGGATTCCAGAGAGAATGCCCAGGGACTTTAATAATAGCCAAAGCTGCATGCCGAGTATGGCATCTCAACTTTTGGACATAAGGACCATTTTAAAATTTGTCTCCATTGGAAGTAAAGAAATCATGTTTCTATAACATTCCAAAATCATGGGCTACTCCAAGGCATGACAAATACCAGTATAGACGTTTGCAATTTTACCTTCTGCTAGAATACATGCTTGAATAAAAGCGTATCATTCAGCTTGTTGGGCTGAAGTGGACAAAGTTAGGGGTGCAGCCACAAGGACCTCAAAAAGAGTTGATATTGCATATGTAGCACAATATTTGCCGTTTTCATTTTTCAAGTAAGAGCCATCAGTAAACCATGAACAATCAACATTTGTCAAGTGGGTTTCTTATAACTCATTACAAGGGGTTGATAGGTGATTGATCAAACTCAAATAGATATGGGAGGTTTTGTCCATGGAAGGAGGAAAAGGAGTAACTGGATTGAGGTTGTTATGATGAATGAGAGTGACATGAAGGTTGGTTAGCAAGAGAATATTTTTTATACATTTTTATTGAAGTATAAATCCTTTACAATATTGTGTTAGTTTCTGCTGTACAACAAAGTGAATCAGCTATATGCATACATATATCCACATATCCCCTCCCTCTTGAGCCTTCCCTCTACCCTCCCTATCTCACACCTCTAGGTTTTCACAAAGCACTGAGCTGATCTCCCTGTGCTATGCAGCAGCTTCCCACTAGCTATCTATTTTACATTTGGTAGTGTATATATGTCAATGTTACTTTCTCACTATGTCCCAGCCTCCCCTTCCCCCACTATGTCCTCAAGTCCATTCTCAATGTCTGTATCTTTGTTCCTGCCCTACAACTAGGTTCATCAGTACCATTTTTCTAGATTCCACATATATGTGTTAGCATACAGTATTTGTTTTCCTCTTTCTGACTTACTTCACTCTGTATGACAGATGCTAGGTCTATCCACCTCACTACAAATAACTCAATTTTGCTTTTTTATGGCTGAGTAATATTCCATTGTCTATATGTGCCATATTTTCTTTATCCATTCATCTGTCAATGGACATTTAGGTTGTTTCTATGTCCTGGCTATTGTAAATAGTGCTGTGATGAACACTGTGCTACATGTATCTTTTTGAATTATGGTTTTCTCATGGTATATGCCCAGTAGTGGGATTGCTGGGTCATATGGTAGTACTATTTTTAGTTTTTGTAAGGAACCTCCATACTGTTCTCCATAGTGGCTATATCAATTTATATTCCCACCAACAGTGCAGGAGGGTTCCCATTTCTCCGCACCCTCTCCAGCATTGTTTGTAGGTTGTTTGTAGATTTTTTGATGATGGCCATTCTGACCAGTGTGAGATGATACCTCATTATAGTTTTGATTTGCATTTCTCTAATGATTAGTGACATTGATCATCTTTTCATGTGTTTTTTGGCCATCTGTATGTCTTCTTTGGAGAAATGTCTATATAGGTCTTCTGCCCATTTTGGGACTGGGTTGTTTGTCTTTTTGGTATTGAGCTGCTTGTGTATTTTGGAGATTAATCCTTTGTCAGTTGCTTCATTTGCAAATATTTTCTCCCATTCTAGGGTTGCCTTTTTGTCTTGTTTATGTTTTCCTTGCTGTGCAAAAGCTTTTAAGTTTCACTAGGTCCCATTTGTTTATTTTTGTTTTTATTTCCATTTCTCTAGGAGGTGGGTCAAAAGGATCTTGTTGTGATTCATGTCATAAGAGTGTTCTGCCTATGTTTTCCTCTAAGTTTTATAGTGTCTGGCCTTACATTTAGGTCTTTAATTCATTTTGAGTTTACTTTTGTGTATGGTGTTAGAGAGTGTTCTAATTTCATTCTTTAACATGTAGCTGTCCGGTTTTCCCAGCACCAATTATTGAAGAGGCTGTCTTTTCTCCATTGTATATTCTTGCCTCCTTTGTCAAAGATAAGGTGACCATGAGTGCATGGGTTTATCTCTGGGTTTTCTATCCTGTTCCATTGATCTATATTTCTGTTTTTGTGCCAGTACCATACTGTCTTCATTACTGTAGCTTTGTAGTATAGTCTTAAGTCGAGGAGCCTGATTCCTCCAGATCCATTTTTCTTTCTCAAGATTGCTTTTGTTATTCGGGGTCTTTTGTGTTTCCATACAAATTGTAAAATTTTTTGCTCTAGTTCTGTGAAAAATGCCAGTGGTAATTTGATTGGGATTGCATTGAATCTGTAGATTGCTTTGGGTAGTATAGTCATTTTCACAATGTTGATTCTTACAATCCAAGAACATGGTATATCTCTCCATCTGTTTGTATCATCTTTGATTTCTGTCATTAGTGTCTTATTGTGTTCTGCATACAGTTTTTTGCTCCTTAGGTAGGTTTATTCCTAGGTATTTTATTCTTTTTGTTGCAGTGGTAAATGGGAGTGTTTCCTTAATTTCTCTTCCTGATTTTTCATTGTTAGTACATAGGAATGCAAGAGATTTCTGTGCATTAATTTTGTATCCTGCTACTTTACCAAATTCATTGATGAGCTCTAGTAGTTTTCTGGTGGCATCTTTAGGATTCTCTATGTATAGTATCATGTCATCTGCAAACAGTGACACTTTTATGTCTTCTTTTCCAGTTTGGATTTCTTTTATTTCTTTTTCTTTTCTGATTGCTGTGGCTTAAATTTCCAAAACTACGTTGAATAATAGTGGTGAGAGTGGGCAGCCTTTTCTTGTTCCTGATCTTAGAGGAAATGCTTTTAGTTTTTCACCATTGAAAGTGATGTTGGATGTGGGTTTGTCTTATATGGCCTTTATTATGTTGAGGTAGGTTCCCTCTATGCCCACTTTCTGGAGAGTTTTTATCATAATTGGGTGTTGAATTTTATCAAAAGCTTTTTCTGCATCTATTGAGGTGATCATATGGTTTTTATCCTTTAGTTTCTTAACTTGGTGTATCACATTGATTGATTTGCCTATATTGAAGAATACTTGTCTCCCTGGGATACACCCCACTTGATCATGGTGAATGATCATTTTAATGTGTTGTCAGATTCTGTTTGCTAGTATTTTGTTGAGGACTTTTTCATCTATGTTCATCAGTTATACTGGCCTGTTATTTTCTTTTTTTTTGACATCTTTGTCTGGTTTTGGTATCAGGGTGATGGTGGCCTCTAGAATGAGTTTGGGAGTGTTCATCCTTCTGTTATATTTTGCAAAAGTTTGAGAAGGGTAGGTGTTAGTTCTTCTCTAAATGTTTGATAGAATTAGCCTGTGAAGACTTCTGGTCCTGGGCATTCTTTTGTTGGAAGATTTTTAATCACAGTTTCAATTTCACTGCTTGTGACTGGTCTGTTCATATTTTCTATTTCTTCCTGGCTCAGTCTTGGAAGGTTGTACTTTTCTTAGAATTCATCCATTTCTTCCAGTTGTCCATTTTATTGGCATATAGTTGCTTGTAGTAGTCTCTCATGATCCTTTGTATTTCTGCAGTGTTAGTTGTTACTTCTCCTTTTTTGTTTCTAGTTCTGTTGATTTGTGTCTTTCCCTTTTATTCCTGATGAGTCTGGATAATAGTTTATCAATTTTGTTTATCTTTTCAAATTAGTTTATAGTTTTATTGATCATTGCTGTTGTTTCCTTCATTTCTTTTACATTTATTTCTGATCTGATCTTTATGATTTTTTTCCTTCTGCTAACTTTGGGGTATTTTTTTTCCTTCTTTCTCTAATTGCTTTAGGTGTAAGGTTAGGTTGTTTATTCGAGATTTTTCTTGCTTCTTGAGGTAGGATTGTATTGCTAGAAACTTCCCTCTCAGAACTGCTTTTGCTGCATCCCACAGATTTTGGGTCATCCTGTTTCCATTGTCATTTTTTTCTAGGTATTTTTTGATTTCATCTTTGATTTCTTAAGTGATCTCTTGGTTATTGAGTAGTGTGTTGTTTAGCCTCCATGTGTTTGTGTTTTTTACAGATTTTTTTCTGTAATTTATATCTAGTCTTATAGCATTGTGGTCGGAAAAGATGCTTGATATGATTTAAATTTTTTTAAATTTACATAGGCTTAACTTGTGACCCAAGATGTGAACTATCCTGGTGAATGTTCCGTGTGCACTTGAGAAGAAAGTGTATTCTGTTGTTTTTGGATGGAATGCCCTATAAGTATCAGTTAAGTCCGTCTGGTCTAATGTGTCACTTAAAGCTTGTGTTTCCTTATTTATTTTCTGTTTGGATGATATGTCCATTGGTGTGAGTGGGGTGTTAAAGTTCCATACTATTATCATATTACTGTCAACTTCCCCTTTTATGGCTGTTAGCATTTGCCTTATGTATTCAGGTGCTTCTATATTGGGTGCATAAATATTTACAATTGTTATTTCTTCTTCTTGGATTGATCACTTGATCAACATGTAGTATCCTTCCTTATCTCTTGTAATAGTCTTTATTTTAAAGTCTATTTTGTCTGATTTGTGTATTGCTACTCCAGCTTTCTTTTGAAGTTCATTTGCGTGGAATATCTTTTTCCATCCCCTCACTTTCAGTCTTTATGTGTCCTTAGGTCGGAAGTGGGTCTCTTGTAGACAGAATATATACAGGTCTTGTTTTTGTATCCATTCAGCTAGTCTATGGCTTTTGGTTGGAGCATTTAATCCATTCACATTTAAGGTAATTATCTATAGGTATGTTCCTATTACCATTTTCTTAATTGTTTTGGGTTTGTTTTTGTAGGTCCTTTTCTTCTCTCATGTTTCCCACTTAGAGAAGTTCCTTTAGTGTTTGTTGTAGAACTGGTTTGATGGGGCTGAATTCTCTTAGCTTCTGTTTCTCTGTAAAGGTTTTAACTTCTCCATTGAATCTGAATGATATCCTTGCTGGTTAGAGTAATCTTGGTTGTACGTTTTTCTCTTTCATCATTTAAAATATATCCTGCCACTCTCGTCTGGCCTGCAGAGTTTCTGCTGCAAAATCAGCTGATAACCTTATGGGGATTCCTTTGTATGTTATTTGTTGCTTTTCCCTTGCTGCTTTTAATGTTTTTTCTTTGCATTTAATTTTTGACAGTTTGATTAATATGTGTCTTGGTGTGCTTCTTGTGTTTAACGTGTACAGGAATCTGTGCTCATGTTTTTTCTTTGCATTTAATTTTTGATAGTTTGATTAATATGTGTCTTGGTGTGCTTCTCCTTGTGTTTACTGTGTATGGGAATGTGTACTTCCTGGACTTGGGTGGCTATTTCCTTTTCATGTTAGGGAAGTTTTCGACTATAACCTCTTCAAATATTTTCTCAGACCCTTGCTTTTTCTCTTCTTCTGGGACCCCTATAATTCAAATGTGGGTGCATTTAATGTTATCTCAGAGGTCTCTGAGACCATCCTCAATTCTTTTTTTTTTTAATTGGAGTAAAATTGCTTTACAGTTTTGTGTTAGTTTCTTCTGTACAATGAAGTGAATCAGCTATATGTATACCTATATCCACTCCCTCTTGGACCACCATTCTCCCCTCCCCCCACCCATCTAGGTCATCACAGAGCACTGATCTGAGCTCGCTGTGCTATACAGCAGGTTTCCACTAGCTAGCTATTTTACACATGGTCGTGTATCTATGTCAAACCTAATCTCCCAGTTCGTCCCATCCTCTCCTTCCCCTACTGTGTCTACATGTCAGTTCTCTTCCTCTACATCTCTATTCCTGCCCTACAAATAGGTTCATCTGTACCCAGTAATCCCATTACTGGGCATATACCCTGAGAAAACCATAATTCAAAAGGACACATGTACCACAGTGTTAATTGCAGCACTATTTACAATAGCCAGGACATGGAAACAACCTAAATGTCCAATGATAGATGTCCTCAGTTCTTTTCATTCTTTTTTCTTTGTTCAGCTTCACAGCAGTTATTTCCACCATTCTATCCTTCAGCTCACTTATCTGTTCTTCTGCCTCAGTTAGTCTCCTATTGATTCCTTCTAGAAAATTTTTAATTTCATTTATTGTGTTGTTCAACAGTGTTTGTTTGTTCTTTAGATTTTCTAGGTCCTTGTTAAATGTCTCTTGTATTTTCTCCATTCTCTTTCCGAGATTTTGGATCATCTTTATTATCATTACTCTGGATTCTTTTTCAGGTAGACTCTTTTCAGGTAGATCTCCTCTTCATTTTTTTGGTCTGGTGGGTTTTTACCTTGCTCTTTCATCTGCTGCATATTTCTCTGTCTTCTCATTTTGTTTAATTTACTGTGTTTGGGGTCTCCTTTCTGCAGGCTGCAGGGTCGTAGTTCCTTTTACTTCTGTTGTCTGTCCCCTCTGGCTTGTGTAGGCTTCCTGGTTGGGGGGACTGGTGCCTGCATTCTGTGGGTGGAGGTAGATCTTGTTCTTCTGATGGGCAGGGCTGCTTCCGGTGGTGTGTTTTATGGTGTCTGTGAGCTTAGTATTACTTTAGGCAGCCTGTCTGCTAATGGGTGGCGTTGTGTTCCTGTCTTGCTAGCTGTTTGTCATGAGGCATCCAGCACTGGAGCTTGCTGGCCATTGGGTGGAGCCAGGTCTTTGTGTTAAGATGGAGACCTCTGGGCAAGCTCTCACCGATTAATATTCCATGGGGCTGGGAGTTCTCTGGTGGTCCAAAATCCTGGACTCAGCTCTCCCTCCTTGGAGGCTCAGGCCTGACCCCCAGCTGGAGCACCAAGACCCTACAAGCCACACGGTGTGGAAGAAAAGGAAGAAGAAAACAAACAAACAAAAAAACCCAGAAACCAGAGAAAACAAACAAACAACAAAAAAACACGAACAGACAAAACCCCAAGACAAGTGGTAAAAGCAAAACTAAACAGACAAATTACACAAAGAAACATACACACACACACTCACAAAAAGAAAAGAAAAAGCAAAAACAAAGAAGAGAGCAACCAAATCAATAAACCCAAAAATGAAAACAAACACTAAAATCTACAAAAAACATAAAACCAGAAACACATCAAATGCAGAAAGCAAAATAAAAAAAGGCAATAAAAGCATAAAACTAACCCACAAAACTCAAAAAAATGCAAAGATGAAAACAAAAGGAAAAAATATATAACAAAGTAATAAAGTAAAAATAGAAAAATGTAAAATATAGTTAAAAATAAAATGAAAACAAAGCAAAACAAAGGAAAAAACAAACAAGGAAAAAACAGTGTAATGAAAAATTACAATAGAAATAGGAAAAAAATAAATAGAATAAAAATATACTAAAAGTAAAAGCATAAAAAAGAAAAAGTAAATAAAAAATTAAAATTAAAAGAATAATACAAAAAGAACAACAACAAAAAAAGTAGTGATATTTTCCTGTGGCCTTAGCTGTCAGTGTCCTTGCCCACATAGTGAGCCACAGCCAATCCCTGCCTCCACAGGAAGTCCTCCAATACTTCTAGGTAGGTCTCTGGACCTGCTGTGGCCACTGTGGGGCCAGCTCAGACTGATCTGACCTTACTCCCACATGTACTTGCCCCCAAAGCCCACAGCCTCAATTGTGGGAAAACTTGTTGTCTATTCAGGTATTCTACAGATGCAGGGCTTGCCAAGCCATTGCAGGGATTTAATCCACTGCTTCTGCAGCTGCACAGGGAGATTTCCCTTTCTCTTCTTTGGTTGCACAGCCCCTGGGGTTTAGCTTTGGTTTTAGCCCTACCTCTGGGAGTGGGCCGCCCTCAGACATCTGTTCCCTGCACAGGCAAAAGGGTGTGAAAGCAGCAACTGATTAGGGCTCACTTGCTCACTCAGGCTGGGAAGAGGGAGGGATATGGCAGTCACAATCGGAATGTGCAGGGAGTGTCTTCTGTGGCAGAGGCCAGCGTGAAGCTGCAGGAGCCTGAGGTGTGCTGTGCATTCTCCTGGGGAAGTTGGCCCCAATTGCAGGACCCTTGGCAGTGGTGGGCTCCACAGGCTGCTGGGAAGGTGTGGGCAGTGACCTGCCTTGCACACAGGACTCTTGGTAGCAGTGGTGGACAGCAGCCTCTGGGGTCAGATATAACAGCCATGGCTTGTGCTTGTGCTCATGTGGGTGTTGCCCTGCTGTCTGTGAGTGTGTGAAGCAGGAAGGTCCTATGGCGGGCCACTCCTCAAGCACCCCGCAACAAAGGTCTCTTGCCTCTCTGGCAGGCCCGGGCTTTTTCCCAGACTCCCTGCCAACTACCTCTGGCACACTAGCCGGCCCCCGGCTGTCCTCATGCAGTAAACCCCAGTCCTCTCCCTGGGTTCTGACCTCTGAAGACCAAGCCTCAGCACCCAGCCTCCACCCGCCCCAGCAAGTGAGCAGACAAGCATCTCAGGCTGGTGAGTGCCAGTCTACATCAATCCTCCGTGTGGGAATCTCTCTGCTCTGCCTCTGCACCTCTGTTGCTGCGCTCTCCTCTGAGGTTCCAGAACTACCCCGCAGTCCCCGCCAGTGAATGGTCTTCCTAGTGTGTGGAAACTTTTGCTCCTTCACAGCTCCCTCCCAGAGGGGCAGGTCCCATCCCAATTCCTTTCCTCTTTCTTTTTTTCTTCTGCCCTACCAGTTACGTGGGGATTTTCTTGCCTTTTTGGAAGTCTGAGGTCCCCTATCAGCATTCAGTAGTTGTTCTGTAGGTGCTGTTCCACATGTAGATGTATTCTTAATGTATTTGTGGGGAGGAAGGTAATTTCCACATCTTACTCCTCTGTCATCTTGCCGGTCCTGCAAGAGAATTTCATGAGAAGTAAGACAGCTAGCTGAAAAATGTTGGGAATGATATGAGTTCAAGAGAGCTTTGACAGCATGAGGTACAAAGATGGTCAAAGAGGACCTTAAGACTATTTCCTTAGTGGCCTTTACCAGAAAGGCAGTAGCAGGTGTAGCCCTAAGGCATAAGCATAACGTTGGGTCGTGGGATCTAATTGTTGGTTGTAATAGCCTAGATGTTGTGGTAGCCCCCATGTTTTGAGTAAGTACTCTGAGGGTATTACCCTCTTTTTCATAAACAAAAAGGAAAAAAGGGTAGTTTATAGTTTGTATATCCAAGGGCAAGAGGATTTATTAAGCTTTCCTTTAAGATTTTAAAGGCTAGATCATCTTGGTTTTGCCAGATAACAGGGTCAGGTTTAATAGTTTTTAGTAAGATATACAAGCCTGGGCCATTAAAGAGAAGTTTGGAATCCAATTGTGACAATAACCAGCTAGCCCAAGAAAACCTCATAATTGACATTTGGTTTTAGATTTTGGGAAGCTCAAGATGCCATGAAACCTATCAGCATCTAGGTGTTATCCTTGTTCTGATATTAAATATCCTAAATATTGGATAGAGCTGTAATGGTGAAATCTGTCTTCTTGTGAGGAGGCTTGAGAGGGTGAGTAGAGAAGTAAATCATCTACATACTGTAGTATAGTAGAGCCTCCAGAAATTTTTGTATCATCGAGGTCAGCATTTAAATTTTGTGAGAAGTAAGAAGGACCTTTAGAAAAACGGTGGGCCATTTCTGTCCAGATATATTGTCCTTCCAAGGTAAAAGCAAGAATATATTGGCCAGCCTCATCAACTAGAATACTGAACAATGCCTTGCATAAATTGATCACGATGAAAAATTTGCTTTCAGTAGGGAATAATGCTAATAATGTATGGGGATAAGGAGCAACAGGATGGTGAGGAATAACAATGTTGTGTATTGCATGGAGATCTTGAACAAATCTTTATTCTTGACCATTACGTTTTCTTATAGGTAAAACGGGTTTTACAAGGACTACTGCAAAGGATAATAAGTTCCTGTGCTTTATAGTTATCTATGATAAGTCTTATGCCCTGTAAAGCTTCTTTGTTTATACGGTATTGATTAATTTTGGAGAGAGGTTTTGAGGGATTGACTTGGATCTTAACATAGTGAAAAGCAATATGAATTCTGTCTATGTCTGTGGAAGATTTTGCTCATAGACTAGGAGACACTAAATTTAATAACAGAGAGGTACCTGAAATTTGTTCTTCTATGGCTTGTAAAGTATATGTGAGAGAGAAAAGGTTTGGATTTTCTTGGGGCTTAGATTCAAGGGACTTAAATTCAAGAGATTTTAACAAGATTTATTTCTCTCTTTCAAGAGAAAGAAACGGCAGCATGATATTTTTCTCGGAAATCTCATCCTAATAAATGAACAGGAGCCTAATCACTGAGGAAAAACAGGTGTTTATCTTTCAAAGGTCCCAAACAAAAGGGTATAGATTGAGAAATAAAGACACATTGTGGTTAATTTGAACTCCCCACTATTTGAAGGGACTGTTTATTTGTAGTAGGGTTGAGAACTGATAGAGTAGCTCCTGTGTCAATTGATATGTAAGGGATTTTTACCGGATCTGGAGAGTAGTTTCCCCAGTCTATTTAATGGTAGAATGGGAACAGTCTATGGGCTTCTTTGGAGTCCCATCACTGGGATGAGTTTGACCCTTGGGTCTTGGAAAACTCATCCCATCACTGGGATGAGTTTGACCCTTGGGTCTTGGAAAGCTGTAATTGTCTAGACTTTAAAAAAAATTTGTGGCAGTCTCTCTTCCAATGGCCATGTTTTGTTTTATGTTTTTTTTTTTTTTTAACCATAATGACAAAATCAGTTAGGAAGAGTCTGCTTGGGAGATTCCATCTGTTGAAGTCGGAGATGTAAAATTTTAGTTGCCCTTTTTCTGGAATCATCTTCTGGGGTGTGGGTTAACTGGTTAGCTACATTGACAAGTTCAGGGTGGACATTATTTTTCATTTTGTGTGGGTTCTCTTGACTAACAGAGATAGATCTCTGTTTTAACTAAAACATTGAAATAAAGGCCACCCTGCTAGATGCAATGTATATAGGGAGTCCATATTTTCTTTAAAAACATTTGGATTCTGCTGTAGTAATCATGAATAGATTCAACAGGCTTTTGGGTGCATGTGTTAATTTTGTTCCCATGTACTGGCTTATGGAAAGCCCTCAGGATGGCAAGATGTAGCCTTGGGGTATGGCAGGAGCTTGGTCATATAAAAGAGCTATTGTCTGACTGACTTGGAATTTCAAAGATTGTTTGGGGCTTTCCCAATAAACAGTTTTCATTCAATGCTGGGCTTGACCTCCTCCAATAAGCATGTGGATTAACTGATAAAGATCGGAGAAATCAGGTTAAGTTTGAATTATAATACTGATTTGGCAAATCTATGAGGATCCCCGGTTACCTTGGGAAAATAGTTTAGTATAGCTCCAAGTTCCGCTTTGGTCCGTGGAACAAAATTAATTAATGGTTTAACAGGATCCTCAGGAGACTTAATTTTTTTAAGATTTATTTATTATTTATTTATTTCTATTTATTTTTGGCTGCATCAGGTCTTTAGTTGCAGCACGCAGGATCTTCGTTGAGTCATGCGGAATCTTTTGTTGTAGCATGCAGGCTTCTCTCTAGTTGCGGCACGTGGGTTTTCTCTCTCTAGTTGCGGCATGCAGGCTCCAGGGCACGTGGGCTCTGTAGTTGTGATGCATGGGCTCCAGAGCACATAGGCTCTGTAGTTAGCAGCACACAGGCTCTCTAGTTGAGGTGTGAGAGCTCAGTAGCTGTGGCACACGGGCTTAGTTGCCACATGGCATGTGGGATCTAGTTCCCTGACCGGGGATCGAACCCACATCCCCTGCATTGTAAGGTGGATTCTTTACCACTGGACCACCAGGGAAGTCCCCAGAAGACCTAATTTTAAAAGGGAAAGTTTTAATTGGCTCAGTTGGTAAAGTTTACTCACTAGAGAAGAAGGGAATCTAGAGAAAGAAAGGGGGTTTGAAGAAGGCAAAGGTGGATATAGAGAGGGGAGAATAATGGGTTTAGGGGAACCTTGGCTCATGTCACCAAGGAAGAGGCCTTAGCTGCCTGTTTATCTCCTTTGTTTATTTCTTTCAGTTAACTTAGAAATAATATTTTACAAAGAGGTAATTTTAAAATCCTGAATATATTTAGAAGCCTCTAGATACCAACTAAAATAGTTATCCCACTCAGATTGTTTAATTCTATTGCCGCAGTCTTTCTAGTCTGGAGAAAATCATGTTCGGGCAGACTGAAAGTTCTTCATAACAGCCATTGGAGTTCTACGTTATCTTTAGTAAGACTGGACCATCTAGTCAAAAATGCGTATGAGGAGAGACCATAATTTTTTAACATAAAATCAGTTAGGATCCCTGAAGAGCACTGGGATGACTGGAATCTCATATCTCAGAGGTTTTCTTGAGAGCAAAAGCAGAATTCCTAAATAGCCTAATGGGTGTGCTCAGGATTGGGAGTTATGTTTTGTTTTACAGTGTGCCTTTCATGGGATACATACTTTCTCTTTTTTTCTCCTGGAAGACAGCGTTTGCCCTAGTTGTTAGACCTGTGACCAGTTGTCCCTTGTTACATGTAAATTGTCTTGCAGTTGGCAGATGACCTAATGTCAGTCTGGCCTGACATTTGTAACCAGTGTCTGTGACCAATTTGTGCTCTCACATAAGTCTTTGCCTTAGAGACCAAAGTCTCTAAAGGGAGGTGGCTAGCACTCTAACAGCATTTACTTGCTCAACCTGTGCCCACTGACAGAATTTTTAATTTTTGCTCTCTAGCATTCCAAAGGAATTACACTGAAATTCTAGCATGTTTCCTACAAGAAAACAAACAATGACTCACCAAAAAGGATAAAACCTTTAAACAGACCCTTAACAAAGTCAGAAAGCTCAACCGAATGGAGGGAGACCAGAATCTAAGAGGAGAATCACCAAGCCAAAAGTAGACAATGACTCACAGAAGCGATGAGCTCAAGGGCTTTTGTGTGGGTACTTCACACAATTCCAAGGGTCATTGTCCTTTGGGGGTCATCTCCTTTGGATCCCACTTCCAGTGCCAAGGAATGTCTACCTAAAGAAAAAGATAAAATGAGGCAAGCTCAAAATTATCAAAAAGCTGAGTTTCATTTAGGAATAGCAGAAGAATTGCAGTTCAGAACACATAAACTGTAGCAAGCTGCAGATGAGTCATTGAGGATTTGGGATATGCTGTATTTGTGGACAGGGAATATAAAGAAGTGAGAGTTCAGTTAGAGTCTGCTAAAATAAAAAAACAAATGGAGACCATTTCTGAGGAGACAAAACCAGCCCAGTCCACAAACAGAGCTCAGTTCAGCTTAATTTACGAGACCAACTCACCCAGAGTCATTTCTTGTTCATGCCTCTGGAAACCATAAGCAAAATTTCCCAAGGTTCCCTGACCAACTTCCTATCATTTAAGAACATTCCAATACTATCAGTTTTCTGTAAATCAGACATTTACGGGAAATCAGTACCTCAGTTCTTAAGTTTTGTTTTCCTGAGGACACATGTAGAAGATTTTCCATTTTATATTCTCTGGTTCCATTTTAGATTGAAATTCTTTCACATGGCATATGTAGGACTTGGGGGTATTAAAAATGGAAAATAATTTTGGAAGATTATTAAAACTTCTTTTTAAGAACAATGGGGAAAAAATGAGTCAAATTATAACACACATACCATAAAAATGTTTTTAAGCTTACATTTTTTTCCTGCGGTATTGTTTTGACATTACTTTAAAAAGGTGAAAAATATGCTCTAAAGTTTTTCAAACGGAGAGTTTTAGTCATTTATTTTCATTGCAATCACATAAAAAAAGAAAATAGACAAAATGACCTTACCATGCATTCCAGCTTTATGCTTCTTTATAGCTTCAGAATAAATATGTTTTGATTATTATCCCTTTACAAATAGCAAGTGGGAGTATGAGTATTGACATTCCATGCATAGTAATCAAGGTAATATCTATTTTATGAGGGTACAATTCTTAAGGTTGGTCCAAGTGGGTCACCTTAGGAAAATAATGAAAAGCCAAAGTGCCAGTGCTCAAGGTTGTACTACCTTATAAATAGTTTCTTATTGGTTCCTGCTCTTTATATTACTAGTATGGCTATCTTTACACGATAACAAAAGTTTTATTCTCATTTTCAAGTGCAGTTTTTGTTGTTGTTGTTCAACCCTTATAAAAATACCTAATTATTTAATAGATATTCAGAATAACATTGGATTCTATCAAGGAAAGAAAAACAGTGGACAAGGCAAAAAATATGTATGATTTTCCAATATCTCCTAATTTCCACTTTTCTCTTATTAGATAATCTCAAACTGTGGACATATTCTCTTAGAGTAGATGTATTCCTTTATGAATTATGTGTCGGGTGATAAGTTCAGTGCTTTTGCTTGGACTATGGCTTGGTTACCTTGGGGCCACTTATTTTTAATGCCTATTTGTTGGAAGATAAGGAATGAAGTTAGGTGTCACACTATCACTCAACCAGTAGGCCATTCTGCCCAGTGTTAAGACTGGGGCTCAGTACTCTCCCATCGTCTACTGCTTCCTAATAAATAAGTCATTGTTTTGAAGGTTAGATTTTATAGGTTTATTTGATCAGTTTCTAACTATATCGGTTTATTTGATGTAGTTAAATAGAAAAGGCTATGAAAATGTTTTTTTCCAATGCCGCTCATCAGACCCTGTACCTTTAATTGGCTTATCTAAAACTGAAAGCTATTAATATCTTCATTTTGTTAACAAGCGAACAACTGTTTAGGAATATTAAATAATTGCCAAATAAGTAACTAAATCAACCAGCCTAGGATTGTTTGTCTCAAAGATGTCAATGTCTACATTCAGTTAGTGAGTAAATCATGAACAGATATTAGTCAAAAATACTATTATAAGAAAGAAAGATGAGAGAGATATAAGATTAATGAACCCTCTGCAAAAGATTCAAATGCATGGATATATTAGAATTAGTCTGGTTTCATCACTGTGTATAAGCCACTTTAGACAACTTTTATTTCTTTACCTTAAAGTGATTTAAATCTTAAAGGGTAGAAGAAAAGAAGTAGAACATTTATCTCCCTTTCCCCCATCTCTTCTTGTACCTATGATCAGAAACTTTGACAGAAGTTTGATATGATAATATGATAGGAATAATACATAATAGTTTCACAAAACTTGCTTCACATGTCCTGTTTTGAATTCCAATTTTGATGATTATTGCAAAACAGGAAAGTTTGGATTGTGTGTTTCTACAGTAAGTCTAAAGAAAGAATGTGATGTCATTGGTGTTTTATGTTTTCATCTTTATGATTTTAATTTGCTTTCAATTTTTAAGATTTTAACTTTAAAAACCTTTGCTCAAGGGGGAAATTCTATAACTGCTTTCTTGGCTCTCATGTTGTTCTACAACTTTTAGATGCATGGAGGAAGAGCAGGGGAGAGTATGAGGAAACAATCAACTTGCTCACACAATCAATAGAAGGCAGATGGAAGCAGCTTATGAAAAAAGGAAATGCATTGGATATAGAGATAGTAATTGTCAGCCCAGCCATTGATGGCTAGCACTTTATGTATTTTTTGCCTGGATAGGATGAAATGTAGTTGCCATAACATTTTATATACATATCATTTATATGCATTCAGTACTTTTGCAGATAAAATTAACTTATTTGAGTTTCCATTTTCTTGTTGTGGAAACAGAAGTTCAGAGAAATTTAGCTACTTACCCTAGGAAGCATAGCTGGGAAAATATGGAGTTCACCTCATTCCAAGTATCTCTTTTTCTAATTCCTGAAGGCAACCATTCATTCATGAACGGTACCTGAAAAGTTATTGTTTCGTAGAGTAATGTTGTTGGAAAGAGGGCAAATGCTGTTGTATAATTTTATTTTATAAATATCTGGGAAGGATAGAAGAAACTATGTATCACAAATATTAACTTCCCAAAGAAAAAGAAAGTACAATGTTTGCTTTCAAGTATAGGAATAAACACAAGAAAGACCCTATTTCCAGAAGAACCCAACTTTGTGCCAAATGTGCTTTACACTTATCAGAAACAGTTCCTCATTCACAATGTAAAAATGATGTTGTTATTTTAGTTTATATATAACAGATGACATACGGAGTGATTTTGTGACTAATTCAGGCCTCATGGTTCTTTTTCCCACCCAAACAAATTCATATGTTAGGCCATTTAATTTCTGCAGATCTACTGTTTCAAATTTTACAGTTCATTTTCAAGTTAGAAAACATACTGTTGTGTTTCCTTTCTATTTCTTCCTGAATATATTTGTGTTAAATTTTTGTACAATAATGAATCATCTTTTGACACATTCCAATATTTCTTTCTCACATGCCTTTCCGTATCTCAGCTCCAAATAATGAAATCATCGCTGACCCCACTGGCATTCATTTCTACTCTGATTTGTGTGAAGAACCCTTAGATTGAAGTTTCACACTGTCAACAACTAGAGGGGTTTGCTATGATCTTGTCACAGTCTATTTGTTTTGCACTGTTTCTCTTCCCTCCACGCGTTCCTTCAATGTAATTTCACGTGAAAATATGGTTAGTGGGATGCTTTACTTATTTTTATAGATCATCAATGGAAATATTAACTCTGACAGGAATAAATATAGTGCTCGGTACCACCCTACAAGATACTTGCTATCTTGAGTTTATTATTTACCATCATTCATTTTCAAAATCTGCCAGTTGCTTTTATGAAGTGTGTGTGTACATTTTACTCTAAGACCCTCCCATAAGTTTGCTATTAAAATGTAAGCTCATCTGTAATTTGACACATTTATAAGAAGGGAAGAAAGTAGCTGAGTCTCTTCATAATCAGACTCAACTTCTAGGACTGAGAAGCAGTTTTTTATTTTTACCAGGTGACACAGGTTTGGCTGGGTAATTTTAGAGAGGCACAAATAGTTGTTTCTTGTATTGAAAATGTTGTTGTATGCCTACTATAATATTCCATTTTCATGGTTAGGTATTATTTACTTTAAAGAAAACTCAAGCTTTTAAGCACTTAAAAATCTAAGATTAATATAAAACACCAGTAGATTTTTCTTTCCAAAAAGATCTTCAGAAGTCATTGTTGGCAAACTTCCAAATACAAATTAAATAATGGATTTGTATGACATTTTTATCATATTAATTATATATTTATTCTTTTGGTGCACACTGTTTTGTACATTATATGTCTGTTGCCAATGTCTGTGGATGGTATAAAGTTGCAGAAAAGTTTAAGTGCCAAGTTTTAATATGGCTCTGAAAGTTGTAGAAAATGACCATTGAGAATTATTCTCTGAATATTTACCAATTGAACAATAATAGAATGTTGGATTTGGAGATAATCATAAAGATTTAATTTAGGCCAGAATGTTTTGTTTTTGTTTTGCAGAAGAAGAAAGTGATCTAAAACAGGGAAGTGCATAGATTAAAAAATATTTAAACACTACATCTCAGACTAGAACTCAGGTCTGTAGAACTCTGATGCGCACCATTCAAACTGTTTAATTGAAGAAGCCTTTTTATTATTTTTCTGTTGCTGTGTTACACATGAGCACCAACCTGGTGATTTTAAACAATCTGCATTTATTATCTCTCAGTATTTGTGGGTCAGGAGTCCAAACATGGCTTCCCTGGCTACTCTGTTCAGGGTTTCAAAAGGTTACCATCAGGTTATTAGCCAGATAACATCCTCATCTGGAGGCTCAACTAGGGAAGAATCCACTTCCAAGATCATTCACGTTGGTAAGAGTCGTTTTCTTGTGACTGTGTAACTGAGGGCATTGGCTTTCTGCTAGTCCTAGGCTGGAGGCCACTCTTAAGTCTTAGAAGATGCTTAACGTTCCTAGAGGCCATCCACAGTTCTTTGGCAAGTGGGCATCCTCCGCATGACAGCCTACTTCATCAAGCCAGCAAGGGCAATATCTCACCTCAAGGAGGTCCCAGCGCTTCTTTTAAGGGTGTTCATCTGATTAATTCTAACAGAACTTATTGGCGATCTTAATTACATTGGCAAAATCTCAACTTTGTCATCATACTCTGTTAGCTAGAAGCAAGTCACAGATCCCACCCACACCTAAAGGAAATTATAAAAGGCGTGAATACTAAGGCATGGGAATCATGAGGGGCCACCCTAGTATATGTCCACTACAGCTTGCATCTTGGATCCAAACCACATTAAAGCAATCTACTGAAACACTGGCACAAATATCACACACAGGAAGCATACATAAACCTTTGAATTTCCCCCAATAATTCAAGAAGCCTTCCTGTATCTATATGCATTCCCTACCTTCTCTCAAAGATCAAATCCAGGGCTTCCCTGGTGGTGCAGTGGTTGAGAGTCCGCCTGCCGATGCAGGGGACACAGGTTCGTGCCCCGGTCCGGGAAGATCCCACCTGTCGCGGAGTGGCTGGGCCCGTGAGCCATGGCTGCTGAGCCTGCACGTCCGGAGCCTGTGCTCCGCAACGGGAGAGGCCACAACAGTGAGAGGCCCGCGTACCGCAAAAAAAAAAAAAAAAAAAAAGATCAAATCCAGTCTACCTTGTTCACAATCTCATCTTCTCTTTGTCTTGAGAATTTGAGAGAATATTTTCCTCTTCCTTTCTTCTTTCTCCTTCAACTGAGTTAGGCGTTCAAATATATTATACATCAGCCCTGTCCAATAGAGATATCATGCAAGCCACATATATAACTACATTAAAAAGTAAAAACAAACATGAAAAACGAATTTTCATAATATATTTTATTTAATTCAACATATTAAAAATATTATCACCTTGATATGCACTGAAGATATGTGTAAGAAACAATCTACTTTATTTTCTTCTTACCAAGTCTGCAAAATCTGGTATGTGTTTTACATTTATGGCACATCTCAATTTTTCCAGTTCTCAATAGGCACTGTGAACAGTTTCTACCTTACTGACCAGTGTAGCTCTTTTTTATTAAAAGCATCATTATAAAAAATCTTTCTCCAGCCATGGCCATATTGATTGGCTCTCTATTAGTATTCTCGAAAATGTTTTCTACAAACAACTTCTACTTCCTAATCTATCAGTTACTCTTTTACCCTTTCTCAACTGGCTTCCACCCTTACAAATCCATCATCACTACTGTTGCTAATATCTCCATGTTGCTAAACCAAATGGAAAGTTTTCTAACTAGAATTCTCATCATCTTGTTGCACAGTTGATGTCTTATTTCCTTAAAATTTCTTTCTCTTTAAATAATGTGTCAGCACTCATGTCTAGTTTTATCCCTCTATCACTGATATCTTCTTAATCCTGTCCTTAGTAATACTTAAACCAGGTTCAAAACAAAACTCTCACTCTTCCCTAAAACCTGGCCCTCTTCTAATGCTAACCAACAAATGGCATAGCTATTGGCCCAGGTGTTTATATAATTGTATCATTCTCTGTCTCTCTCTTGCTATCTCTTTGTCTCTCTCTCTCTACATATATATGTGCACTGTTTAATTCAAGAAATATTTGAGTTTGTACTTTTGTGCTATTTGTCAAACATCATTCTAAACAGTAAAAAGACAGATAAGGACTGCTAAGGATTGATTTCATGTGCATATGCTATAAAGAGCAAGAGAAAATAATTATATATGTGATATAATGATTAATATATCATAATGGTATAGACATAATATTGTAATTATATAATTTCATATAGAAAAAAATAATTAAATAAAACAAGATATCAGTATGAGAATGATTATGAATTAGAATTACAATGTATGGTTTGGTAAAATAGTCCAAATTATCTGTGTGTGTGTGTGTGTGTGTGTGTGTGTGTGTGTGTATACCACAGACAACAGATGGCATATTTGTATATAAATATTCATGTGTGAATAGACATATCTTCTCAAGTATATAAATACTCAAATGAATATTTATATTCATATATATGTGTATGTATGTATTAACTTAGTTCTCACACTAATCATATGAGAAAAAAGTTCCCCACTTACAGGAAGTTAGGTAATATCTCTCCTACAGTCATACTGTTGTAAATGATAGGGCCTGGATTTGAGTCACCCTTCTACTCAGTGGCATAATAAAGGCAAGGTAATGGGGCAAAGGTCCTATAATGGGAGTAGTACTGCTCTGGGTGCAGAAATGAAGGGGATGCATTGTCTGCATGTAAAAACAATAATAAAACCAAATAACACTAGTCTACTTTTTGTTATCAGCACTACTGATAAATCTAAACAGATTATTGTCAGTGATAAAACACTATCACCTGCAAAAACCTTTTGCTGTCCTAATTTCTAAATGATTGTTGTCAGTAATGTTGATTTTAGTAATATACAGGCAGGTTATATTTATACATTTTACTTATTCCTTAATAAATATTATAATTTACATGAAAACTGATTTAGAGAATCCGCAGTTATAAGCCTCTCCCACACATTACCACTTTCAGCCATAGACCTTTGTTTTCAGAGCCAGTACATAATAATTTGAAACTGTTCCACTTGGTTTCAGTCAGTTGCAGTTCCTGTCCCCACACCCTATAGTCTGATATTTTAGTGTGCTTAAGCAGTAGTTTTCAATGAAAGGATAATAGCTCAGTGTTCATAAAGATGAAGAAACAATTTGATTTGCACTAAAGCTGTCAGTATATGTGCAAATCATTCTCTGAGCTTTGTGGAGGTTATTCTTTTGGAAACACTTCTTTATATTTGTTTAAACCACATTAGTAAGGTTTCATTTATATATATGAAAGCTGTTCATATTCAATGTATACAACTTGATGAGTTTAGAGAGAAATATTCATCTGTAGAACCATAACCACAATATGTGACCTAGACAAACCATTATCTCCAAAAGTTTCCTCATGATCTCTTTATTATTACTGTCATTGTTCTGTGGTAAGAACATTTAACATAAGATTTACCCTCTGAGAAATTTTCAAGTGTATAATATGTATTGTTAACTATAGGCGTTATAGTGTGCAGTGGATCTCTAGTACTTATTCATATAATTGAAACTTTGTATCCTTTAACTAATGCTTCCCCATTCACCCCCACCTGTAGCTCCTGGGAACAATTATTCTACTCTCTGCTTCTGAGTTGACTATTTTAGATTCCAAATCTAAGTAGTATAAAGTAGTACTTGTCCTTCTGTTTCTGGCTTATTTCATTTAGCATAATGTCCTCCAAGATTATCCACATTGTTGTGAATGACAGGATTTCCTTCTTTGTTAAAGCTGATTAATATTCTATCATATGTACATACTCTCTTTTCTTTATACATTCATCCACATATAGGCACTTAGATTGTTTCCATATCTTGGCTATTGTGAATAATAATGAAATGATCAAGGGAGTTCATATATCTCTTCAAAATCCTGGTTTCAGTTCCTTTGGATATATAACAAAAAGTGAGATTCCTATATTAGATGGTAATTCCAATGCATGCACAGAGAATAACTTTCCATTTATTAGTGTCTACTTGAATTTCTTTCATCAGATATTTTGCTCTTAGTGTATAGAAATGCAATTGGATTTTCTATATTGATTTTGTATAATACAACTTTACTGAATTTGTTTATTCTAGCAGTATTTTTTGGTGGAATTCTTTAGGGTTTTCTGTATATAAGATCATGCCACGTGCAAACAGAAATAATTTTACTTCTTTCCAATTTGGATATTTTTATTTCTTTTTCTCATCTAATTGCTCTGGTTAGTTATTCTAGTACTATGTTGAATAGAAGTGGTGAGAGTGGGTATAATTCTATGGTTCTAGATCTTAAAGGAAAAGCCTTCGGTTTCTCACCATTGAGTATAATTTAGCTGTAAGCTTATTATAAATGACCTTTATTTTGTTGAGATAAGTTCCTTCTATACCTAATTTGCTGAGAAATTTTTTTATCATAAAAGTGTGTTGAATTTTTTCAAATGTCCTTTCTGTATCTATCAAGATGATTATCTGATTTTTACCCCTCATTCTGTTAATGTGGCATATCACATTGACTGTTTTGTGTATATTGAATCATCTTTGCACCCTAGGGATAAATCCCACTTGGTTATAGTGTATGATCCTGTATGTTTAGTGGTGTTGAATTCCGTTTGCTAGTATTCATTTGAAAATTTTTGCCCACATGTATATCAGGGATATTGGTCTATAGTTTTGTCTTCTTGTGGTATGCATTAGTATCAGGGTGATATTGGCCTCACAGAATGAGTTTGGAAGTGTTTGCTTTTCTATATTTTGGAAGAGTTTAAGAAGAATTCGTATTAACTCTTCTTTCATTGTTTGGTAGAATTCACCTGGGAAGTCATCTTATCCTGGGCTTTTCTTTGTTGGGAAGTTTTTGATTACTAATTCCATCTCCTATGTTGCTGTTGGTCTTTTTAAACTTTTTATTTCTGCTGGATTCAGTCTTTGGTAGGTCATCCTATGTGTTGGCATATAATTATTTATAATAATTTGCCTTGATCTTTTTAAAATTTCTGTGACATCTGTTGTAATGTCTCCTCTTTCATTTCTGATTTTTTTTTTTTTTTTTGCGGTACACGGGCCTCTCACTTCTGTGGCCTCTCCCGTTGCGGAGCACAGGCTCCGGACGTGCAGGCTCAGTGGCCATGGCTCACGGGCCTAGCCGCTCCGCGGCATGTGGGATCTTCCCAGACCGGGGCACGAACCCGTGTCCCCTGCATTGGCAGGCAGACTCTCAACCACTGTGCCACCAGGGAAGCCCTCATTTCTGATTTTATTTATTTGAGTCTTTTTTTTTTCGTGTGGTTAGTCTAGCTAAGTTTCTATTAATTATTTTTATGTTTTCAAAAGTTCAACTCAGTTTTAGCAGTTTTTTTCTATTGTTTTTCTATTTTCTATTTCCTTTATTTCTTCTCTATTTTTAAATATTTCCTCCCTTTTGCCAACTTTGACCTTAGATTGTTCTTTTTCTAGTTTCTTTACATGTTGAGGTGCAGTTAAATTGTTTATTTGAAATTAGTCTTTTTTAAATGTATGTGTTTATTACTATAAACAATCCCTTTTAGCGCTGCTTTTGCTGTATCCCATAAGTTTTGATACATTGTATTTTCATTTGTCTCAAGATTTATTTCTGTTTTGATTTCTTCTTTGATCCAATGGTTATTCATGAGTATACTGTTTAATTTTCATGTATTTTTGTATTTTTCTGTTTCCTCCAGTTTGATTTCTAGTTTCATTCCATTGTGGTTGGAAAAAGATATGTGAAATGTTTTCAATCTTGTTAAATTTGTTAAGACTTGTTTTGTGACCTAGTATGTGATTTATCCTGGAGAATGTTTTGTGTGCTCTTGAGAAGAATGCATATTCTGCTGTTGTTGAATGAAATATTCTGTGTACATCTATTAGGTAAATTTGGTCTATAGTATTGTTCAAGCCTGCTGTTTCCTTATTGACTTTTCTCTCTGGATGATCTATTATTGAAAGTGGGGTACTGAAGTCTACTATTGGTGTATTACTGTGTATTTCTCAATTCAGATCTTTCAATATTTGCTTTCTATATTTAGGGGCTCTGATGTTGGATGTGCAATTGACCTTTGAGCAATGTGGGGTTAAGGGCACTAACCCCCCACACAGTTGAAAATCTGCATACTGCTATCTCTGCCTCAAAAGCAAAGGTTGATAAATGACTGACCCAAGGCCAGGAAGTTGAAGCAGTTTGGATATAATCAGGACTCAAATTCTAATTTCTTTTGATTCTGCATATTGTGATCTTTTATCAATCACAAACTATTCCCACACACTTAAAGATATGTAAAAATAAAAATGCAAGTACTATATTTATTGAAAAAAATATGCATATAAGTGGACCCACACAGTTCAAACTCATGTTGTTCAAGGGTCAACTATATATATACATATATATATGTATATATGTTTTTTATCTTCTTGTCGATTTGACATTTATCATTATGTGATGACCTTCTTTGTCTCTTGGTGAGAGTTTTAAATTTAAAGTTTATTTTGTCTTATATTATTACAGTCATTGCTACTCTCTTTTGATTACCATTTACATGGAATATCTTTTTTCCATCTATTTATTTTCTGCCCATTTGTGTCATTAAATCTAAATTGAGTTTCTGATAAACAGTATACAGTTGGATCTTATTTATTTTTAGTACTTTAAGCCACTCTTTATCTTTTGTTTGAGTTTAATCCTCTTATGTTTGAAGTAATTATTGACAGATAATTGAAAGGACTTACTATTGTCATTTTGTTGTTTTCTGTCTGATTTGTAGTTCTGTTGTTCATCTCTTACTGTCTTCCTTTGTGATTCTTTTTGGTAATAATATATTTTGATTTTTTTTTGTATCTACTGTAGGTTTTTTCTTTGTGGTTACCATGAAGTCTGAATAAAACTTCTTATAGTTATATGAATAGTTAAAATAAAGCTGGTAACAACTATAATCACATGCAAAAAGTCAACAATTTTACTCCTCCCCCACTTTATTATTGATGTCAAAATTTACTTCTTTTTATATTGTATATTCATTAACAAATTTTTGGATTATAGGTATTCTTAATACTTTTGTCTTTTAACTTTTATACTAGGGATAAGAGGGATTTACTCACCACCATTACAATGTTAGAGTATTCTGAATTTGACTATATATTTACTTTAATAGGGAGCTTTCAAATGTTTTCTTGTTGCTGTTTATCTTTCTTTTGTTTCAATTTGAAAAAGTCCCTTTAGCACTTCTTTTAAGTCAAGTCTAGTGACCAGTTCCCTCAGTTTTTGTTCTTTGGGCTTCATGAAGCTGGTTGCTCACCACAGATTTGGGAAAATTTCAGCCAATATTACTTTAAATAACTCTTCTGCCCCTTTCTCTTTCTCTTCTCCTGGAATTCATCTGATGAATATATTGGTTCACTTGATCATGTTCCATAAGTTCCATAGACTGTCTTCCTTATTTTTTTAATTCTTTTTTCTTTTTCTTCCTCTAACTGGATAATTTTAAATGATCTGGCATCAACTTCACTGATTCTTTCTTCTGGTTGACAAGTCTGCTCTTGAAGCCTTCTGTTGAATTTTTTATGTCAGACACTTTATTCTTCAGTTCCAGAATTTGTTTGGTTCTTTTTTTTTTTATGGTTTCTATATCTTTGTTGAACTTTTCATTTGTTTATGTATTATTTTCCTGATATCATTTAGTTTTTTATCTAATGGATGACTGAACTTCTTTAAGAGAATTGTTCGTTTTTTGTTTTTTGTTTTTCAGGCAGTTCAATAATATTTCTTTGGTGCTTTATGTAATTTGCTCTTTTGGTAGAATCATGCTTTCCTAATTCTATCGATCTTTGTATCCTTTTATTGATGCTTGCACATTTGAAGAAATAGTCACCAATTCTGGTCTTTGCAGATTGGCCTTGAAAGGGAAAGCCCTTCACAGTCAGCCCAGGCCAGAGATTCTGGTGGGCCAGGTGGCAGACACCATGGGTGGACCAGCTGCTAAGGGATCTGTGGGCAAGCAGGCAGGCCTGGTGTTTCAGTCAACAGGTAATTGGTCATGATGCTGGCTTCCATGGGTTCCATGAGCATGGCTGCTGTCTTCATTTTTTTTCTTCTTCTTTTTTCAGGAACTGCATATTTGTAACTAAAGAACATTAATCCATTTCTTATTTTCTTTTTTATATTGAAATTATTATTTATTTTAAATTCTAATTTAGTACATGATTATAGATATGAAGTTCAGTAAAGAAAGTATTCACTGCCTACATTTGTTTTCTGGCCACTATCATTATTTATTTCATCCCATGATTATTACCAAAAAAATAAAGTTAAATTAAAAATGCCAAGTGGAGAAAGGGGAATGTTACAAATGACCTCTAGGTGTCAAATTTGTGAGATATGAGAATAGTCTGGTGGTAGACCAGTGGTCCTAGCCTTTACATTACACCCAAGCCAGATAAACAGAGACATGAAGGAAGAGCGGGTCAGTCAGAAGGACAAAAGGAGCCAAGTAACTATAAACTGGCTGTATCAAGGCATAAAGAGCATGTCAGTGTGGTTAGAAAGTGGTTATTGAGGGAGACTGACTCAAGGTCCAAAGAAATTAGATCATGTAGAGTTTTAAAGACCATAGTGAGCCAGTAGGTTTACTCTAATTAAAAATGAGAAGCAAGCAGTGATTGGAGATTTTTAAGAAAGAAAGTTATAGGTTCTGATTTTCATTGTCAGAAACTTTGGAATCATCCTCTAAGCCAAGTCCTGCTAGTTTTTACTTCTAAAATTCAGGTAGATGATGTGACACAGTGCACAGAGATGTTTCAAAGAAGCACTGGTATTTCTGTTATCAAATGTTTACTGAACTCATGACAACAATGAAGTTTTTTTTCTTAACAAAGTTTTATTGGAACACAGCCATGCTTACTCATTTATGTGTTTTATGATGGTTTTCATGCTAAAATGGCAGATTTGAGTAGTTGCAATAAAGACTGTATGGTCAACGAAGCCCCAAACATTATCTAACCATTTATAGGAAAAGAAAAGCCAACTCTTGGTATAGAAAAAATTTTAAAGCCAAAATTTGTTTACTTGAAAGAATTGCTACAGTAACTACACCCAAGAAAGACTGATCACAGACAAAATAGAAAACACAAATTAAAAATATTAGGAATGAAAAAGTGGAGTTACCTGTAAAAATACAAATATTAGAAAATAATATGTTAATATCACTTTTTGGGAAGACAATTGACATATGGGATGAAATGAACAAATTTGTCACCAAAAAAAACCTGCCAAGAAAGAAAAAATATTTCTGAATATCTATATTTCTACTTAGAAATAAATGTTATTATTGATTACCCTGCATTAAATAAAAAGAGAACAAACAAAAAAATCAGGTCCAGATAGCTTTGGAGAATAAAAATAGAGGGTGTGCTTCCAAAGTCTTTTTATGAAGCCAAGATAAAAATAAAATTTTGTAGCAATTTTATTGTGTGGTAACTGAGCACAAGAACATAATGTTTGCCAGATGTCTTAGTTCATCAACATCTGGGTATACTGCCTACTATTTTTCAATATCTATTTGCAAAATGCTGACTTAGGTTTTCATTAAACTGACTTGAAAAACAACAGTCTTTCTCAAATATGATTTTAACCGCTAATCAATCTGTTACATTATTCAATTCTGGGCAAGGCATTGCTAACACTAGATATTCTAGAATTCTCTCCTCTCTGAATTAAACACATAGTCCTTAGTTGAGAGTAGATTTATTATATGTTTATTAGCAGACTTTATTGGATGCAGCCTGCTTTTGAAAGGGGAATTATAACTTCTTAAGCTTTTGACAATATCACTTAAAGTAACTCATCCTTACTGAAAATTTATGAATCTAATGCAATATTGTCAATGGATTTAATAAATGCTCAAATTTTACATGCTTAAAAATTAACACCAAGAAACAAAGAGGATATGTTAACTCTTTTACTATTTTGTTATTAAGAGGTTCTTGTTACTGATAGTTATACTGACCTCTCTGACAGGAATGTCATGGGAAATGTTTTATTAATGATTGAAGATCATTGTGAAGATATGAAGGCCACATAAATACTGAATTATTCCCGACATAAGGAACCAGACTATATTAGCTGTCCTAGCAATAAATGTCAGATCACGTGATTATTTCTGGAAAGTAGCTATTGTCTAATCTCTGTCCCTTTAGCCTTTTGAAGAAGCTAAGGGTACATGAGTTACTGTTAGTAAAATTGAATAAACTCTACGGGTTTTCTTTTACCTTACAGTACTTAATAGGATCACAGAAATATTAGATTAACAGTCAGGGAAGAAAGACCGCCAGGGTTAGAAAAAAATGATGTGAAATTCCAAAAGTAGAACAAAAATGTCTGTACAATATAAACAGACCAAGGAATTCTGTTCAAAGAAATGCATACTTAATTATGAAAAGGCTAAGGGGAAGATGGGCATTTTGGTTCCACATGACATGTCTCACAGGTGGATATCTCCAGAAATAAAAAGGATTCTATGCAATAAGTATAATGATGAAACTGTTATAAACGTGAGAATGTGTAAAAGGCATACTATTCATATTTCCATTAGCAGAGAGGGCAAATAAACCTCCATAAATAACAAAAACAATCAACCAAATAAAAAATGAACATAAATCACTGCATTATAATTTAGAATGGTTTTAAGAAATTAGTTGAATGTAAGAAAAGTAAATCCACTTTTTGGTGATGCTAAAAACGTTCTCTTTGAATATTCTGGAGCTAATTTTAAAATACTCATAGGGAAAGAAAGAAAGAAAACAATAGGACATGACAAAGTTACTATAAATCTGATTAAATCAGGTTTATGGTTTTCTAGTATTTTTAGGAAACTTAGAAAAGTGATACGTATTATAATTTCAGTACAGGATATAAGTGTTAGTGTAAAGTTAAGAATGTTGCTAATTTGAGTAACATGGATGATAAGGCAAAAATGAAAGGAAATACACAAATATCGTATCATATTAAAGTTTCAAATGTTACAGGAGACATCATGTCAGACAGCACTTAACCTACACAAACTCACAAAACCTTCCTAATATACCAATTGAGTAAGTTTTAAGGACTAAATTAAAAAGGAAACGGGAGGAAAAATCAGGAACAATGTTCTGGAAACTGTATAGTGTGCCGAGGAGCAATCTGATTTGTGGGTTTGAACTCCCATAAGTTTCTGGAATTGGCTGTAACAAACATGTAAGTGGGGGTGAACTTGATATGAAAACAGGAAGATTGATTGACAGTATATCTAAAAGGAAATTATGCCCATGTTTCACTTGCCTCATTCCATGCAACCTGGGGATGATTCCACTTCTGTATAGCAGAAACTAAGCATTATTCTCTGAAGAGGGTAATTAAAGGCCCTGGACTGACAGATAACAGGTATGGTTGTTTAAAGGAAAGTTTACATACCAATATTATAAATGTTGGGACCCACTAATGTCTTTTCCTGCTACAATTTTACAACTTTTGAGAGCACTTAGCCAGGCATATATTCTTCCAAGCTAGAAAACCTTATTAGCTCAAAGAATGACTAAAAGTTCTGACATAGAAATTCCCTACTGAAATGGCTCAGCTAGGTGATACCTCAGTAATGACCACAGAAAAGAAGCCCCATCTGTAAGTGCAGAATTTTCAAACAGTGTTTTTATAACCCTGCTTTTAAAGATAAGAAAACAACCAAGGATCACTAGAACTTTGCTTTAAAAAACAAACAATGAAACCAAAAAGCCTCTATTGTAATAGATTGAGACTGCAATAAACAAAAAAGGATATAATAAAAACAGCTGGTAAAGATCAGAAACTGTTCAGGAAGATAAAATGGCCAGCTTCTGGGCATTAAAAAAAAGTTACAGCATTAATTAATCAAGTGGATGCCATTAAAAGCAATATTCAGAGGACAAAAAATAATTTGAGACATTAAATAAAAGAACAAGAAATCTCTAATAAAATAGAAAGAAAACATGAAATGGAAATTATTAGAAAGTGACAAAAACAAAAAAATCAAACAATCCATCTGCAAAGTATACACAGAAATAAAAGAAGTTTTAGAAGAGAGAACATTGAGAGGAGTTCGCAGAGCCAAAGAAAGGAAGATTGACAGGCCTAGAGTGCCAACAAATGAATCAATGAAGACCTACGGCAAAGCATATCAACATAAAGTTTCAGAAAACTAGGAACATAATTTGATAGTTTATCACTCTCTTCATCCATACATGTCCCTCTTCTGCTTCCAAGACAGCTCACACTCCTTGAGTTTTTCTTATTCTCTGGAAACTCATTCTTAGTCTCTTTTTCTTTTCTTTTTTTTAAATTTTTATTTTATATTGGTGCATAGTTGATTAACAATGTTGTATTAGTTTCAGGTGTACAGCAAAATGACTCAGTCATACAGATACTTGTATCTATTATTTTTCAAATTCTTTTCCCATTTAGGTTATTACAAAATATTGACCAGAGTTCCCTGTGCTGTACAAGTCCTTGCTGGTTATCTATTTTAACTATAGTAGTGTGTACATGTTAATCCCAAACTCCCAATCTTTGTACCCCTCACCCTTCCCCCCGGTAACCTTAAGTTCGTTCTCCAAGTCTGTGAGTCTGTTTCTGCTTTGTAAATAAGTTCATTTGTATCTTTTTTTTTAGATTCCCCATATAAGCCATATCATATGATATTTGCCTTTCTCTGTCTGATTTACTTCACTTTAGTATGATAATCTCCAGGTCCATCCATGTTGCTGCAAATGGCATTATTACATTGTTTCTAATTGCTGAGTAATATTCCATTGTATATATGTACCACATCTTTTTCCATTCCTCTGTTGATGAACATTTAGGGTGCTTCCATGTCTTGGCTATTGTAATCAGTGCTGCAATAAACATTGAGGTGCACGTATCCTTTCAAACCATGTTATTCTCTGGATATATGACCAGGAGTGGGATTGCTGGATCATATGGTAGCTGTTTTTAGTTTCTTAAGGAAGCTACATACTGTTCTCCATAGTGGCTGTACTAATTTACATTAACACCAACAGTGTAGGAGGGTTCCCTTTTCTCTACACCGTCTCCAGCATTTATTGTTTATAGACTTTTTGAAGATGGCCATTCTGACTGGTGTGTGGTGATATCTTGTAGTTTTGTTTTGCGTTTCTTTAATATTTAGCGATGTTGAACATCTTTTCATGTGCCTCTTGGCCATCTGTATGTCTTCTTTGCAGAAATGTCTATTTAGGTCTTCTGCCCATTTTTTGCCTTGGTTGTTTGTTTTTTTGATATTGAGCTGCTTGTATATTTTGGAGATTAATCCCTTGTCAGTCACATCATTTGCAAATATTTTCTCCCATTCTGTGGGTTGTCTTTTCATTTTGTTTATGGTTTCCTTTGATGTGCAAAAGCTTTTGAGTCTAATTAGGCCCCATTTGTTTGTTTTTATTTCTATTACTGTAGGAGACAGATAGAAAAAGATATTGCTGCAACTTATGTCAAGGAGCGTTCTGCCTATGTTTCTCTCTAAGAGTTTTATAGTATCTGGTCTTACATTTGGATCTTTAATCCATTTCGAGTTTACTTTTGTGTATGGTGTTAAAGAATGTTCTAAATTCATTTTTTTACATGTAGCTGTCCAGTTTTCCCAGCACTATTTATTAAAGAGACTGTCTTTCCTCCATTGTATAGTCTTGCCTCTTTTGTCATAGATTAACTGACCATAGGTGCATGGGTTTATTTCTGGACTTTCTATCCTGTTCCATTGATCTATATTTCTCTTTTTGTGCCAGTACCATACTGTTTTCATGACTGTAACTGTGTAGTATTGTCTAAAGTCAGGGAGCCTGATTCCTCAAGCTCTGTTTTTCTTTCTCAAGATTGCTTTGGCTACTCAGGGTCTTTTGTGTCTCCATACAAATTTTTAATATTCTTTGTTCTAGTTCTGTGAAAAATACCATTGGTAATTTGATAGGGATTGCACTGAATCTGTAGATTGCCTTGGGTAGGATAGTCATTTTGACACTATTGATTTTTCCAATCCAAGAACATGGTATATCTTTCCATCTGTTTGTTTCATCTTCGATTTCTTTCATCAGCATCTTATAGTTTTTGGAGTACAGGTCTTTTGTCTCCTTAGGTAGGTTTATTCTAGGTATCTTATTCCTTTTGATACGATGGTAAATGGGATTGTTTCTTTAATTTCTCTTTCTGATCTTTTGTTTTTAGTGTATAGAAGTGCAACAGATTTCTGTGTGCTAATTTTGTATCCTGCAACTTTACTGAATTCACTGATGAGCTCTAGCAGTTTTCTGGTAGCATCTTTAGGATTTTCTATGTATAGTATCATGTCATCTGCAAACAGTGACAGTTTTACTTGTTTTTTTCCAATTTGAACTCCTTTTATTTGTTTTTCTTCTCTGATTATTGTGGCTAGGACTTCCAAAACTATGTTGAATAAAAGTGGTGAGAGTGGACATCCTTGTCTTGTTCCTGATCTTAGAGGAAATGCTTTCAGCTTTTCACCATTGAGTATGATGTTAGCTGTAGGTTTGTCATATATGGTGATTCTTCCTTCTTTCTCCATTTTGTTTTTAATGTTGAAGTGTCCCAGGGCTTAATACTCAGAACTTTTCTTTCTATTTTCATTTCCCTGGTGTTCTCTTCCAGTCTCATGCATTTAATCTATATTCTAAGTTCCATGATTACACTGGTAATACTGGCCTTTGTCTCAGCCTCAGCTTGCAAGTTTATCTGGCCAGCATCTCAACTCAACATATGTAAAGATGAATTCCTATTTTTCATTTTCACCTCAGTCTGCTCCTCCTGAGGCCATGCGTCTCATTTTATGACAACTCCAACTTTCCAAGTGTTCATCACAAAAACTGTGATGTCATGCTTGAATCCTCATTTTTTTTTTTAATGTCCAATCACTTAGAAAATCCTGTTTACTCACATTTAAAATGCATCTAGATCCGAGCACCTCTCACCATCTCAGCTGCTATCTCTGAGTCTGTTCTACCATCATTTTTTATTTGCTGTGATCTTATCACTGTTCTTTCCACTCCTTCACCTGCTGCCCAGCATCCCATTTTCAACAGAGCAGCCACGTTGATTTTTTTTTTTTTAAGTATGAGCATTTACCTGCTCACAATATTGCAATGGTTTCTCATTCCCCTCATAGATAAAACCAAAGTTTGGACAATAGTTCACAAGGCCTTTCATGATCTAGCCTTTTATTTTCTCCCACACCACATACACTACTAACCTGTTAGCTAAATCCCTGGATTTAATCTAGACGTGTTCCAGCCAAAGGGGCCTTAACTCTCACCATTTTCTCTGCCTAGAATGATGTGACCAATGTATTTGCATGGCTGATCCTTTTATTTCATTCACTTCTTTGCTCAAGTGTCACTTTCACTGCCTGGCTCCCTATTTACTTTGTATCCTACATTTCCTACAGGCAATTCCAGATACCCTTTTTTCTGCTCCACTTTTTACTTTGGCCATAGTATTTATCACCTTCCAATACTCTCTTAAATTTACTTATTGTGTTTATTGTTTATATTCTTCTCTTTAATGTAAACTCCATAAGGTGAAGCATTTTAATCTATTTTCACTCACCAATGTATCTTAAATGCTTAGAAGATTGTCTAGCACATAACAGGCACTTACTGAATATTGTTAAATGAAAGAATGAAGCATTGCTGGACATATTCATGTGGTAATAACATTATAATGACTGAATGGTGACCTAACAAAATTTACAATATATCAGCTTTGAGAGGCTTGGAAGATGAAAAATCAGAGAAATGGAAAAGGTAGAATAAACTCATATATTTCACAGATTAATGTAATTAGTGATTAAAACATACAAAAAAGAGTAGCAAGATAAGCATGCAATTTAGAGATGGGGGAAAAAATGCCAAAAGGATCAGCTAAAATTGTTGAAAGCTATAGCTTGTAGGCAATGGAAAGTAATTTGATTCTGGGCCAGGCTGATTTTTTTTTAGAACTAAATAATTAACTCTATGCAAAGGTAACTTAGACAAAAAAACATTAATTTTAAGATATATTTCCATTAAATACAAGAATGGAAATTAATATTATAACTTTCAAACATATTTGAGGTCAGCAATGGAGAAATGCCAAGTGAGTTAGAATTTCCATCTTCCATAGTAGGGATCAATACTCTCTTATAAAATAAAAAAGTAGTGGTATTATATAAAGTTATGGAGCTAATTCTCAAACAAACTAAAGTAGAAATTTAAAAAGAAAATATACCTTGAGAAATATGTGGAGAACTGGGTTGTCACATGTGCTATTGTTTGTTATTCCTAAACTGCTCTATACTATTTGATACTAATATATTAAAAAATATGGACTCTGTTAAAATAGAAGTGTCTTTATATGTCACTTCATCATTTTTTCCAGCCATTTTATATCAAATCACCCTTCTTATATCTTAATTTTCAAGTATAAGAAAAATCTTATTTTCATTATTCATATTCAACAGAGTCCAATGATTTCCCTTTATCAGTGAATTCCAGTCTTCTGATTATATGGATTATCCAATCTCTTCTGATTATATAGATAGGATGGGGTGAAGGAAGTGATGTTAAGGAGTTAGTGTATTTCTCAGCAAGGCTTGAGGGTGAGTGACACTGTCAGCTTCTGGGTTACTCTTTTTCAAGAGTTCTATTGTCCACAAATTTCAGAGTTGAGTCAAAAATCTCAGAAAAAAAAATGAAATTTCTATGACTTCTACTATACATGTGTAATACATGTAACATACATTAGGAGGGACAGAATAAAGAGATATTGTGACCCACATCCTTTACTCTGGGTTCTAATATGTATCTTTTTACCTATGCACATTTAGGGGAAAAAAAGGTGAGAAGTGCTAATAAAAATTGACCAGTATCATGAGTTTATATTCTAGGACACACCTTCTATACCATTTATTTCATTTTTACAGAAGCTGCTCCTATAAAATTCCTTTTTATGAAAATGTATGCTTTCAAAAATTTTCCTAGCTCTGGAGATGACTTTGAAGTCCTGTCCAGTATACTCTTATGCTTTGATGGAGCAACTTGACATCTATATACTATGATGTTTTTGAAGCAGACCTAGATTTCCTAATCTATATGATTTGCTTTTTTCATGTATTTCATAAATCTCATGACACCTATAAAAACTGTTAGAGATTTCAAATGCTTATCAACCATTCATATTCTAAAGGGATATAGGTGTGCAATAGGTCCAAATTATTTAACCTCTGTGAGATAATAATAGTACCTACCTAATAAAAATATTGTGATGATTAAATGAGTAAAAATATGTAGGATGTTTAGAACAGTATCTGTCATCGTTAATATTACCTGAGGATTTCTTCTTCTTACTATTTTTTTTAATGTGGCTTTATTCCTGTAAAAACATGTATTGGCTCTCTGAATCTCTATCCAGAAGTCTGAACCTTCAGAGATCTGTCCAGTGCATCTTTTACCTGGCATCTTACAGACTGAGGGAAAAAAAAGTTTTCTACAATGAATCAACTAAGTGTAGTAATGGCGTTATTACATTTTGCTTCCAGAAAAATAATCCAAGGAACTATGTAGAAGATAAATTGGTAAGTGGAAAATTGGACAGAGAAACTCTGGATATGAAATGCTTTAATCAATATATGGGAATAGAAAGAGGTCAGATTCCAAAAACGTTTCAAGCAAAAAGTAACAATTTCAGAGTCACATATCCTCTAAAGATCTATTTCCATTAACCTGAGAGAGTAATATAGGAAGAAATGGACATGGTGAAGGAAGGTAAAATTTACTTAAGTTTGAACTGCCTGCAGAAGTTCTTCATAGAGAAATCCAAAATAGTTGAGGCACATCAAGATACTGATTGTAGGTTAAGTTATGACAGGATCCTGGGTAACAAATTTTAAACAGATGCCAGAGTTGGGCCATGCCAGGTGCAGGTATATTTTAGCTGGTATAAAGCATTACACTTGCTGTGATGGATAGATAACTGGGTGTATGATAACCTGCTCCAGTTGTCTCTTGCTATTTGAGACAGCACAAAATGTAATGGCTTAAAGCAAAAAGTGTATTATTTTCTATCATGTTTCTCTGAGTTGACTAGGATCAGCTGGGCAGTTCTTGCTTGATGCCTTTCATTGTGAATGCAGTTGAAGAGTAGTTGGGAACAGAGCCATTTTAAGTCCAACATGGCAGGATATCCAAGATGTCTCACTCACATTGCTGAGAACCACTCCTGGTTGTTGGTTGTGAGCTCAGCTAGAGTTGCAGAATGCACTGTTCCTGCATGGCTCTTAGTGTATCTTGGGTTTCCCACTGTGTGATAGTTGGGTTCTAAAGATGTGTGTCGTAAGAGACAGAAAGTGAAAGCTGTCTGGGCCCAGAAGATGGAACTACATCATTTCCTCCATATACAATGGGTGAAAGCAGTCACACAGTTTGCCCATATTCAAGGGAGAGGTCTCTTCACTGTAAGCGTGTCAAATAATTCATAATATTTAAATTCATCAGCCAACTTTAGAATTAAAATGATTACAAAACACTTAGCTTGGGCTTACCCTCTTTTCCCATGTTTTCAAAGATTTTTTTTTTCATAGATTCACTGTTACCTTCTTTTTTCCTTGCGTAAATAAAGATAGCTAAGATGGCTTTGACTATTGTGGATGGAGCAGGGAGTGATCCCATGATTTCTCTAGTGGGCACCAGAGTGAATGGCCCTGGCCAGTAAGAGATAAAGAGAGTTAGGTCACTTCTGGGAAAGGAAGAAAGTGGAATATTTGAGATGACTTATTCATTTTGAGTTTTCTTTACCTCCACTACTTGACCCCCAAATTATCAGTTTGGAGCAAATATAATGTTGTGTAAAAAGTTAAGCTTGTGGCTTATGTATGACATCCAATGGCCTGGTATTAAACCCTTATCCTCCCAATTACTAACTTGTATTGAATACTGTATTTCTTTAAGCCACTTTTCCCATCTGTTAATAGCACCTAACTGGGCTTCCCTGGTGGCGCAGTGGTTGAGAGTCCGCCTGCCGATGCAGGGGACATGGGTTCATGCCCCGGTCCGGGAGGATCCCACATACTGTGGAGCGGCTGGGCCCGTGAGCCATGGCTGCTGAGCCTGCGAGTCCAGAGCCTGTGCTCTGCAACGGGAGAGGCCACAGCAGTGAACGGCCCTTGTACCGAAAAAAAAAAAAAAAAAAAAAAAAGTACCTAACTATATTTGCATTTTATAGTAGGTCCTATGCTTTCTTATTTCATATTAAATCAAAATCTCTGTAAATAAATTCTGGAAGGTAAATGTATTTCTCCCCAAAGTTTCAAAGTATAGAACATGGCCTAGTTCTGGGTCTTCTGATTCCTAGGTTGGGTTACTGCCTACACTTGCATTTATTCAGACTTTTAAAAAAATTCATATTGTCACCTTTAATTTGCTAATTCACTTGCAAAATCTGTGGCTTAAAGACATTGTCTCCAACCAAGTTCTTTTGGTGATCAGTATCAAGACTGAAGTTAAAGCCTTGGCTTTCACTGACACTCCCCTGACCGACACCACTGAAATTCGTAAGTAAATGCTGTGACTTTGGCAAAAGTTCTGCACGTATTTAGATACCAGGCAGTATGTTTACTACTTCAGGGCAGTATAATCAGGTTACCATGGAGCTGGAAGAGGACAGTAGCATTAAATCACTGAAAGATTTCAAACTTACAGGCCTATAATCCTGGGTGTAGTGTATTGCCATCTTGGATAAATGGCTAAAAAAAATTTTATAATCGTTCTCATTTTCAACAGAAAGAGAAATTCACTGCAGATTATAAACTCTTTCCTCACGGCTTCCACAGTTTATGAAATTACTGGCAATAAGACATGGCAAAAAAACAGGAAGAACAATTGGCAGAGAAGTTTTAATTAAATTAACATACCAATCTTCCAAAGCTTAATTATTTAAATTACTAACAGCACACTATGGAGGTGACAAAACAGTGTCTGAGACCTCAAATAAAACAGAATGGTTTAATGGCAGTTATTTTGCCTTTTAAAATGCATTCTCAGTGAATATTTAAATGGAGAATCTAATTATTTGAGGAGGTCAATAGGTGACATTTTAGTCATCAATGCCTAGCCCTGTAAACTGACCTTGAGTTTATCCTAATTAAGTCAGTTTTCTCTGTTGTTTGACAGCTGCATGGAAGTACATAATGTTTATCTTTATTTTTCAAAAGCAAAACACTTATTGACTCGTTTTTTTTTTTCTCTCTTTTTTCCCTCTATTGCTTTGGGCTACATTATAGCAAAGAAATCTTACAATCACAGGTAAGAGTGAGGGTCCCTTGTGTTTACTAGTATCTCCCAATTTAATAAATGTGAGTTACTTTTTTTTCTTAATTCATTTTACAAGCATATGAGATTAGAGAATTTAGGGTCTGTATAACTGAAACAGGAAAGTAATGAGCATAAAATTATGGATTTTGTGATAATTTTACATATACCTTGGAACTGGAAGTGCACATTCATGCTTCCTTCTGGAGGGGGATCAAAGACAAACTCAGGGAGTGGAATATTAAAGAAAAAGTAATTGTGAATAAAGGTCAATTCAAAGAAAGGTAAGCAAGATGGCAGGGAGCTCATCACCTACTTGTGCATTTGAGAAGCCAAGAGAGAACCTGCAGGTTACTCTCTGGATTAGCCTTTGTGCGTGTATTTTGCTATTCCTGCATCTTGACAGGAGGTCAGTAAAATTTCCTTTAACCTGACAACACTTGTGTGGGACATTGCTGGGACACGTAATCCATCACCACTGCAGCATCTTTTGTTATACAAGAATATATTGGACTGAGAAAGAGATGATTGGGAAATAATCTTTCTTTTAGTTAGCTGTGATCTCCTCTTATTCCCTAACTGCAAATGATTAAAAGGCCCAGTTTTGTTCACTTAATAAATTTACTCAGATATTTCAAGATTACTTGGCTCCTAATAGTATAATATTCATCTACCAAATATGAAAACTATGAATCCTTAATATTTTTAGTTGAAGAAAACTAAACTAAACCAAGTTTTTTAAATGTACATTGAGTGTTTACTTAAAGCAATAATATGACACATCTCTGTACCTGAAGAGTGCAGATCACTTAATAAATGTGTGAGATGTCTTTAAAAATAATTTATACTTTTCCTATCTTTGCCTTTATACATTTCCTAAGGAAAAAACTGGTGAAATAAGAAAAGTAGGGACTTCCCTTGTGGCGCAGTGGTTAAGAATCTGCCTACCAATGCAGGGGATATGGGTTTGAGCCCTGGTCCAGGAAGATTCCCACCTGCTGCAGAGCAACTAAGCCCGTGCACCTAGATCCCGTGCTCCTCAACAAGAGAAGTCACCACAATGAGAAGCCCGCACACCACAACGAAGAGTAGCCCCCACTCACTGCAACTAAAGAAAGCCTGCATGCAGCAATAAAGACCCAACACAGCCAAAAAATATATATATATATATACACCTATATATATAAATAAATAATTTTTCTAAAAAAAGAATAAAAGGTAAAGAAAGTAAACAACTTTCATATTCCTCCAATAATAATTCTATCTTTAAAAGAATGTTCAAGGTGATAGCTATTCAGGAATTAGAAAATAAACATAACAGAAATGAACACCAACCACATTCCAGCCAGGCCTGTTATGAACAGAAGACTAGTCCATGCTAGTGTTTTCTCCATGACAAACTTACTTCCTTTCCCTACCATCATTTTCAATATTACTGCCTAACTCTGGGCCTGTTTTTAATATAATCATTGCTCAGATATGCTACGAAAAAGGACATGGAGTAGGCAAATACACTAACTTTTTCCTGTAAAGGCTGGTGATAGTTTATTGATACTCTTCTATTTTGATGGTCTTGGTTCTTTAGATCTCTTGTAGAAGGACAAGTAAAATTAAGGCAGACAGAGATTCATGACTGAATGTACAAGAATACAATAAGAAAACGTAATTCTTGAGAAAAAAGGCTGAAAACAGTGGTAAAAAGGAGTGTGAACAAGATAGCATTATTTCTGTTATGAACGAAAGCAAAGAAAGTTTTCTTTATATTTTCAAATTTAGTGCCAAAATATATTATTTGAGATTATACTTTTTAAGAGTAAAACTGTAGCAAACATTAATTAAAACAGACAAACCAAAATTTACATAAATGGCAAATAAGCCCTTTAGAGTATCTGTATTGTCCATATGTATCAAAATTCTAATAAAAATTTTCTGTAGGTTTTTGAGTTAAACAAGACACTGATTTCCTTGATCTTCCAATATTTCTCCAATAAGCTTATAGAAGTTTGGAATTCTGAAATATTATCTTTATTTAAACGTATACATTTTTAGTTTTAGTAGGATATTTGCACACTACTGATTTACCAGTGTTTGTTTCTTTCTGTCTTCAATCAACTCACATACTGTTAAAAGAATATATTCATCTCTGTGGGAAACTGTCTATTCCTCATTTTTAGCTCACTCAGTTTGGATGGACTTAACCTGTTCTCAATTTCACAAGCAGACACTTTTTTTTTTCTAAAGGAACAAAATCATCCTATCCCCTTGGCCACAGTTCATCCTGTTTTCATTAGTGTAAGAGAAAGTCAGACTCAGGACACCTACTTATTCTTCCTACTAGATAGGAGGTTAAAGTGACATTATGCTTGACATTGCTGTAGCTACCCTAGGGCTAAGGGAAGAAGCTTGCTGAAAATAAGATCGACACAAGGAAAAGAACATAAGCTATGAGATGTAAAATTGCTTAGGAATGGAGTGGCCTCACTGTTAATGAGCTACTTGAGCATAGCATGGAGTAAAATGATGCGATGTAGTACTCTAAGTAGATATCAGAAGATAATTCCAGGCAGAGGAAGCAGAACTGGTGTAGGAGGGAATGGGCTTATTGTCAAATTTGGCTTAATGTCCAAAAAATAAAGGTTACTGTATATCTAAAATAGTGGGAAGGTAATAAAATCAGAATCATGAGGAGGTGCAGATAACATCCATGCTTGTAGGCCATCGAAAGATTTTGATTTTATTCAAAAATAGGTAGTGACTAGAAGATTTTGAGTAGTGGAATGACATGATCCCATTTACATCTTTAACTTGATAGTCAGAACCCTAAATGGAGAAGAGTTCTGGGGCGGAGTAGGGAGAGTTGCAAGACAAACATGGAAGCAGGAAATCAGTTCAGAGGTTAGTGCAGCTTTCCTATTGAGAGAAATGGTGCTGTTATTGAAATAAATAAATATTCAGAATAAGATGTGAATTGTGAAGAGTCTAGAAATGTGATGGCAATTATGAGGTCTTGTTTTATTTCCCCTGCCATCACATCCAAATATTAGCTGCATTAATGTGAAAACACAGAGGTACTGTTTAGGAACTAATGAACACTTTATGTACTATAAGCTGTGGGAGGTGCAAGATATTTAATAATAAAAAAAAGTCCATCACTGTACTCTGACTACACTTGCAACATTTTGATTAAATTGCTTATATTAAATATGAGCTAGAAAATTGCTGATATAATATGAAACTTGAAAGTATGATCTAAAATGCATTTAACCTGCAGAAAACTAATGAAGCAATTGATAAGATGGAATAATTTGGTATTTACATAGTTGCAAGTGGGCAGCTTCCAGACACTAAATTAGGAGAATTAGAACACTAAGTGCTATTTTTAAAACAGATTTTCTAACATGGGAAATCTAAGCAGGGTAAAGAAATTCAGACTGAATTACTTTTTAGAAATCACATAAGGACATGGTTATTGACACTATGTCTCTCTAAAATTAACTTGTTAAATGCATGCTTATATATTTATTAGGTTATAAGCTTTATAAATTGTATCTCTGGAATGAAATCAAAACATTGTATTTGTGTAGGTGCAATACTTAAAAATTTTTTTAAGAAAATGTTTAAGGAGATGCAGTAAAATTAATTTTCCTCTAGTGGACTCGGGGAATATTTGTTTTTAGGATTAAAAGAAAAATATTCTCCTCTAATCCATTTTAATCTCAGAGAAAGATGACTAATGGGTACTTGTGCATTTTTGAACAAGGAAATTGATCTTTTATGTCTTCCCTCACTTAAGAACATCACCAGCTCCAAAGCATGTACATCAGCTTTGTAAGGATATAAAGCCAATCATACCTCACATCCTGACATCTCAGAATGGCAATCATTCTCATACCTATTTAGTTAACACAGAATACAGAACACAAAGATTCCCATGGCTAGGACCATCTTCATGATGTAGGATTAAGCATTAGTGGCCATTCTGGATATGCAACCTCTCTCTCAACTTTATGGAGGGGTAAACATATCAATTATTAGTTTTGGTTTTGTTTCATATATATGTGTATATATATGAAAATATATACAGGTTGTTTCATAAATACTTTATTTACATATGTATAAGGTGAGATGTAGCATAAAATTTACCTTTTTAAAGGGTAAAATTTAATGGTTTTCAGTACCTTCACAAAGTTGTGTAACCATCACCACTATCTAATTCTCCATTTTTAACACCCCAGAAGGAATGAGGTACCCATTAGCACCTATTCCATATACCCCTCTTCTGCCTGGCAACTGATAATTTACTTTCTATCCCTATAGATTTGCTTATTCTGGACATTTTATATAAACAGAATCCTGCAATGTCTGGCCTTTCGTGTCTAGCTTCTTTCACTTAACATGATATTTTCAAGATTCATTGTTGCTGTAACATCTATCAATAATTCCTATATTTTTATGACTGAATAACATTATTATAGGGATATACCATATTTTATTTATAGATTCATCAATTGACAGATATTTGGATTGTTTCTACCTTTTGGCTATTATGAAAAGTACTGCTGTAAAAATTTGTACACAAGTTTTCGTGTGGACCTATGTGTTCAGTGTTTTTTGGTGGACTTTCTGGGAATTGCTGGACCATTAAGTAACTTTATGATAAACATTTTGAGGAATTTTCAAATTGATTTTCTAAACAGCTGTAACATTTTATATTGCCACAAGCAATAAATGAGGGTTCCAATGTTTCTACATGCTTGTCAAAACTTTTTAATTTGCATTAAAAAAATTATAGCTATCCTAGTAGGTCTGAAGTGCTATCTCATTGTGGTTTACATTTGCATTTCTCTAATAACTAATGGTGTTGAATATCTTTTATGTGCTTATTGGCCATTTGTATATCTTCTTTGGATAATGTTTAACCCAAGGGCTTTGTCCCTTTTTTAATAGGATTGTGTCAAGAGTTTAGTTAAACTACTCCATGGTATTACTGCTTTGGTGTCCATTTTGTTTGGCCAAGAAACCTGCAGTGACTTTAAACTGACACTAGCCCCCTCATTCAAGCACAAGCCCTAAACAGCAGCCTGCAGAGTCACAAGCAAATGTAAGTTCCTTATATGATTTCCCAGCAGCCCTTGTGATTAAACAGTCTCTTCTGCCTTCCACTGCCATTCGTTTATGCTTCCCTAGGTAAGACCTCCATATAACTTACCAAAACCCTGCTCTTTTAGTTTGAATTGACCAATCCAGCCCTAGCCCAGGAACCCCAAAGCACTCTATCCATGTACTCTAATAAACGCATGTGCTCCAGGTCCTGCCTCTCTCTTTCTGTACTCTGTCTTGATCTCCCCTTCAGGTCCCTCAGATTATACCAGATACTCCCTCCAGGACTTGTGAGTAATAAACTTCTCTATTTCAGTTCCTCTTGTGGTCTTTTGTTGAATGGTGATGCACCATCTGGCACCTTCTCCTCCCCTTGATAAAGGTTAACTTGACAATAGGTTGCTAGTCTTACAACTTCTGTCTGTTTTCATATCTAAAACAGAGTTTCTTATAGACAGTATATAGAGGGATCTTATTTTTTAATCCATTCCTAAATCTCTTCCTTTTAATTGAAAATTTTATTACATTTACTTTTAAAGTAATTACTGTTAAGGATTTCTTTCTGCCTTAGCTATTTGATTATTGTATGTTGTATATTTTTTTTGTTCCTCAATGTCTCCATCACTGTCTTTTTGTAATTAGTTAATTTTTTGTTGTGTAAAATTTTGATCCCCCTCTACTTTCCTTTTATGTGTGTGTGTGTATGTGTGTGTGTTAACAACACAGTTTGAATGCTACCAACTAAATTTCAATAGTATACAAACATTTTGTTCCTATACATCTCCTTCTTACCTCCTTTATATTGTTATTCTCACAGATTAATGCTATATATGTGTGAATATTAATCTAGATTTATAATTATTATTTTATGTATTTGCCTTTCAGTCATATAGGAAATAAAGAGGAGTTATAAACTAAATGTAAAATAATACTAACATTCATATTTACATATACAGTAAGTCTGCTACATGAGTTCCATTCTGAGAGCACATTCGTAAGTCCAATTTGTTCGTTAAGTCCAACAAATTTAGCCTAGGTACTCAACTAACACAATCAGCTATATAGTACTGAACCATGATAGGTTTATAATACTTTTCACACAAAAGTAAAGTACACAAAAGCACAACCACTTGTAGAGGATGCACGCATGTGACAATGTACTCCAGACATGTGAACTAACTTACGTGATTGGACATCTGAATGCACATTCGCATCTTTGAAAGTTCACAACTTGAAGGTTCGTATGTAGGGGACTTACTGTACAGTAACCTTTATTGAAGTCCTTTATTTCTTAATATGGCTTCAGATTACTGGCTAGTATCATTCCATTTCTGTGTGAAGGGCTGCCTCTAGCATTTAATATATGAGAGGTCTACTAATAATAAAATTTCTTAGCTTTTGATTATCTGAGAATGTTTTAATTTTTCTCTCATTCTTGAAGGATGGTTTTCCAGATACAGAGTACCTGTTTGTCTTTTGTTTGTTTTTGTTTTAAACTTAAAACACTTTATGTCATCCCATTTCTTCTGGTCTCCATGATTCCTGGGGATAAATCAACTTTTAATCATACTGATGGCCCCTGGTGTAGGGCGCGGTCAGCTAACTGCCACGCAGCAGGAAGCTGAAGTAAGCTGAATCATCCTTCCTGTGGCCACTGCGCTTGCGCTAAGTATACTAATGAGGTTTTAAAGTAGCGACCTATCCGATGCTGGCTCACAAGTCGCACCATCGGCGAAAGCCAATCACAGAGCGACACATGTTCTTAATCCCTATATAAGCAGACTGCTATAGGATTGCGGGGTCTTCCTTCCATCTTTTCTTTAACCAAGCTGTGCTCCAATAAAGTGTGATACGAGAAGAATCTTGCGTGTGGCGACTCGTCATTCTGCTGGTCGGAGGCGGCTCGCCGCATTTGGTGCCGAAACCCGGGAACTTCGCGCCCTGCATGGAGGACCGATTCAGAACTCGACACACGGAGTGAACCGTCGGATCAAGATCCGATCTGGGTGCCATCAAGACTGACGAGAATTGTTGAAGAAAACTTCAGAGAAGATGCTGAGCTGGATGTTCCTGATGATTCTTCCCTTGCTTAGGGCAGAGAATATGACGTTCTGGGGAATTAGCCGGACCTGGCCAGTTCCCATGCCGGTTCACTCTCAGAGCAGAGTTCTTCCAATATTTTATTCCACTAGTTGTGAAATGAATACGGCCTGTACCCAGCCATTGAATTATGACTGGGCACCGTATAATGCCAGTGATTTTATTTTGAATCGAAGTCTTTGTATTAGTTGGAATTCCACAAAGGATTGAGTGCAGAGATTGGAGAATTCCTAAAGGGAAACTGGTCTCAAGAAGCTGAACGGATGATATTTAAGCAAAAGATTCAGATTATGCAACTGAATGCTACCAAGCTGGAACCCGTTACCTTCGGAGATTTTACCTCTTGGCTCTCTTCTGCCTTTTCCTTCTTTAAAGAGGGGGTAGGGGTGGGGATCTTTGGGCTCTGCTGTATATTTGGGATTATAATATGTCTCTGGTTGGTCTGTCGCATGCGCGTCAGGGCACATCGAGATAAGGTCCTACTCACTCAAGCACTTTTGGCTGTTAGTGAAGGTGATTCTCCCGCAGCCTGGATCTCCGTCCTAAACAATTCGAATGGATTGCCCTTGCACGGAGAGGCCCTGTTGCCATTGCACCTCTATAGGGAATCAAAACTTATTCTGAGTCAGCCTTTGCACCCTGCAGCCCTTGTTGGCATTGCACGCAGGAAGGTGTCTCAGACATGCCAACGGAAGGCTGCCCTCGAACAGTGAGCACATCATGAGGTGAACACTTGTACGGGCTACATTCTGCTTGGTGATTCTAGTAAATAAAAAAGGGGGAGATGTAGGGCGCGGTCAGCTAACTGCCACGCAGCAGGAAGCTGAAGTAAGCTGAATCATCCTTCCTGTGGCCACTGCGCTTGCGCTAAGTATACTAATGAGGTTTTAAAGTAGCGACCTATCCGATGCTGGCTCACAAGTCGCACCATCGGCGAAAGCCAATCACAGAGCGACACATGTTCTTAATCCCTATATAAGCAGACTGCTATAAGATTGCGGGGTCTTCCTTCCATCTTTTCTTTAACCAAGCTGTGCTCCAATAAAGTGTGATACGAGAAGAATCTTGCGTGTGGCGACTCGTCATTCTGCTGGTCGGAGGCGGCTCGCCGCACCCTGGATGTATGATTCACTTTTCTCTTTAAAAATTCTCCTTGTTTTGTCTTATGGTGATTTGACGATAACATGTCTATGTATCAGACTCTTTGAGTTTTTCATGTATGGAGTTCATTGAGCTTCTTGGATGTGTGTATTCATAGATTTCATCCAAGTTGGAATGTCTCCTTCCACTATTATGTCAAATTTTTTTCTGCCACTGTTTCTCTTCTCCTTCTGGAACTCCAGTGATCCATATATTGGTGCACTGTGTGGTACCCAACAGGTCCCTTGGTTCTGTTCATTTTTTCTTAATTTCTTTGCCTGCTCTTTGGAGTGTCTTATTATCTTCAATTTTCCTGATTCTTTATTCTGCCTGCTCAAATCTGCTGTTGAATCCCTCTAGTGAACTTTTAATTTTAATTATTTTACTTTCAGTTCCAGAATTCTAAACTTTAAGGCCCAGAAATTCTATTTTGCTCTTTTTACAATTTCTCTTTGTTAACATTCTCTATCTGTACATACATCTTTTCCCTAAGTTTCTTTCTTTTCCCATTTTTTTTTCCTAGCACACTGAGCATATTTAAGATAGTTGATATAGGCTCTTTGGCTAGTAATGTCAATGTCAGAGCTTCCTAAGGGATGCTTTGTGTCTTTTCCTGTGAGTGATTCATATTTTCCTATTTCTTTGTACACTTTGTGATTTTCAAATGATAACTGGATGTTTTGAGTATCATTAATGTGGTAACTCTGGAAATCAGATTCACCCCCTCATCAGGGACTGCTTTTTTTTCACTTGTTGAGGGATGCAGTCATCCATTTGTATAGTGACTTTCCAAACTAATTTTGCCTAGTCTGTATATATTGTTGTGAAGGATCACTGATGTTTCTGTTCCATTATCTCTTCAGTCAGGCTGTTACCTACAAGGGATGTCCTTAAATGTCTGGAGCCATAAGTAAATGTATAAATAATTTAATTAAAAGTGTGTTTGTTTCTGTGAATCTTACAGTAGATAGTGCCAGGAAAGATGCTGCCAGCAGAGGAGGCCAAAAGAAAAGCACGAGCCTACACTGATGCATTGAAAATTCACCAAAACACACAACCCCAATTTTGGAGGACAAGGTTTTTACTCTCCATTCTTTTCTTTCTTTAAATTGAAGCATAGTTGATTTACAATGTTGTGTTAGTTGCACGTGTACAGCAAAGTGATTCAGTTATACATATATTCATTCTTTTTCAGATTCTTTACCCATATAGGTTATTACAGAATATTGAGTAGGGTTCCCTGTTCTATAAAGTAGGTCCTTGTTGGTTATCTATTTTATATATAGTACTGTGTGTATTTTAATCCCAAGCTCCTTATTTATTCCTCCCTACTGCATTTCCCCTTTGGTAACCATAAGTCTGTTTTTGAAATCACTGTGCCTGTTTCTGTTCTGTAAATAAGTTCATTAATATCATTTTCTAAAATTAGATTCCACATATGAGTAATATATGATAGTTGTCTTCCTTTGTCTTACTTATGTCACCTAGTATGATAATCTCTAGGTCTATTCATGTTGCTGCAAATGGCATTGTTTTGTTCCTTTTTATGGCTGAGTAATATTCCATTGTACTATGTACCACATCTTTTTTATCCGTTTATCTGTCAATGGGCATTTAGTTGTTTCCATGTCTTGGCTATTGTAAATAGTGCTGCAATGAACATTGGGGTGCATGTGTCTTTTTGAATAATGCTTTTTCTGCAGATATATGCCCAGGAGTGGGATTGCTGGATCATATGGTAGCTCTATTTTTAGTTTCTTAAGGAACCTCCATACTGTTCTCCATAGTGGTTGTAACAATTTACATTCCCACCAACAGTGTAGGAGGGTTCTCTTTTCTCCACACCCTTTCCAGCATTTATTGTTTGCAGACTTTTTGATGATGGCCATTCTGACCGGTGTGAGGTGATCCCTCATTGTAGTTTTGATTTGCATTTCTCTCATAATTAGTGATGTTGACATGATATTTTCATGTGCTTTTTGGCCATCTGTATGTCATCTTTGGAGAAATGTCTATTTAGATCTTCTGCCCATTTTTGATTGGGTGCATTTCTCTAATAATTAGTGATGTTGAGCATCTTTTCATGTGCCTGTTGGCCATCTGTATGTCTTCTTTGGAGAAATTTTGTCTTGCGCCCATTTTTGATTGGATTTTTTTTTTTTTTTGATACTGAGCTGTGTGAGCTGTTTGTATATTAGTATATTTTGGGAATTAAGCTATTGTCGGCCAAATCATTTGCAAATATTTTCTCCCAGTCTGTAGGTTGTCTTTTTACTCTCCATTCTGACACCAGCCATTCTAAGAATGTAGGCCACCATCCTTATGGCCAGAGTAAACCTGAGAAATGGTGAATGGTAGCAGGTTTGCACACTCTTCTCTCTTACCAGAGTTATGCAGACTCTCCCTTCATCAAGCACTCCCCTGGTTGCTCTAAGTGTCTGATCAGGTTCTGGAGTTCCAAAATAGTTGATTCTTATAATTTTTACAATTTAATTGCTGTTTTGGTGTTAAGACCGACTCCTGGAACTTCCTAATCTGCCATTGTTTGTGATGTCACACCCACATTTTAGTTTTTATTTTGCTAATGACTAAAGATGCTGAGCTTTCTTTCAGGTGATTATTGATCATTTATAAATTTTCCTTGGAAGAATGTCTCTTCAAATTTTTTGCTCAATTTCAATTGAGTTGTCTTTTTATTGTTGATTTGTAATATTTCTTTATATAGTTTGAACACTGGCCTCTTATCAGACATGTAATTTTCAAATATCTTCTGTGGATTATGTTTTCACATCCTTGATTGTGTCTTTGAAGCACACTTTAAAAATTTATTTTTAATTAATTTTTTTTTTTTTGCGGTACACGGGCCTCCCACTGTTGTGGCCTCTGCTGTTGCGGAGCACAGGCTCCGGATGCGCAGGCTCAGTGGCCATGGCTCACAGGCCCAGCCACTCCGCAGCATGTGGGATCTTCCCGGACCGGGGCATGAACCCATGTCCCCTGCATCGGCAGGCGGACTCTCAACCACTGTGCCACCAGGGAAGCCCTATTTTTAATTTTTTAATTGAATTATAGTTGATGTACAATATTGTAACTTTCAGGTGTACAACATAGTAATTCACAATTTTAATGGTTATATTCCATTTTTAGTTATTATAAAATATTGGCTATATTCCCTGTGTTGTACTATATATCCTTGTAGCTTATTTATTTTATACATAGTAGTTTGTACCTCTTAACACCCTTCTCCCATCATGCTCTTCCCACTTCCTACTACCTACTGGTAACCACTAGTTTGTTCTCTATATCTGTGGGTCTGTTTCCTTTTTGTTATATTCACTAGTTTTATTTTTTAGATCTCACATATAAGTGTTATTATACAGTTTTTGTCTTTGACTTATTTTGTTTAGCATAATACCTTCCAAGTCCATCTATGTTGTTCCAAATGGCAAAATTTTATTATTTTTTATGTCTGAGTAGTAGCCCATGGTATGTATGTATGTGTGTGTGTGTGTGTGTGTGTGTGTGTGTATATCACACACACACATAATACCACATTTTCATTATCCATTCATCTGTTGATGCACACTTAGGTCACTTTCATATCTTGGCTACTGTAAATAACGCTGCAATGAACACTGGATTGCATGTATTCTTTTGAATTAGTGTTGTCATTTTGGGAGGATATATACCCAGGAGTGGAATTACTGGGTCATATGGTAGTTCTTTTCTCAGTTGTTTGAGAAACCTCTATTCTGTTTCCCATAGTGGCTGCACCAGTTTACATTCCCACCGACAGTGTATGAGGGTTCCTTTTTCTCCACATCCTCACCGACATTTGTTATTTGTAGTCTTTTTGAGGATAGCCATTCTGTCAGGTGTGAGGTGATATCTTATTGTGGTTTTGAGTTGCATTCCTCTGATGGCTAATGGTGTTGAGCATCTTTTCATGTACCTGTTGGCCATCTGTATATCTTCTTTGAAAAAATGTTTATTCAGGGCTTCTGCCCATTTTTAAATCAAGTTGTTTGTTTTTTTGATGAGTTGTGTGAGTGGTTTATATATTTGGATATTAATCCCTTATCAGTCATATTTGCAAATATTTTCTCCCATTCCTTAGGTTGTCTTTTTGTTTTGTTCATGGTTTCCTTTGCTGTGCAAAAGCTTGTATATTTATTTTTGCTTTATTTACTTTGCTTTAAGAGACAGATTTTTAAAAAATTGATTATGTCAAAGAAGGTTCCGCCTATGTTCCCTTCTAGTCCCTTTCCAGCCTTACATTTAGGCCTTTCATCCATTTTGAGTTATTATTGTATACAGTGTTAGGAATGTTGTAATTTCATTCTTTTACATGTTGCTGTCCAGTTTTCCTAACACCAGTTATTGAAGAGCCTGTCTTCTACATAGTATATTCTTGCCTCCTCTGTTGTAGTTAACTGACCATAAGTTTGTGCATTTATTTCTGGGTCTCAATTCTGTTTCATTGTTCTATGTGTCTGTTTTGGTGCCAGTACCATACTGTTTTGATTTCTGTAGCTTTGTAGTATAGTCTAAGTTAGGGAGCATGATTCCTCTAGTTCTGTTCTTCTTTCTCAAGATTGTTTTGACCATTTGGAGTCTCTTGTGTGTCCATACAAAATTTTAAATTATTTTTTCTATTTCTGTGAAAAATACCCCTGGTATTTTGATAGGAACTGCATTGAATCTGTAGATTGCCTTCGGTGGTATGGACATTTTAACAGTATTAATTCTTCCAATCCATGAACACAGTATATCTTTCCATCTGTTTGTGTCATCTTCAATTACTTTCACCAGTGTCTTATAGTTTCCAAATACAGGTGTTTTACCTCCTTAGGTAGGTTATTCCTAGGTATTTTATTGTTTTTGATGTTATTGTAATGGGATTGTTTCCTTAATTTCTCTTTCTGATAGTTCATTGTTAGTGTATATAAAAGGAAAATAGATTTCTGTGTATTAATTTTGTATCCTGCAACTTTACCAAATTCAGTGATGAGATCTACTAGTTTTTTGGTGGCATCTTTAGGGTTTTCTCTGTATAGTATCATGACAGCTGCAAACAGTAATAGTTTTACGATACTTCTACCTTTCCAATTTGGATTCATTTTGTTTCTTTTTCTTGTCTGATTGCTATGGCTAGGACTTCTAATATTATGTTGAATAAAAGTGGTGAGAGTGGGCATCCTTGTCTTGTTCCTGATCTCAGAGGAAATGCTTTCAGATTTTCACCTTTGAGTATGACGTTAGCTGTGGGCTTGAATATACGGGCTTTATTAAGTTGAAATATGTTCCCTCTATGCCCATTTTCTAGAGAGTTTTTATCATAAATGGATGTTGAGTTTTATCAAAAGCTTTTTCTGTATCTATTGAGATGATCATATAGTTTTTAATCTTCAACTTGTTAATGTGGTGTATCAGATGGATTGATTTGCAGATATTAGAAAGAAATTTTTTTGATGCAGCTAAATTTATTAATTTTTCTTTTGTTGATTGTGTTTTGATGTTGCATAAAAGAAACCATCATGTTATCCAACAACAGAAAGATTCAGTTGTATATTTTCTAAGGATTTTTATAATTTTAGTTCTTATAATTTGATTCATCTAGAGGTTTATTTTGTATATTGTGTAAGGTAAGGATTCAACATCATCATTTGCATATATACAATATGTATATCCAGTTTCTCAGAACCATTTATTAAAAACTATTATTTCCCTACTGAATTGTCTTGATACCCTAGGAAAAATTAAACATAAATGAATGACTATTTTTACACTCTACATTTTACTTAATTGTTGTATATCTATCCTTAGGCTAATCCATGAAGCCTTGATTTCTGTGGCTTTGTCTTAGGTTTTAAAGTCAGGAAGTGAGACTTCTAAATATTTTTGTTTGGCTTTTTAATTTGTTTTTCAAGTTTGTTCTGACTATTCTGTGTATTCTGCAATTCTATATGAATTTTAGTAGCAGATTAGAAATTTCTGCAAAAAATCACCTGGAGTTTTGATACAGTCTGTGTTAACTCTGTAGATTAATTAAGGGATTTGATATCTTAACAATGCTAAGTCTTCCAATCCATGAACACAGTATGCCCTTACATTCATTTTAGTTTTCAATGTCTTTTAACAGTGTTCTGTAGTTTTCTACATGAAAATCATGTACTACTTTTATTCAATTTACTTCTAAATATTTTATTTTTTGATGCTATTATAGATGAAAATGTTAACTTGGTTTTATTTTCTGACAGTTTTTGACAGTGTATATAAATGCAATTTATTTGTTTATTAATCTTGTATTCTGAAGTTTTGATAAATTTCTTTATTAGGTCTAATTATTTTTTGAGGATCCTTATGATTTCCCATACACAATATCATGTTATCTGTGAATAGAGATAGTTTTAGTTCTTTCTTTTCAATTTAGTTGCCTTTTATTCCTATTCTTTTTAATGGCTAGAACCTATATTACAAGATTTAATAAAATAGATGCACTGAGAGCAGACATTGTTGTCTTGTTCTTGACCTTAGGGGAAACAAATCCAATCCTATTAAGTGTGATTTTAGAATGTGTTTTTTAGAATGTGTTTTTTAGAAATGTGTTTTCTTTATTTCCTTATTATCTCCTCTCTAATTTTTTTGGTTGAAACCTACAGAATAATTTTGAATTGAAGTAGCAAGAGAGGACATTCTTGTCTCGTTCCTGATTTTAGGAAGAAAACTTTTGGTTTTTTACTGTTAATTATCAAGTTTGCTGTGAGTTTGTCAAAATTTGTTTGTTGCTTATTAAGACCATTTTCAAGTCTTTTATTCTATTTTCATGGTATTTTAAATTTATACATTTTCATGTGTTGAAACAATCTTGTATTTCTTGGACAAATCCCACTTGGTCATAGTGTATAATCCTTTTAATATTGTTCTGGATTTGGCTTGTACATTTTACTGAGGATTGTTACATCTATATAATAGAGATACTGTTTTATAAATTTCTGTTCTTGTCATATCTTTGGTTTTGTTATCGGGGGAATAGGGCACCCATAGAATGAGATAAGAAATGTTTCTTCCTCTTCTGTTTTTTGGAAAAGATTAAGTATCAACATTAATTCATCTTAAATATTTTGTATAGTTTTGCAGTAATCTTCTTGTCTAAGGGTTTTCTTTGTAGAATATTTTTTGATTACTCATTCAATCTCATTACTTACAGGCATATTCAGATTGTCTTTTTCTTGTTGAGTTAGTTTTTGTTGTTTGTGTTCATCTAGAAATTTCCCCATTTCATTTAGATTTTCTATTATTTTTGGAATACAATTATTCATAGTGTTCCCATATAATCCCTTTTATTTCTATAATGTCAGTAGTAGTATCCCCTCTTTCATGTCTGATTATGAAATTTGAGTCTTCACTCTTTTTATCTTGGTTAGTTCATCTAAATATTTGTCAGTTTAGCTGATCTTCTCAAAGAACTAACATTTAGTTCTGTTGAATTCATCTTTTATTTATATAACACCTATTCTGTTATCTCTGCTCTTGTTTTATATCCTTTCTTCTGTTTGCTTTGGGATTAGTTTACCCTTATTTTTCTAGTTCTTAATTGAGAACATTAGGTTATTGATTTAAGAAAGAATTTTAAAAATAACATTTATAACAATAAATTTCTCATAAACAATGCTTTATTAGCATCCAATAAGTTTTGACGTGCTGTATTTTCCTTTCCATTCCTCTCAAATTATTTTATAATTTCACTTGTGATTTCTTATTTTACCCAGTAGTTATTTTGGAAAACATTATTCAGGTTCTCATAATTTCTTCTATTATTAGAAGAACATATATGATTTTAATTTATTTTAAATTTATTGAGACATTTTATGACCTGACATATAATCTAAGAGAATATTCTGTGTGCACTTGAGATGAATGTGCATTCTCCTGATGTTGCTAGAGTGTTCTGTGGATATGTTTATGTCTATTTGGTCTGTAGTGTAGTTCAAGTCTTCCAAACCTTTATTGATCCTTTTCCTATACAATTAATCCATTATCAAAAATGAGGAATTATATGTTCAGATGTGACTGTTAAATTCTTTCCCTTAAGTTTATATTTCTGGTTTATGTACTATGGAAATCTATTATTAGGTGCATATATGTTTACAAGTCTTACATAATTTAATGAAATGACCCCATTAACATTAAAACCCCATGTATCTAGGGACCCCATTTGTCCCTAGTTACAATTGCTGTGCCAAAGTCTATTTTTTTCTGATATTAGTCACTCCAGGTTTTTTTGATTACTGTTGCATGAAATATTTTTTCTATCATTTTATTTTCATTCTGTTTGTGTCTCTGAGTCTAAAATGTGTCTCCCGAAAGCAACATATTGTTAGATTTTGTATTTTTATTCATCCTGCAGGTCTTTTCTGTTTGACTCTAAAGTTTAATCCATTAAAATTTAACATAATTACTAATGAGGTAGGATTTATGTCCTCTATTTTGTTATTTGCTTTCTACCTGTTTTATGTCCCATTTGTCCCTCTGTCCTTCAATTACTGCTTTCTCTTGTATCACACAGGTGTTTTTCTAGTTTACCATTTTCACTCACCTGTTATGTAATTCACTATGTTTTTTCAGATATTTTCTCAATGGTTGTTCTAGCTCTTACAATTTATGTCTTAAATTATAACAGTCTTCTTCAATTAATACTAACATTTTCCATAGTATACAAAATGTTTTTCCTTTATATTCATTGTTTCTTTATTTGTGTGGCTATTGCCATACAAATTACATCTTTATACACTACAATGCAATCAACAAAGATTTATAAATATTGCTTTTATGTAGCTGTCATTTAATTCATATAGGAGAAAAAAGAGCTGCAAAATCTATGTATGTAGTTACCTTTATTGGTAACTTTGTCTTCCAGTGGATTCTATGAATTGTCTAGTGTCATTTATTTCAGTGTGAAGGATTCCTAATATTATCATTATGATCAATTATCAATCAATTGATAATTATCAATGCTAGCAAGTCTGCTAGCAATGAAATTCTCAGTTTTTGTTTATCTGAGAATCCCTAAATCTCTCCTCTGATGGATAGGTGTTCTGGATATAAAATTATTGAATTACAAACTTTTTTTCTATTGCATTGACTATGTCATCCCACTGCCTGCTGGATTTTATTGTTTCTGTTGTTTTTCCGCAAACTTGTGAACTTTTGATCCATTATTTCTTCAAATATTCTTTCTATGCACTTTTCTCTCTCCTTTCATTCTGTTCATCACAATAAGTCTATGTTGGTGCATGTCATAGTTCACCACAGATCTCAGAGAGTCTTATCTTTTTCTTAATGCTTTTTTCTTTCCATTTTTTAGACTAAAGTAATTGAGACTATCTGAGTAACATAATCTGTTATTGATTAACTAAAATAACTGAGATTATCTCAGTTGAGCTCTCATCAAGTATGCTGTTTCTTTCCTTTGCCAAGTAAAAATTACTCTGGAGGGCTTCTAATGAATTTTACGTGCTATTTATTGTGCTTTTAACTTCTTGAATTTCTCTCCGGTTCTTTTTAATGATTTCTAATGCTTTATTGATATTCTATATTTGATAAACATAATTCTTTGCTTTAGTATTTAGGTATGTTTTCTGTAAGTTCTTTGAACATGTTTAACTGATTCACTATCTTTGTCTAGTAAGTCCAACATCTGGCTTCCTAAGGGACAGTTTTTATTGACTGTTTATTTTCCTTTTATGGGCCACACTTTCTTGTTTCTTTTTATATTTTGTGTTTTAAAATATATTTGTTAAATAATATAATATGGCAATTCTGGAAATCAGATATTTCCCCCTCTAGCATTTGTTGTTTTTTGCTGTTTGTTTAGTGACTTTTCTGAATTATGTAAATTTTTGTAATTGCATTGCCACTTAAATTTCTGCTTGTTTACCTTATTGGGCAGCTAATGATTTTATAGAGAATCCCTTAAATGTCTGTGATTAATTAGGCTTCCATTCTTTGCTGAGGATTTCTGCACATGGACTATGTCTTGCATGCAACCCTCAGCCAAGCACTCAGAAATTCACATGTGCATAGCCTTCTAGGAATATGTCAAAGCTATTCAAAGCCCTGTATGGACATCTCATTTTCCCAGCTTTTCCATTTAAGTCTTTTTGTTAGTCTATTGTTTGTCCCAGTTGTTACTGTCTCAGACATCGGTAATGTTAAACAATTGCCATTGATTGTTTTCAACAAATGCCCACCAAGAAAATTTATCTTGCAATTGGTTAACTCTGATTTAGGTCAAATAAATACAAGTCTTTTAAGTGCATTTTTTAGGGAATTACCAGGCAGGTCAAAGATTGACGAGAATGAGGCTTTGAAAGAGCTCTATCCTATTTGCAGGTTTAATGCTGTCATGCTGCTGCTTTTCACTGTAATTTTAGGCTGTTGGTTTTTCAGTCTAGAACATAGAGAGAGGGATGATAGTAGAACAAGATAAGCTACACAATGCTGAATGCCTGGTGCATTCATCCCTAGGTTTCTTTACCTGGAGTCCTCAGCCAAGGTCTTCCTCAGGCACCTCCTTATCAGAGGAGCAGTGGGATATACCTTGAAGACACATTTCCTGAATCTGACTCAATACTCAGTACTTTTCTACTTGTAGCCCTCTCTTTTCTTCCTACTATCTTAGTTCCCCCTACCCCCAGCCTCAGGGTTCATAAATCTGCAAAAACTTTTTGTTTAAGGATCCCTCCACAGTGAGAGGATTCCTCCATGTCTCTGCTGAGCCATCTGACCCTTGACTGGCAAACCATTCGTTGGGGGAAAACGAAATGGGGGTGCTTGTACTTTCTCCTGTTTAGATTCTTGCTTTTATCATGGCAGTAAGTGATTAAAGCCTTAACTTTCATTTTGGCTTCTTGTTTTTAATCAATTACTCCAATATTTGGCAGCTCAGATCTTTCTCCAGCTCAACTGTGTGCCAAACAATACAATTCTATGTATGTAGAGATCTATATATATTTCTAAATGGTATTCACATCAAGTTAAGCATGAGTTGATTAGAGTCAGAGACATCAGTATTCATTACCACATGTATCATTTTAGCATCCTTCTCTATCTGTAAGTTCCTATTTCCAAAGTGAGGAAACTGATTCCTACCATTCTCCACCCATTTACGTAATTCTTGAATGCTAGTATATGTGTATTTTAGTATCAGAATTATTAACCCACACCCCAGTTGATAGTCATTTCTAGTTGATAGAAATGACTGTCATCTAGATACAGTTCTTATGTGCAGTTTTCTTTACCTTTAGTCTTATGGATTACACTCATTTCCAAAGTTACTTGGATTGCTAATCTCTTGTACACTTTCCAGTGAAGTTATTTAATGCATTTCTAATACAGTTATTGATTTTAATATTCTGCATTCTATCCTGGAATCCCCTGATCTTTTATAGGACTTTAACATTTTTTCATACATTGAAGTTCAATTTTTATGCTCTAAAATTCTGAGTATTGACAAATCTGTAGTTTCATGTAATCACCATTACTGTCTTATGCACATAGTCTCAGCACAGTAAAATTCTTCTGCATTTCTCCTATTCAACCTATTCCCACATACTCATGGGGACCCCATGCAGCCACTGATCTGTTTACCAGCTTTATAGTTTTACCTTTTCCAGAATATCATGTAATTAGAATAATAAATAGTTCTTTCTACTCCACATGCTTATCAGCAACTGGTATTGCTAGTTTTTGGATTTTAGCAGTTGTTAATAGGTATCTTTGTAATAGGTATATGTGTTATATTATTGCTGTATTTTGCAAATCCCTAATGAGAAATAATTTTGAGTATAATTTCATATGATTAGTTACCATTGAATATCTTTTTTGGAGAGGTGTCTATTAACATATTTTACATGTTTGAATTGAAGTTTTTGGTTTCTTACTGGTGAGTTTTAAGAGTTCTTTGTATATAGGTACAAGTTCTCTATCAGATATGTTTTGCAAACATTTTCTCTCAATATGTGGCTAGTCTTTTCAACTTCTTAATAGTGCCTTTGCAAATAGTAGATATTAAGTTAATAAAGTTAAACTTATTAATTTTTCTTCCATGTTTTATAATTTTGGTGTTGCATCTAAGAACTTATTTAAAAGAGTCAATGTCTCAGATTTTTCTCTTTATTTTTTTCTGGAAGTTTTATAGTTTTGCATTTAACTTTTGGGTCTACGATCCATTTTGAGTTAGTTTCTGTGAATGATGTAAAATCTGTTCCTAGATTTATTTATTTTTTTGCTTATGGACATCCAATTATTCTAGAATTACTTGTTGAAGAAAGTATCCCTGCTCCATTGAATTGCCTTTGCTACTTGACAAAGATTAGTTCACTGTATTTGTGTGAGTCTGTTGCCATGGGTCTATGTGTCAATTCACTCATGTTGATTACTATAGCTTTATAATCACTCTTGAAACTGGAGAACGTGAGTACTCCAAATTTGTTCTTCTTGAGCATTGTGTTGACACTTCTAAACCTTTTGCCTTTTAGTGTCAACTTTAAAATCATTCTGTCTACATATAATAATTACTGGCCTATTCAGATTATCTATTCCTCCTTTTCTGTATGTTAGTAATATATATCTTTTAAGGAATAAGTACATTTTATCTAAGTTATCAAATAAGTTTGCATACAGTGTACATAGCGTTCTATGTCTTTCCTTTTAATACCTGTGGAATCAGCAGTGATGCCCCCATTTCATTATTTTAATTTTGATACAGGTAATTTGTTCTCTGTCCCTGGCTAGAGGTTATCTATCAATTTTACTGAACTTTTCAAAGAGCCAACTTTTGGTTTCTTTGATTTATTCTTTTCTGTTTTCAGTTTCATTAATTTCTCCTTTAATTTTTATTACTTCTTTTCTTCTTCTTGATTTAGACTTAAATTTCTGTTCTTTTCCTAGCTTCCTAAGATGATCACTAAGGTTATTGATTAGCTCTTTCTTGTTTTCTAATATATGTATTTAATGGTAAAATTTTTCCTCTTAGCACCACTTTTATTACATCCCATAATTTTGATGTTCTATCGTCATTTTAATTTAGTTCACATTTAAAAAATTTCTTTTGAGATTTCTACTTTGTAGTGTCAAGTTTTATTTAGATTTGCTTTATTTAAATCATATATATATATATAATGTTTTAAATTCACTTGTAGTGCAGATATAGCAGATTATTATCTCTCTCCCTTATCTCCTTTACTACATTACTGTCATTTGTTTCACATATTTTATGATATAATCACCTAATAAATGATTATTATAATTACATTAAAAATTATCTTTTAGATCAATTAAGAATAAGAAAAAAATAATTCATTTTCTCTTCATTTATTCTCCTTGTACACTATTTCTTTTTAATGTAGATCTGAATTTCTGACCTAATTATTTTCAGTCCTGGAGAATTTTTTTTAATATTTCTTCCATATACGTCTGCTGGCAATGAGTTTCTTCAGTAATTTATTTACTTATGTTATTTTCTAATGAAGTCTTTATTTCTCCTTCAATTTTGTAGGATAATTTTACTGGTTATAGAATTCTAGGTTTTTTTTCAGTACTTTGAATATTTCATTTTATTCTCTTCTTGATTGTATGGTTTTGGGGGCAAGCCCCATGAGTTTCTTATCCATGTTACTCTAAATGTATGTATTTGTTTTGAGTGTATTTGTTTTCTCTAATTCCTTTCAAGATTTTCTTTACATCTGGTTTCCTACACTTTGAGTATGATAATCCTAGATGTACTTTATTGTTGTTTAATTATTCAGATTCTCCTTTTTTTTTTTTTAGGTTCACTGTCTTATGGTCCTTGCTTTTGGAATATTCTCAATCAGCATTAATTCAAATAATTCTATATTCTTTTTTCTCCTTATAGTATACCAATTATGATTATGTTCCACATTTGTAATTGTCCCACTGTTTTGGACATTGCATCCTTTTATTTAAATTTTCTTCTATTTGCATTTCGGTTTGTGAAGTTTCTATTGACCAAGCTCACTGATTATTCCTTTAACCATGTCCATCCTACGGATGAGTCCTTCAAAGTTATGGGTATGATACACTGCTTTTTATTTCTAACATTTATTTTTGATTCTTTTTTAGAGTTTTCATGTTTCTGTTTATAGTATTCATCTCTTCTTGCATTTGATCTACTTTTTCATTAGATCCTTAAACACATTGAACATTGTCATTTTATCTAGCTGATAATTTCAACATTTATATCATGTGTAAGTCTGGTCCTTAAGCTTGTTTCTCCTTGCAGACTAATTTTTCTGGCATTTTAAAATGTCTTTTAATTTTTTATTGAAAGTAGGACATATATCAGGCAATAGGAACTAAGTTACAGAGGGCACTAAAGTGAGGATTTATGTTAATACAGATAGAATTTGGACCCCTTAATATTTTCTGTAACTAGAGGTTCCAGAGCCTTCATTTTGTGTCCTTGTTTTTATCTTAGTTTTGGGCTTCTCTAATTACTCCTCCTCAGTGAGTCTGCATCTTGGAATGTTTCAGCTATAATCCACTGTTACTATAATCCACTGTTACTATACTAGAGCAATGTTGGTGTGGTGGTATGGTATGAGGGAAGGAACAAGTTCTATAATCTTATAATTAAATCTCAGTGTTTCCAAAGGCCTATGTCTCTGAGCTGTGACCTTTAAAAGTGTTTCTTTATTTGAATAGTTTTTTCTTCTTCCCATTTATGTGAGACAGGAAAACTAAATGGGGCTGGTTTGGGATAAATGTTCTTCCCCAGGTGGGATAAGACTATAGTTAAGTCTTTTCTTATGGATTAGCTCATTGTTATAGAGACTATTCTGTGCATATTTCAAAATGCTTAGTGTTGTAATGGAATAATGGCCTCCCAAAGATATCAGGTCTTAATTCATGGAATCTGTAAATGTTATCTTATAAGGAAAAGGGCTTTTTGCAGATATGACTAAGTTAATATATTGAAATCAAGAACATTATCATGGATTTTCCAGATGGGTCTTAAATTCAATTATATGTGTCATTATAAGAGAGGCATATAAAAGAGGAGGCAATGTGGCCACAGAAGCAGAGATTGGAATGATGTGGTCACAGTTAAGGAATGTAGCAGCTACCAGAAGCTGGAAGAGGGAAGAAATGGATTCTCCTCTCATGTCTCCTGAAGGAGCATGGCCCAGGTAACCGTTAATTTTAGGTCAGTGAAATTGATTTTCAGCTTCAGTACTTCAGAATTGCAAGAGAGTAAATTTCTACTGTTTTAAGCCATCACATTTGTAATGATTTTTTACAGCAGCCCTAAGGACCTACTTTTCCCACTTCCACTCCTAACACCAGGAGGAAATTTTTCGACTCTTTATTGTGAGAACTTGTGTGTATTTCTGTAGGTTAAAGCCCACAAAATTTTGGGATTCCCTTAAAACTGTAGCACCCCGGAGTTTCTCACTCACACTGGTTCCATACTCAGTCTCTAGCAGTTCAGCAATATTATAATTAAAGGGGCCCTACCATTTTATGGCTCCTGTAACTTTTTTCTCCAGATAAGCAGATCTTTGCTGTGACTACGTGGGTTCACCTGTGTTTCTAGACTTTGCAGTGGTGATTTGCCCTATAAGCTCTAGTCCATGTTGAGTCCAAAAAGATACATTAGTTTTCAGGGTTTTTGTTGTTGTTGTTGTGAGTATTAAAGATTTGATTTCAATATTCTTTATGTGTTAGGACTGAAACCAGAAGTCCTGTTAGATATATATTTTAAATTGTAATTGAAGTAAGTCATGAGGTAAAAGCAAAAATGGTAACATTCATAAAATAGAAAAAATTTTAGTAATGGATTGTCTGAATTCAATCTAAAGCAAAAGGAATGGAGCTGAGAAATGATTTATTTTGTGAAAATTATTATATCATGCTTTATAATTACATACTTATTTAATTTACAAATTTTATCAAATTTCAGTCCAGTAAATTATCTTCCTTTTGCCATTTGATAATCTATTGTTTGATTTTAAAACTCTAATAGAGTTTTATATTTCTCCTGAAATTGTTTTGTAAGTTTATTGATATTATTGAGTTATCTTAGCTGATACTGTATAATTAAAATGTGGGTTTGCACTCTTTAAGCATTTTATGTGTGACTGCACTGTGTGATGCTCTTCTATAAACTGTCTGAAGAAAATGAGCATTTAAATATTTGCAAATTTAAAGTTATATTTCTTCAAAGAGAATATATAACAGTTAAAAATAATTAAGAAAATAATGGAGTGAATCTGTCTTTAATGAGCTCTTTATTTTGTATATTTATCTTTCACAACCAATTAATATGGAGATGCAAATTGTTAGCCAAATAGCAAACACATTTCATTTGCAAAGTGATCTCCGTTAATACTAGTCAAAATGTATTATAAATTGCATTTAGTACAAGCCTTTTCTATTTTAATGATCAAGTTAATATTTCATATTATTTTGATATGTACTTTATATCATTGCCAATGTAGGACACCAGTGGACAAAAATCATTCTACTTTCACTGATAAATTATAAAGATTTGTTTCATCAAAACTATAAAATGTTTTACTCAACCAGTGTGGTATCTTGATTATGTAACCCTTTGCTGAGTTTTGACATATGAATGTGCCTGTTGAAGTGTACACTTCATATGTTTACAGATTGTTGCATGGTGATTGTACTGTAACCAAATAGTTATTCTCTGTAGTTTTTTTTCTTTTTTTAACTTTGTTCTAGTGACAGGAAATTTCCTAGGTGCTAGTGTTGCAAAGAATGATAAGATACTTGTCAGCTTGAGGCACACTAGAGTAGTAGATACACTCATTAACAGATCTTTCATATAATATATTCAGTGCTATGAATGACAATGCAAAGGGAAAATGAGAAGTACTATGGAGAGGCACTTAGCTTTGTGACTATTAGAGAAGGCTCATAGAGGACATTCAATGTCAGTTGAAACCAGAGGGATGAATAGTGCATTAGTTTCCTAGAGCTGCCATAATGGTTTGCCACAAACTAGATGACTTCAAACAACACAAGTTTGTCCTCTCACAATTCTGGAGGCTAGAAGTCTGATCTGAAATGAGAGTGTTAGCAGCACTATATTCTTTCTGAAGTTTCCAAGGAAGAATCCTTCCTTGCCTCTTCTTAGCTTCTGGTGGTTTTCTAACAGTCCTTGTCATTCCTTGGCTCATACAATTTTTGCCTCCATCTTCACATGACCGTCTTTTCTCTGTAAGATTCTATTCTTTGCATTCACATATCCTTCTCCTTTATCTTACAAAGAAAGACACTAGTCATTGGATTTATGGTCCACTCTTATCAAATATGACCTCATCATAACTTGATTACATCTGCAAAGATCCTATTCCAAATAATGCCATGTTTGCACATTTAGGATGGTTTGAATTTTGGGGGAGAATTATTCAACCCAGTGCAGTTCTTCCATTGTTCCCTCCAAATTTTCATTATTTCTATATACAAAATATATTCATACTATTCCATTGTCACCAAGTCTTAATCCATTCCAGTATCAACTCTAAGTTCAAAATACCATCTCAATATAATTAACTCAAAAGTCTCAAATTGTATATCTTCTAAATAATTTAAATCAGACATGGGTGAAGCTCTGATATGGTCCATTGTGGGGAAAAATTGTTTTCTACTCATGGACCTGCCAACCTAGAAAAAAGTTATCTGCTTTCAAATTATAATGGGGGTATGTATAGGGTGGATATTTCTACCTTAAAAGGGATGAATAGGAAGGAAAAAAAAGTCAAGGGTCTCAAGGAAGTCCAAAACTCAGTATAGCAATTTCTGTTAGGTGCCAAGACCAGAGAATAACACTCTGTGGCTCAATGCTTGGTCTTCTTACCTCACTAGGGCAGTGGGTCCACCCTCCTGACCCTATTCAGTGGTAGTCCTACCTACTCAAATATTTTCATAAAGATTAATTTTTTACAAGTCAGATTTATTATAATATTGATTCCTTATCTCCATTTTATATGCTAGGAATTGGCAATAGGCAGCTCTAGGAACCTTGCAAGAAGAAGACTATTTTTCTCACGTTGCTTATTTCACTTCTACTAGTTTTATTTCAGGAACAGTTAGTCTACTCATGTTTTATAATTATTTTCTCCTTTCCTGAATTAAGGTCTGTGATGTGAAATTTTGTTACATGTATTATAAGAGAAAAACATTCTATTGTCAAATAGATGTAGAAAATGTGGAATAATAATAAACTAATCTACCTTCTCTTCCCTTGGCCTTTGTGTATGGTAAACAACAAATCAGTTTTACAAGAAGTATTTTCTTTCTAAAGCGACTTTAAAAATCACATACATCACTGTTTTGTGAGATATTATTTTTAACCACTTTCTTGTTTCCAACATGATTATATCTGATTTATACTAATATATTTATCATAAAGTGGAAAATATCAAATTACAATTGTTAAACAGTACATTTTTTCTTTTTGCAAAATTGTAATCACTAAAAGAAGTTTTATCCAAAATTAAATTTTCAGTCTCCTATTTTTACTAGATATGTAATGCATAGTGACTTATAATTTATGTGCTAAGTATTGTTAAGATAAAAAGGAGACCAAACTTGAAAATTCCCTAAAAAGACAAAACCAATTTAGCCCTACCAACAAAGCTTAATTACTAACTTGACCTGACTCATTTCTTGTTTCTGCAAACCATAAGCAATACTTAAACTTTTTCTCAAGCTTGATAAGAGGTAACAACTAACAAATTCCCTATCACTTAAATTCTAATATTATAACCAATCAATCAATGAAGAATAAGCAGTCACTGTCTTCTCACTAAACTGCTTTATAACAATTGCCTATGAGCCTCTATGTTTTGCTTTGAGTGTGCTTGGTTCGCAAACTATCTTTTTGGTGTGTGCACAACAAACTTTTACTAATTACTACTTCAGTGATTCATTGGTTTTACTTCTGTTATCTCTGAGCTTTTGACAGTATACTTATGAATTATGTTAATTCTCATAGGATCCTCTTGATAAGTCATACAAGGGAGTGTGGCATTGTTACTCCATAACCAGCTTGTTATTGTTACTTTTAATTTTTAAGGTAAGACCTATTAACAATAATACTAAATCAGGGGTTTGGCATAGAGATATTAAAAAGGTCTACACTGGATAATATTCCTAAACTATATCTCCTTTATAAAGAAACAAAATCTCCTTTATAAAGTAAGAATAAAATAAATTATTGATTAATATGTTAAAATAGTGATTGGTTTCTTTAAATTCTCTTTCTGATCTTTTGTTGTTAGGAATGCAAGAGATTTCTGTGTATGGTTTTTATATTCTGCAACTTTACCGAATTCATTAATGAGCTCTAGTAATTTTCTGGTAGCATCTTCAGGATTTTCTATGGATAGTATTATGTCATCTGCAAATAGTGACAGTTTTACTACTACTTTTCCAATTTGGATCATTTTATTACTTTTTCTTCTCTGATTGCTGTGGCTAGGACTTCCAAAACTATGTTGGATAATACTGGCAAGAATGGATATCCTTGTCTTCTTGTTCCTGATCTTAGAGGAAATGCTTTCAGCTTTTCACCACAGAGATTGATGTTTGCTCTGGGTTTATTGACTATGGCTTTATTATGCTGTGGTAGGTTCCCTCTATGTCCACTTTCTGGAGAATTTCGATCATAAATGGGTTTTGAATTCTGTCAAAAGCTTTTTCTGCATCTATTGAGATGATCATGTGGTTTTTATTCTTCAAATTATTGATGTGATGTATCACACTCATTGATTTGTGGAAAATGAAAAATCATTTCATCCCTGGGCTAAATCCCACCTGATCATAGTGTATGATCCCTTTAATGTGTTGCTGGATTCTGTTTCCTAGTATTTTGTTGAGGATTTTTGTGTCTATGTTCATCAGTGATATTGGCCTGTAATTTTCTTTTTTTGTGCTATCTATCTTTGTCTGGTTATGGTATCAGGGTGATGGTGGCCTCATGGAATGAGCTTGGGAGTCTTCCTTCCTCTGCAATTAATTTTTTGAAAGAGTTTGAGAAGAAAAGGTTTCCTGTAATTGATTTCTAATCTCATAGCATTGTGGTTGGAAAAGATGCTTGATATGATTTCAATTTTCTTAAATTCACCAAAAGAAATTAAGAAAACAATACCATTTACCATTGCATTAAAAAGAATAAAATACCTAGGAATAACCCTACCTAAGGAGGCAAAAGACCTGCACAGAGAAAACTATAAGATACTGAGAGATACAGATGTAGAGAACAGACTTGTAGACACAGGGGGAGGGAAGGGGAGGGTGGGATGAACTGAGAGAGTAACACTGAAATATATACACTACCACGTGTAAAAAAGATAGCTAGTAGGAAGCTGCTGTATAGCACAGGGAGCTCAGCTCGGTGCTCTGTGATGAACTAGAGGGGTGGGGTGGGGAATATATGTATAAATATAGCTGATTCACTTTGTTCTAAAGCAGAAACTAACCCAATATTGTAAAACAATTATACTCCAATAAAAAGAAAAAATATACTGATGAAAAAAATCACAGATGACACAAACAGATGGAGAGATATACCATGTTCTTGGACTGGAAGAATCAATATTGTCCAAATGACTATACTGCCCAAAGCAATCTACAGATTCAATTCAATCCCTATCAAATTACCAATAGCATTTTTCACAGAATTAGAACAAAAAATTTTTAAATTTGTACAGAAACACAAAAGACCCCGAATAGATAAAGCAATCTTGAGAAACAAAAACGGAGCTGGAGGAATCAGGCTCCCTGACTTCAAACTATACCACAAAGCTACAGTCATCAAAACAGTATGGTACTGGCACAAAAAGAGAAATATAGATCAATGGAACAGGATAGCAAGTCCAGAGATATATCCAAGCACCTATGGTCACCTAATCTATGACAAAGGAGGCAAGAATATGCAATGGAGAAAAGACAGCCTCTTTAATAAGTGGTGCTGGGAAAACAGGACAGCTACATGTAAAAGAATGAAATTAGAACACTCCCTAACACCACACACAAAAATAAACTCAAAATGGATTAAAGAGCTAAATGTAAGGCTGGATACTATAAATCTATTAGAGGAAAACATAGGCAGAACACTTTCTGACATAAATTGCAGCAAGATCTTTTTTGACCCATTTCTTAGAGTAATGAAAATAAAAACAAAAATAAACAACTGGGACCTAATTAAAAGATTTTGCACGGGGACTTTGCTGGTGGTCCAGTGGTTAAGACTGCACTTCCACTGCAGGAGGCACGAGTTCAATCCATGGTCAGGGAACTAAATTCCTATATGCTATGCAGCACAGCCAAAAATCCTAAAACCAAAACAAAAAAACTTTTGCACAGCAAAGGAAACCGTAAACAAAATGAAAAGACACTGAACTGGAGAAAATATTTGCAAATGAAGTGACAGACAAGGGATTAATCTCCAAGATATACAAACAAACAAACAGCTCATGCAGCTCAATATATATATATATTAAAAAAAAACCCAATCAAAAAAATGGGTGGAAACTCTAAATAGACATTTCTCCAAAGAAGACACACAGGTGGACAAAAAGCAAATGAAAAGATACTTAACATCACTAATTATTAGAGAAATACAAATCAAAACTACAATGAGGTATCACCTCACACTGGTCAGAATGGCCATCATCAAAATATCCACAAACAATAAATGCTAGGGAGGGTGTGGAGAAAAGGGAACCCTCCTCCACTGTTGGTGGGAATGTAAATTGGTACAGCCACTATGGAGAAGAGTATGGTGTTTGCTTAAGAAACTAAAAATAGAGATACCATATGATCCAGCAATCCCACTCCTGGGCATATATCCAGAGAAAACCATAATTCGAAAAGATACATTGCACCCCAATGTTCATTGCAGCCATAAAAGAAGTATGAAATATCATTTGCAGTGACATGAATGGGCCTAGAAATTGTCATACTGAGTGAAGACAGAGACAAATATAAGATATCACGTACCTGTGGAATGTAAAAAAAAATGGTACAAATGAACTTATTTACCAAACAGAAATAGAGTCACAGATGCAGAAAACAAACTCATGGTTACTGGGGTTGGGGGGTGGGGATAAATTGGGAGACTGACATATACACACTACTATATATATATAATAGATAACTAATAAGGACTTACTGTATAGCACAGGGAACTCATCTTAATACTCTCGAATGACCTGTACAGGAAAAGATTCTAAAAAGGAGTGGATATATGTATACGTACAACTGATTCACTCTGCTATACAGCAAAAACTAATACAACATTTTAAATCAACTACACTGCAATAGAAATTTTTTAAAAATCACAAGTATGATAATGGCAAAGTGTTATACTTTTAATAAATGATTAGGAACCATAAAAAATACATTATGGAACACAGTTTGAGGTCAATTTCAGTTAAAATAAACAGGGATAACACACATATTCTACTTGCAAAAAAGGATAGTGAATGGTTACATGAAGTCAAAGTAATGATATTTCCTAATTAATTCAGCTGCAGTTAAGAAATCTCCCAAACCTTAAATTCATTATTCTAATTTATTTATTTTTCCAAATAAATTTACTATTTAAAGTTTTATTCCATTCAAGTGAGAATGGGAGGGAGTGGGGGAGAGAGAGAGACAGAAAGTTCCATTAGCTTTCAAGTCTACCAAATATTGCTTAAAAGAATCATAAAAATTAGTACTAAAGTATCCTACTAATGCATCCCTCTGTTTTCACAACCTTGCAACTTTAGTCTAACAAATTTTAATGGTAAGGTATAAGATATAGCCTGATCTAAGTTCTGCCTTACTTTCCTTGTTTTATTTAGTCCTGGATGAAAATTATTCTCATTTTAAAAATGTTTCTTAGTATTCTGTTTTGAAGATATTTAATCATTTTTCTTCTCATGATGGACTGACAAATAGATTAGTGTAGACACTTGGTGCCCAGGGGTCTTGATTTTATATCAATTAAAGGAATTTGGGATAGAGAATAGAAAAGATAGAGGAAACACAAATCAATGGTGAAGATAAAACAGGCTAGTTGGAGGCACAAGGATGCGAGATTTCAGATGTTTCATGTTAAAGTAATAGTACTCCTCATATCTTAAGCTAAGTTGTTGTAATTTAAAATGTGTCCTCCCCCCCCCACAAATGCTGGAGTCCTAATCCCCAGTGCTTCAGAGTGTGACCTTATTTGGAGATAGTTTTTACAGAGATAATTAAGTTAAAATGTGGTGGATAGGGTAAGCCCTAATCTAATATGGGTGGTATCCTTATGAAAAGGAAAACAATTTGGACAGAGAGACAAGTACAGAGAGAAAATAATGTGAAAAGACACAGAGAGACAATGGCTGTCTTTAATGTAAGGAGAGAGGCCCTTAGAAGTTACTAACCCTGTTGACACCTTAATCTTGAACTTCCAGGCTCCAGAACTTTGAGACAATAAACTTCAGTTGTTCAAGCCACCCAGTTCCTGATATTTTGTTACGGCAGCTCTAGCAAACTATTACACAAGTGATCCATCTTTCAGACAGACAAGAAAGAAAATTTCCTTTTGAGGCTACTTTACTTTTTTTCCTTTTTACAGGGACACAGGGAAAACAAAGCACACTTAGCCTCTAAGGTCAGATGATTAGTGACTTGCAGGCTCTGTTGTCATTAGAGTCCTTTACAAATTATGTCATAAAATCCAATACAGAATTAATTAAATAAAGATAACAGCCAAAGTCATGGTATGAAAAAAGTTGAAGCCAAGGAGGATAAGTTTTTATTACCGAATTTCTTCTAATTATTTTTATTGTGAGAACTAAAATGAGTTAATTCATGTAATATGGCTAGAATAAGTGGCCAAAACATGGTAAGTGCAATGTAGGCATTTGCTATTATTATCTAATTGGGATCCTGAATTTTCTTACACTAATGTATTGGTCAGAGTGATCAAACTAAAATTTGAAATTCTTGTGGAGATGAAGATGGTCGAGTAGGAAGATGCAAAACTCACCTCCTCCTACAAAAACATCAAAAATATATCTACATGTGGAATGATTCTCACTGAAAACTAACTGTAGACTGGCAGAAAGACTCCTGTACAGCCAAGGCTGTAAGAAAGATCCACACAGGATTAGGTAAGGAAGGGAAGAGAACTGATCAGATTTGGACCTGTGCACCTGGGAGGGGACTCAGAAGAGGAGGGAGGTTACACAAGTGGAGATCTCCCATAGAGAGTGATTGGCTCAAGTCACATACTGGGTGCCCCAGGGCTGGGGTCTGACACCTGGAAAACAGGTCCCCTTGGCTGGTTGGAGGACTGGTGGGACTAACAGGAGAGCTGTGGGAAGCCTAGACTCTGCTCATGAGAGTGCACACATGCTTGCTTACTTCTGAAACAGGGTGGAGAGAGTGGATTGAAACTGCACAGGATGCAGGCTGGTCTCCTAAGACCACCCTGGTGTGCACCCCAGCCTGAGATGAGTGCCCACACATGCCCCAACTGCTCATGACGTAGGTTCACATTGGGGCAAGGGCTGCCACTGCTGCAGGGAAAGCTCAGCTGTGAGGGACAAAGGCAGCTCAGACCAGGAGCTGCATCTGAGCAGGGCAAGGGCAACAATTACTGGTGCTTACTCAGGCAGTGCATCATAAGTGATCTAGGTCTCTGATTGTGTCTGGGACTGCCCTCAGCCTTCTCAACAATCCATGCTAAGCACCTGCACCAGCCCCACCTACTCCACAGCACAGCTCCACACTAGGGTGAGGGATGCAGTGGCCAAGAGGAGAGCTCAGCTGTTAGGGACAAAGGCAGCACTGAGCCAGAGAAGAGAGAAAAAAGGGGGTAGAAGATGTATTTGATAAAATTATTGCTGGAAACTTCCCAAACGTGAAGAAGGAAACATATCCAGGTATGGGAAGTACAGAGGATCCCAAACAAGATGAACCCAAACAGATCCTCACCAAGAAATACCATAATTAAAATGGCAAAAGTTAAAGAGAGAATTTTAAAGGCAGCAAGAGAAAAACTGTTATATACAAGGGAGTCCCCCAAAGGTTATCAGCTGATTTCTCTGCAGAAACTTCTCAGGCTAGAATGGAGTGGCTTGATATAGTCAAAGAGCTTAAAGGAAAAAACCTGCAACCTAGGATACTACACCCAGCAAAATTATTATTTAGAACTGAAGGAGAGATAAAGAAATTCTGAGACAAGCAAAAGCTAAAAGAGTTCATGAATACTAAACCTACCCTAAAAGAAATGTTACAGGGTCTTCTCTGACTGGAAATGAAAAGGCTATAGTAAGAAGTAAGTATATATAGGAAATGAAAACATCCCACTAGTAAAGGCAAATATATAGTAAAGGCTGAGGATCAGTCAGTTAAATAGCACAAAAGTAAAACACAAAAATTTGTAAAATCATCTACAATAATCAGTAAAGAGATGAAGATATGACATTAAAAACACAAAATGTGGAGGATGGGAGTTAAAACTGTAAATCTTTTAGAATGTTTTTGAACTGAAATGATTATCTGATTAAAACACATAGTTATAGATCAACATATATGAATCCCATGGTTACCAGAAATCAAAAACCTACAATAGATACACAAAAACTAGACAGTAAGGAACACAAATATACTACTTAAAATTATCAAACCAAAAGGAAGAAACTAGAAAAAGAATTAAAAAACAGAACTACAAAAAAGAACCAGAAAACAAGTTTTAAAAAAAATGGCAATAAGTACACACCTATCAATAATCACTTTAAATGCCAGTGGGCTAAATTTTTTTCAATGGACAAAAGGTGGTTATTGGGAAAAAAAATAGGACCCATCTATAATGCTGCTTACAAGAGACTTACTTCAGAGCTAAAGATACACACAGACTGAAAGTTGAGGGGATGGAAAAAAATATTTCATGTAAACGGAAACAACAAAAAGCATGGTAGCAGTACTCATATCAGACAAAGTAGACTTTAAAACAGAGGCTATAACAAAAGACAAAGAAGGATATTACATAATGATAAAAGGATCAATAAAAGAAGAGGGTATAACACTCGTTATATATGAACCTAATACAGGAACACCTAACTAAAAGTAAATATTAACAGACATAAAGGGAGAAATTGACAATAATATTAGCAGGGGACTTCAGTACACCACATACATCAATGGACAGATCATCCAGATAGAAAATCAATAAGGAAACAGTGGTCTTAAATGACACATTAGATCAATTGGACTTAATACATACCTATAGGAAATTCCATACAAAAACAGAATAAACATTCTTTTCAAGTATGCATGGAATGTTCTCCAGGATAGACAACATGTTGGCCAAAAAACAAGTCTTAACAAATTTAAGTGGATAGAAATTATATCAAAGCATCCTTTCTGACCAAAATCATATAAAAATGGATATCAGTTACAGGAAGAAAAATGGGTAAAGAACATACACATGGAGACTAAACAGTATGCTACTAAAAAACCAATGGGTCAATGAAGAATTCATTGAGGAAATCAGAAAATACCTTGAGACAAATGAAAATGGAAATACAACTTTCCAAAATTCATGTAATGCAGCAAAAGCAGTTCTAAGACGGAAGTTTATAGTGACACAGGCCTACCTCAAGAAACAAGAAAACACATCATAAAAACAAGATGAAGTACCATCTAAATGAATCAGAAAAAGAACAAAGTCCAAAGTCAGCAGAGAAAAGGAAATAATAAAGATAAGAAGGGAAATGAATAAAAGAGACACACACACACAAAAGAAATGATCAGTAAAACAAAGAGCTGATTTTTTCTTTTAGATAAACAAAATTGAGAAAAATTTAGCCAGACTCATCAGGAAAAAAGAGGACTCACATAAACAAAATAAGAAATGAAAGAGGAGAAATAACAACCAATATCACAGAGATACAAAATAAAATCATGAGAGCATACTATGAACAGTTATATGCCAACAAATTGGACAAACTAGAAGAAATGGACAAATTTCTAGAAACATACAATCTTCCAAGACTGTATCAGGAAGAAATAGACAATGTAAACAGACCGATCACTAGTAGTGAAATTGAATTTGTAATAAAAAACCAAAACCAAAAACAAAACTTCCCAGTAAACAGAAGTCCAGGACTGGATGTCTTCACAGGGGACTTCTACCAAATATATAAAGAAAAGCTAATACCTATCTGTCTCAAACTATTCTAAAAAATTAAAAAGGATGGAATACTCCCAGATTCATTCTACAAGGTCACCATCACTCTGATATCAAAACCAAAGAAAGACACTACAAAAAAGAAAATTATAGGCAAATATATCTGATGAATATAAATGCAAAAATTCTCAACACAATATTAGAAAAACAAATTCAATAATATATAAAAAGGATATATATGCCATGATGAAGTGGAGTTTATTCCAGGGTCACATAGATGGTTCAACACTTGCAAATCAATTAATGTGATACACCACATTAACAAAAGAAAGGAGAATATTCACATGATCATCTCAATAGACAAAGGAAAAGCATGTGAGAAAATTCAACATCCATTCATGATAAAAACTCTCATCATAATTGGTATAGAGTAAACATGTCTCAACATAATAAATACTATTTACAACAAACTCACGACTAACATATTTAATGGTGAAAAGCTGAAAACTTTTCCCCTAAAATCAGGGACAAGACAAGGATTCCCACTTCTATTTAACATACATAGTTCTGGGAGTCCTAGCCATAGCAATCAGACAATAAAAAGAAATAAAAGGCATCCAAACTGGAAGGAAAGAAGTAAAATCCTATTTGCAGGTGGCATTATACTATATGTGGAAAATTCTAAAGTCTCTATCCAAAAACTATTAGAACTAATAAAGAAATTCAGTAAAGTTGCAGAATACAAAATTAATATACAGAAATCTGTTGCTTTTTTATACACTAATAATGAACTATCAAAAAGAGAAAGCAGAACAAAATCATGTTTAAAATTGGATCAGAAAGAATAAAATACCTAGGAATAAACTTAACCAAGGAGGAGAAAAACCTAAACTCTGAAAATTATGAAACACTGATGAAGGAAATTGAAGATGATACAAAGAAATGGAAAGATCCTGTGTTCTTAGATTGGAAGAACTAATAGTTAAATGTGTCCATACTACACAAAGCAATCTACACATTTGATGCAATCCCTAACAAAATAACCATGACACTTTTCACCAAATTAGACCAAATAATCCTAAAATTTATATGAAACCAACCACAAAAGACCTCAAGTTGCCACAGCAATCTTGAGAAAAAAAGTACATAGCTCAAATTATCATGCTCCCTGATTTCAGACTATACTACAAGTCTACAATAATCAAAACAGCATGGCACTGGCACAAAAACAGACACACAGATCAATGGAACAGAACTGAGACGCAGAAATAAACCCACACATCTATGGTCAATTAATTTTCCAAAGGAGTCAAGAATATATGGCAGGTAAAGAAAGTCTCTTCAATAGTGCTGGGAAAACTGGTCAGTTACATGAAAAAGAATGAAATCAGAACATTTTCTCACACCACATACAAAAATAAAGTGGATTAAAGACCTACCTAAATATAGGACCAGAAACTATAAAACTCCTAGGAGAGAACAAAGGGAGAACACTCTTTGACATAGATCCAAAAAATATATATTGCAACGATTTATCTCCTAAGGCAAAAGAAACAAGAGCAAAAATAAACAAATAGGGACTAATTAAACTTAAAAGGTTTTGCACAACAAAGGAAGACATTGACAAAATATCTGAATGGAAGAAAATATCTGCATATGACATGACCAATAAGGGATTAATATCTAAAATATATAAACATCTCATACAACTCATTATCAAAAAAACAACCAGAGGGCTCCAATCAAGACAGAAGAATAGAAGGATGTGGAGCTCACCTCTTCCCACAAATACTTCAAAAATACATCTACATGCAGAACAATTCTCACAGAATACCTACTGAATCCTGACAGATCTCAGATACATAAAAGTGAAAGAAAGATCTCCATGTATCCAGGTAGCATGAAAGAAAATAAAAGGAAGCAGGACAGGACCTGAACCCCTGGAAGGGAGCTGTGAAACAGGAAAGATTCCTGCAACCTGGGAAGCCCCCTCACTGGCAGCAAGATCAGCTGGGACAGAAAGAGAACTTCAGAAGCTCGGAGGAAAGTGCAGCAACCAGTTTCGGCAAGCAGAACAGAGAGAGACCTGCACAGATGGTCCGTGCCACCACCCTGCACTCCCTAGCCTGATAAGTGCCTCCACTGGTGTGGGTGGGGGCTGGGTGCTGCAACTCGGGTATTAGAGGACAGACCTGGGGACAGGACTGGAATTGGCTGCACAGAGATAGCCTGAAGGGGCTGGAGTTTGGTACAGGCTGCAATCACGGGTGTATGCAGAGGAAGCCTGGGCCTGCCATAGAAGTGAAATACCATTTTTAAGCAGCCTGTGAAGGGAGGGGCAGGACCTGCCATAACAGCCTCTTTCTCAGTGAGCTCTCAGCCAGCTTGGTCCCACCTCTACAAGCTCTGGGAGCATGCAAGTGCCAGCATGTTGCCCACAGGCAGAGGTGGGGCTGAAATCAGAGCTGATCTCCAGGGGCCATTCAACTTAGGAAGCAGGGCTGAAATTTGAGCCCTTTCCCCATGGCTATGCAATCCACAGATTTACACTGCCGCCACCAGCTTTGTAAAATCTGCACCTGCAGGACATCCAAGTGGACAATGGGTACTCCCACAGCTGGGACAGGTCTGGCCTTAGAATCTGTGGGCTTATAGGGCGTGCATATGTGAAGGCATGGCCAGGGTCTGGGCTGTTTCCATAGCTCCCATGGTGGGTCCAAGTGTGCAACAACTGTGGCCCTGTTACCTGATTTCAGTGGATCTGTGCCTATGGATCTGCACTGATGGTTTTGTGAAAGCAACACCTGAGGGACACCAGGGCCGATTTCTGGCCTTCCCACAGTTGAGGCAGGTCTGAGGGAAGTGCCAAAAACAGTGTACTTTGTGAGGCGGGTGATAGGTGACACCACAGAGCACACTACCCAGTGGACAGCTCCAGCAGAGGAATACTTAGTGGCTTCTCTCTCAGTGGGAGTGCTCCAATTCTGCCTACCTCAAACCACAGCTCAAAACAGATATGGGGGCTTCTAGTCCAACAACTAGGGAGAAGATCCTGCCCCCAACAGGGCTGTGACAACCATAGAGCGAAGAGGAGGCCCCATTCAACATTCAGTGCAAGCTCTAGCTAGACACCACAACAGTCACATCCCCGAATGAGGGGATAACAGCCAGCACACACTGAGAAAGAGGTCACAGGCATCCATACTAAAAACAGCCCTCACACCAAAAAACATTAAACCCATGCAGGCTACACAGGGATGTTCCCATGCAAAAATAGCCCTCCGAGACCACAATAGATAACTGTTTCTCCTAAACTCATAGAGTAAGAGAAATAAAAGTAAAGTGAAGAAGATGAGGAACCACTCCCAATGAAAAGATCAAGAGAATTCCCCTGAAAGAACAATGAAACAGGCCTCTTCAGTCTAATAGAAACTGAGTTCAAAAAGGAGATAATGAAAATATTGAAGGAATTAAGAAAAGCTATTGACAGGAATGTGGATTACTAGAAACTATAAGGAGGAGCCAAGAAAATTAGAAAATTCGTTTGCAGAGATGAAAGCTGAACTAAAGGCAATGAATAGCAGAATGAATAATGCAGAAGAAGGAATAAGTGATCTGGAAGATAGAATAATGGAAATCAGCCAATCAGAACAGCAGACAGAAAGCCAACTTAAAAAAAAAAATGAAAGCAATATAAGAGACCTATGGGATAATATAAAGCATGCCAGTCTATGCATAATAGTGATTCCAGAAGGAGAAGAAAGATAAAAGGGGATCAAAAATGTAGTTGAAGAAATTATGGCTGAAAACTTCCCAAACCTAAAGAAGGAAACAGATATCCAGGTACAGGAAACACAGAAGGACCTATACAAGATAAATCCAAACAGACCTACACCAAGACATATTATAATTAAAATGGCAAAAGTTAAAGAGAGGATTCAAAAAGCAGCAAGAGAAAAACAAAGAGTTTATTACAAGGAAACCCCTACAAAGCTATCAGCCGATTTCTCTACAGAAATGCGGCATGCCAGAAGGGAGGGAAAAAATATATCCAAAGTCTTGAAAGGGAAAATTCTGCAATCTAAAATACTCTACCTAGGAAGATTAACATTTAGAATAGAAGGAGAGATAAAGAATCTCTCAAACAAAAGCTAAAAGAATACAGCAATACTAAACCTATCCTAAAAGAAATATTGAAATGTCTTTTCTAAATAGAAAAGAAGCAAGAATCTATAGGAATGAGAAAATCACAATTGGAAAGTATATCACTTAAATTAAGCCAGTATACAGATTAAAAAAAGAAAATATCAAAAAAAATTTGTGAAAGCAATGATAACCACAATGAACAGCAAGATGATAAACATGAAGATTTAAAAGAGGACATCAGGGCTTCCCTGGTGGCACAGTGGTTGAGAATCCGCCTGCCGATGCAGGGGACGCGGGTTCGTGCCCTGGTCCGGGAGGATCCCACATGCCATGGAGCGGCTGGGCCCGTGAGGCATGGCCGCTGAGCCTGCGCGTCTGGAGCCTGTGCTCCGCAACGGGAGAGGCCACAACAGTGAGAGGCCCGTGTACCACAAAAAAATAAATAAATAAAAATAAAAGAGGACATCAAACTCATAAAATGTTGGGGAGGAGAGTAAGAAAATGTAGGGGTTTTTTTCAGAATGTGTTTGAGCCTATATGACTATCAGTCTAAAGCAAGTAGATATAGCAAGGGGTTAACATTTTTGAAAAACAGGGTAACCACAAATCAAAAACATGCAATAGGTTCACAGAAACCAAAAAAGAACACAAACATAATACAAAAGGAAGGCATCAAAGTACAAAAGAAAAAACAAAAAGAAACAAAGAAATACAAAATCAACTGGAAAGCAAGGTTTAAAATGGCAATACATACGTATCTATCAATAATTACCTTAGATGTCAATGGACTAAACACTCCAAAAGACATAGAGTAACAGATTGCATTAAAACAAATAAGAGCCTACAATAGTCTCCCTACAAGAGATCCACTTTAGGTCAAAGATCACACATAGATTGAAAATGAGGGGATGGAAAAAGATACTTCATGCAAATGGAAATGATAAATTGGGGGTTACAATACTCATATGATACAAAATAAACTTCAAAACAAAGGCCATTAAGAAAGAAAAAGAAAGACACTATATAATGATAAAAGGATCAGTACAAGAAGAGGATATTACACTTGTCAACATATATATATGCACCCAATATAGGAGCACCCAAATACATAAAACAAATACTAACTGATATAAAGGGAGAAATTGATGGGCATACAATAATAGGAGACTTTACACCCCACTCACATCAGTGGCAGAACTTCTAGACAGAAAATCTATATGGCAACAGAGATCCTAAATGATGCAATAGAACAATTAGACTTAATTGATATTTTTGGAACATTACATCCGGAAAAAAGCAGAATACACACTGTTTTCAAGTGCACATGGAACATTTTCTAGGACTGATCACATACTAGGGCACAGAAAAATTTAAGAGTATAGAAATTATTTCAAGCATTTTTTTTTTTACCACAGTGGCATGAAACTAGAAATCAACCACAGAAAAGTAAATGAGAAAACAAAACAAAATGATTACGTGGAAACTAAACAACATGCTACTAAAAGACCAAAGGGCCAACGATGAAACCAAAGAATAAATTTAATAATACCTTGAGATAAATGACAGTGAATACACAACCATACAAAAATTTATGGAATGCAGCAAATGCAGTTCTTAGATGGATGTTCATAGTGATACAGGTCTTCCTCAGAAAACAAGCAAAATCTTAAATAAACAACCTAACCTACTTCCTAAAATAATTAGAAAAAGAAGAACAAACGAAACCTAAATTTAGCAGAAAGAAGGAAATAATAAAAATCAGAGGAAATAAAAGATATTTTAAAAACAATAGAAAAAGAAATCAATAAAACCAATAGCTGTTTCTTTGAAAGGGTAAACAAAATTGACCAACTTCTGGGCAGGCTTACCAAGAAGAAAAGATAAATAACCCAAATAAACAAAATAAAACATGAAAAAAGAGAAACAATAACCAATACCACAGAACTGCATAAACCATAAGAGAATACTATGAACAACTGTTGCCAACAATTGGACAGCCTTGAAGAAATGGACAAGATTCTAAACATTTACAGTCCACCAAAACTGAATCAGGAAGAAATAGATTATTTGAACAGACTGATCACTAGAAGTGAAATAGAATCTGTAATTAAAAAAATTTTAAAACTCCCTACAAACAAAAGTCCAGGTCCAGATGGCTTCACAGGTGAATTTTACCAAACATACAAAGGAGAACTTATACCAAGCCTTCTCAAACTCTTCCAAAAGACTGAAGAGGAGGCAGCACTCCCAAAGACATTCTATGAAGCCACCATCACCCTGATACCAAAGAAAATACAAAAAATAAAATTACAGGCCAATATCTTTGATGACTATAGATGCAAAAATTCTCAACAAATGTTAGCAAACTGACATACACCACCACCAAGTTTGATTCATCCCAGGGTAACAAGGACCGTTCAACCTACGTGAATCAATCAATGTGATACACTATGTCAACAAAAGGCAAAAACCACATGATCATTTCGATAGATGCAGAAATAGCATTTGATAAAATTCAACATCCATTCACGATAAAAACTCTTATCCAAGTGAGTATAGAGAGAACATATCTCAACGTAATGAAATCTATTTGACAAACCCACAGCCAACATAATATTCAGCAGTGTAAAGCTGAAAGCATTCCTGCTATAATCTGAAACAAGACAAGGATGCCCATTCTCACCACTTCTATTCAACACAGTTTTGGAAGTCCTAGCCCCAGCCATCAGACAAGAAAAAGAAAATGTATTCACATGGGAAGGGAAGAGGTAAAACTGTCATTATATGCAGATGACATGATACTCTATATAGAAAACCCTAAGGACTCCACACAAAAACTACTAGAATAAACGAATTCAGCAGGGTAGCAGGATACAAGATTAACATACAGAAATCAGTTGCATTTCTTTACAGTAACAATGAAACATTGGAAAGGGAATGTTAAAAAAAAAAAATCTCTTTTAAAGTTGCACCAAAAAAGGAATAAATCTGATCAAGGAGGTGAAAAACTTATGTGCTGAGAACTATAAAACAATAAAGAAATTGAAGATGATTCAAAGAAATGGAAAGATACCCCATGCTACTGGATTGGAAGAATTATTATTGTTAAAGTGGCCACAGTACCCAAAACAATCTACAGATTTAATATGATCCCTATCAAATTACCCATGACATTTTTCACAGAACTAGAACAAATCCTAAAATTTATATGGAACCATAAAAGACCCAGAATTACCAAAGAAAGTCTGAGGAAAAATAACAAAGCAAGAGGCATAAGCCTCCCAGATTTCAGACAATACTACAAAAGCTACAGTAATCAAAACAACATGGTATTGGTACAAAACAGACTTACAGATCAAGGGAACAGAATAGCCCAAAAATAAACCCAAACACCTATGGTCAATTGATCTTCAACAAAGGAGGAAAGAATATACAGTGGGGAAAAGACAGTCTCTTCAGCAAGTGTGTTGGGAAAGCTGGACAGCTACATGTAAATCAATGAAGTTAGAACACACCCTCACACCATACACAAAAACAAAATTAAAATGACTTACAGACTTAAATGTAAGACATGACACCATAAAACTCCCAGAAGAGAATATATGCAAAACATTCTCTGACATAAATCAGAGCAATTTTTTCTTAGGCCAGTCTCCTAAGGCAATAGAAATAAAAGCAAAAATAAACAAATGGGACCTAATCAAACTTACAAGCTTTTGTACAGCAAAGGAAATCATAAATAATACAAAAAGACAACTTATCATACAATACAAAAAGACTGGGAGAAAATATTTGCAAATGATGCAACCAACAAGGGCTTAATTTCCAAAATATACAAAGAGCTCATACAACTAAATAACAAGAAAAACAAACCACTCAATTGAAAAATGGGCATAAACCTAAATAGACATTTCTCCAAATGAGATCACCAAGAGTCACATGGAAACATGCTCCACATCACTAATTATTAGTCACACTAGTCACTCACACTAGTCAGAATGATCATCATTTGCACTGGTGGAAATACAAATTGGTGCACCCACTATGGAAAACAGTATGGAGGTTCCTCAAAAAACTAAAAATAGAGTTGCCATATGATCCATCAATCCTACTCCTGGGCATATATCCTGACAAAACTATAATTCAAAATGTTACATGCACCCCTATATTCACAGCATCAGTATTCACAATAGCCAAGGCATGGAAACAATCTAAAGGTCCATTGACAGATCAATGGATGAAGATGATGTGGTACATATATGCTATGGCATACTATTCAGCCATAAAATAAAAAATAATGCCATTTGCAGCAACATGGATGGACCTAGAAATTATAATTAGTGAAGTAAGTCAGAAAAAGTACCATATGATATCACTAATATGTGGAGTATAAAATATGACACAAATGAACTTATCTATGAAACAGAAACAGACTCACAGACACAGAAAACAGATTTGTGGTTTCCAAGCGGGGGGGGTGGGGTATGAATTGGGATTAGCAGATCCAACTATTATATATAGACTGGATAAGCAACAAGGTCCTACTGTATAGCACACAGAACTATATTCAATAGCCTGTGATAAACCATAATGGAAAAAAATATGAAAAAGAATGTATATATACATATATAACTGAATCACTTTGCTGTACAGCAGAAATTAACACGTTGTAAATCAACTATACTTCAACAAAATAAATTTAAAAACAAACAACTCGATTTATAAAACAGGCAGAAGGCCTGAATAGACATTTTTTGAAAGAAGGTACACAGATAGCCAACAGGCACATGAAAATGTGATCAACATAGCTAATCATCAGAGAAATTCAAATCAAAACCACAATGATAAATCACTTCACATCTGTCAAATGGCTATCATCAGAAAGTCTACAAATAACAAATGTTAAGAATGAGGAGAAAAGTGAACACTCCTACACTGTTGGTAGGAATGTAACCTGGTGCAGCCACAATGGAAAACACGGAGGTTCCTCAAAAAACTTAAAATAGAACTAACATATTATCCAGCAATTACTATCCTGGGTATATATCTGAAGAAAATGAAGACACTAATTTGAAAAGATACATGCAACCCAGTGTTCATAGCAGAATTATTTACTATAGCCAAGATATGGAAGCAACCTAAGTGTCCATCAACAAAAAATGAATAAACAAGATGGAATATTACTCAGCCATATAAAAGAATGAAATTCTGCCATTTGCAACAATGTGGTTGGACATAGTGGGTATTATGCTTAGTGAAATATGTCAGAGAAAGACAAATACTCCATGTTATCACTTATATGTGGAATCTAAAAAATAAAGGAATGTATATAACCAAACAGAAACAGACTCACAGATATAGAGAATAAACTAGTGGTTACCAATGGGGATGGGCATGATAGGGATAGGGGATTGAGATACAAACTACTTAGTATAAAATAAATAAGAAACCAGGATATATTGTACAGCACAGGGAAATATAGTCATTATTTCTTTAAATGGAATATATTCTATAAAAATATTGAATCACTATGTTGTATACCTGAAACTAATATAATATGGCAAATCAACTATACTTCATTAAAATTAATTAAAAAATAAAATTTAAAATTATTGAAATAGACAAATCTTTAAGACCTCCAATATTTTTATAAGCATTTTTCCTTAATTTAGTTCATTTAATCCCATTCTTTTCAAAAACTATAGAAAGTTCTTGGTTTTTGACCTATGTTTAGCTATGAGTTATCTAACTTATTTATCACTTTTGTTTTTGTCCTTCCAGGCACTGATAGAGGACAAGGACATGTGATGTCCCTTGTTAGGCAATTCCAAGTACTGTGCATTCAGTGTCTTCCAGTGGCTCCTTTAATCAGAATTTTCTCCCTGGTTTCCTAAAGTCAATTTCTCAATGAGCATCACTCCCTGTTCACTACAGCTATGAACAATTCCCTTTGACAAGTAACATGGTGTCAATTCTTTGGACTGTAATATCAACTATAAGAGGCTGATTCTGAATATATGTTTTTTGAAGTTTATCATTTTTCCATCTTTATGCTGTTGACACTTCATGAAGCTCAAAGCATAGTTTTCCAGTCTTGTAAAGCAAATTTAATGATTCCTAAGTACATACTGATAGAATTTTACCAATGATGAAGGTATGGAAATATCTACAAATGTGGGCACCGACATATGGATACAGAAAAACAGCAGACAGTATAAAGGGAAAACAAAGCTCGTTGCTCTGATCCCAATAGCACCTGCCTCATTCATCCTTTTAGATGTTGCCATAAAGTAGCTCTTTCTGACAATGTGGTTAATCACTTTTCCATATTAAGTTGATGGGCTTCTATCTAGTTGCAAAATACCAAAGGGTCTTTTTACTAAATGTATTCTATGCTATTGTTCTTTCCCCCTCCTGTTTTCTGTTTAAATGTGATTTTTTTTATAACTTACATTTTAAATGATACTGTACTATCTATTCAAAATCAACACACTTCTACTCTGCTAAAATGAGAGTACTGAAGCTTAACATTATTCAATTTTCTTTATAAATTTGTCACCCCTAGCATATGACAGAGTTCAACATGTTATAAGCAAGCATTTCTAACTGTCCAACACTGAGAAGATTAAATACAATTTCTTAAATAAATCTGCAGATTTCAATGTATGAGAGAAAAGATTCATGACCAGTCAACTTCTTAATAAAAAAGTAAATAATTGAACAGAATAATTACTTGCTTAGAGGATTAAAACATTTTCAGTTACAAAATATGTATTCAAACTATAACGACCTCCAAAACCAAAAACTAATAAACACAATTACTTTTTTTCAAATGGCAAAGAACAGTTATGGCATGTACCTATTACAGTGTTGGTCTAAGAGTCTTCATAACACTCATTTGTGAACTCTGTACCTCATGCTTTAATTTGTAAATATCTATCTGGTTATTCTGATAGGAGGAAAACCCAAAACTTGCAATGTTTTGTTTCCTACTTTGAAAGGCATGCAATAAATTATGTAATATAAATTCTCCAATATGTTTCATAATTTTAGAGAGAAAGTATCTGAATTTTAGATTTGAGGACAGTATATAGATTATCTCCTATCCAATACTGGTGTTTATATTCAATTTCTTTCATTTATTAGTAATCCTCTATGCATAATGGAATACATTCTATTTTTTAAATACTTATATTAGCAAAATGCTTTTCATTAAAATGGAAATACTATGTGTGAAATACCTCACTTGGCTCCTGGAATATAGTTGAAGCCAGCACAATTTTAAGATTAAATAAATTATGTTTAAAAAAGATAGTAAGAATTCCCAATAATAAGGTGAGGCATGAAAATCTAATGTAGTGGGCATTGTCAGTATCCCACCCAGATCCCTTGGATTCTTTTTGTTATCTGTGGGCTCACATCCCAGCTCTGTATGCATTTCCTTCTAATGCCCTGTGCCTAATACTGTCTTTGGAGGACTGTCCTTGGCTACTGGACCTGCTTTACTTCTAAATGCAGAGATCTTGTAGCTCCTGGTAGTTTATGGTCTCCAACCCTCAATGGTGAGCCTTAGTCAATGAGGGAATATAAAAGCCTAAATTATTTTTCTGAATTTAGAACTAACCCTGAAGCTTAACTCACACTAGAGCTCTCCTGCCAGGCTCAGGCTAATGCTTTGCATGAAATCACCACCTACTTGGCTTCTACCCTTCCCAATCCTGCTTACTCTGTTATTTGCCAGCTTCTCCTGAAACATATTGTTCATAAATCACTTGCACATGTGTTGGCATCTCAGGGTCTGCTTCTAGAGAACCCCATCTAAGACATCTTACTATTAGCTGGCCAGAAATTCAGAATAATATGGAGAGAAAGCAGATGGAAATATATTAATGAAAAATGAATAGAAGACTTACAGAAGAAAACTCCAATAAAGTTAAGAGCATTTTCAGAGATCTTCCAAGTCTGGAAGGCCACATTACAGATTCATATGTGAGAGACGTATTTGAGTCAATAGTTGGAATAATTATCATAAGTACTATTTCAATAAATAAATACAGAAAAACTGGGCCTGACTTATCAAATCCTTTATCTCATAAATACTGAACGACTAAGTCACTTGGTTTAGCAATCAGATATGGATAGAGTGTGGGCCTGCACCAAAGACCCAGGGCAATATCGTGTTTAACATACTATCTGCAAGGAATCTGCGTACAACACCTCACAGCAGGTGTACTCCTCTCCAACTCCCCAAATAACTAAAGCATAGCATTCCATTCATTATAGAAATAAAATAAGTACAGTTTTAGTCAAGCTATGCCTCAAAAAGTTATTCTCAAAAGCCTAGGAATAGAAGGAAACTTCTGCAAAAACCTACATCTAACATCATTCTTGATGAAGGACTGCTTTCCTCTATAATAATTATTTGTCTATAATAATTCTTCTCTAAAAATAATAATTATTATTATTATAAAACATTAAAATAGTCTCCATTGTTAAAGAAAAGCAAAACTTTCTTTACTCTCAGAAGACATGATGCTATTTGCAAAAAGTTATAAGAAATACACAAAGAAACACATTAATACTAGTGCTAAAAGCTAAAACTATGAGTCCAAGAAAAAATAAATATTTGTAACATTGACATAGTCAAAAAGATCTCAGATATGACACCAAATATATTAACTGGAAATTTTTTAAAATGATAAATTAGAATTAATTTTTAAAAAGACATAACATTAAAGACATGAAAACACAAGCCCCACATTGGGAGAAAATATTTGCAAATTACATACTTGACAAGGGACTTGTATCCAGAATATATTACTTACAACTCAATAATAAGAAACTCAATTGAAAATGGACAAAATGCCAAATGTACTTTTCACCAAGGAAGACATATACATGGCTAATAAACCCAAGAGAAGGTGAACAATCTCATTACTTGTTAAGGGATGCAAATTAAGCCCACAATGACAAACTCACTTTTATGGCTACAATGAAGACAGGCAATACCAAGTGCTGGTGGATGTGAGAAGAAACTGGATTCCTTAAAAGTTGCTGATGGAAATGGAAAATGCTAGAGACATTTTTGGTAAACAGTCTAACAATTTCTTTACAACTTAAACATAAACTTACCCAGTAATTCCAGTCTTAGGAATCTACCCATGAGAAATGAAAACATATGTCCAAAGCAAGACTTAAATTCAAATTTCATAGCAGCATTATTCATAATAGCCCAAACTGTAAAAAAGTGCCCGTCAGGTTGTGAATGCACAAATATAATGTGATGTATCCATAAAATAGAATACTATATTGAAATAAAAAAATACTGATACATGCTACAACATGGATATATCTCAAAATACTCTTGCTAAAATAGTATTATTTAGACTAAGCCAGTTGCACAAGAATGTATACTCTATGATTCCATTTTTGTGAACTTTTCACTGTTCAGAAAAAGGCAAATTTAAAGACAGAAGGCAGACTTGTGTTTTACTAGGGCTGTAGTAAAGAGTATAGATTGTTCGTAAACAGGCTCCATGGAAATACGGGGATGATGAAAAAGGTTTAAAACTGAATTGTTGTGATAATTGATTATTGAGCAACTTTATGTATTTATTACAAATCATTGAGTTGTTAAGAAATATCTAATGCAATCTCAAGAGAAGAAGCCAAGCCTAACACACAAAACCTCTTTATGATATCAGGACACAGCATGGCTGATAAAATATCTACATGTGGTGAACATAAAAGAAAAAACGGAGTTAGTGTTTCTAGCCCACTTCACAATAGACTATCACAAACCTTGAGCAAAATGGCACTACTTCCACTATGTAGTTAGTGGGCTCAGTGCACAAAATGCTGCTGGGACTACTTAAAACACTGTAAAGAAACTTTCTTGAACCATTGACTGTGGGGGTAATAGGGAATAGGAACTGGGTTATTCATGCCAGTTTTTGTTATTTTTAATGACTCAATGAAGCCTGGGTAGAACCAGGTTACACAGTATAGTGCATTAATATTTTATAGGTGAAGAACTTGAGTAAATGAAGTAATTCATCCACGAACATATATATGGTAAGTGACAGAACTAAAACTTGAACTCATGTAATTTTAACCTCAAATCTTAGGGCTCATTTTATTATGCTTACTTTTATAGTATTAAAACAGGAAAAGAAAAAGGCATGACTTTTTAAAGTTCAGTTTAGAGCTCCACATATGATGGTGTGGGAAAGAAATCATGAAACATCTCCAGTGGGTTTGACATCCATGTAAGCCTGGCCACTTCCCTTATGGAGCATACATTCCAGTAGAAGACAGAAACAAACAAGAGACAACCTGCACTTTAATATATATTTACAACCTTTCACAAGTGCTATGAAGTCAGATAAAATTACGTACTATAAAAGGAGGAAGTGACCTCTCTAAAGAGGTGGCATTTTAGTGAACATCTGAATGATGAGAAGGAGCTGGAACTTTGAGTAGTGAGACTGACAGAGGAGCAGTGAGTCTTTCAATCAGAAGGAAGAGCATGTGCAAAAGCCCTGCATCCAGAAACATCACTAAAGGATGCTAACAAGGCTGGGCCAAGGGAAAGTGCAGCATGAGAGGAGGCTGCAGAAGTAGACAAGAGTCAGTTTGGCAGAGCTGCATGGAATATGGAAAAGAGTTTATAGTATAATATATGTAAACTAGTATGGAAAACATCTGAAAGTTTTATGCAGAGAAGACCCATAGTCTGATCTACATTAAAATATTTTATTAGGGCTTCCCTGCTGGCGCAGTGGTTGGGAGTCCGCCTGCCGATGCAGGGGACATGGGTTCGTGCCCCGGTCCGGGAAGATCCCACATGCCGCGGAGCGGTTGGGCCCATGAGCCATGGCCGCTGAGCCTGCGCGTCTGGAGCCTGTGCTCCACAACGGGAGAGGCCACAACAGTGAGAGGCCCGCGTACCGCAAAAAAAAAAAAAAAAAAAATTCTATTAAAGCTGAGTATATGCATATCCTATGACCCAGCATTCCCACACTCTACAAATATGCAAAAAAAAACCTCTCCACACATGCACACACAAAAGGATATGCATTAAAATGTTTAGAGCGTTCTTATCTGTGATAGCCAAAAATTGAACCCCACCCAACTGTCCATCAACACTAAAGAACATGAATATACCATGTCATATTCATACAATGGAATACCATACAGCAATAAAAATGAAAAAACACAACACAAAAAACAATGGATAAATCTCACAAACAATACATTGAGTAAAAGAAGCTAGACACAGAAAAGTATATACTAAAGATAGTGACATAGGAAGATCCTGAACTCACTTCCTTCCATGGACACACTGAGTCTACAGCTACATATGGAACAATTTATTCCTATGAAAACCTAAAGCCTGGCTGAGTGACCACTACAAACTGGGCAAAAAAGAAGAAAACCACATCAAAGTGGGTAGAGGAGGCTAGGACACAATCTCACCATAAACACCACTCCTGATACTGTGACCCACAATCAGGAAAAACCCCAAAACCCAGAGCTTCTCTCTGGGGCATGAAGAGTTTGAGCCCCACATCAGGAACCTCTGTTTTTAAGACCTGCACTTGAGAGTCAAGCTCCCAAAACATCTACCTTTGAAAACCAATGGGGCTCATGTCCTGAGATCCACAAGATTGTAGCAATCTGAGAAATGACTCTGAGGCAGCTGGTCTTACCCTGACCTAAAATGAAGGAAACTCACCTGCTTATATTATTGTCCTAGAGGAAGGCATGTACTTTATCACACACATTAGGAGTCTGCCGGAATATTCTCTGGGCATGTAGAATGGCAGGCACCATGTTCATGATTTCCCTTTGCTATGTTCCAGATCAACAGTATCTCTGCCCCAATTATTGTGGCTTCTGTCAGGGGCACCTCTACATCACATCACATGGCTTTGGTGGCCAGTGGCTGTGGGTCCCCAGGATTGTAACCAACAGAAAAAAGTTCTTAAACAGCAACTACCTCCAGGGCACAGCAAGAAGCAACAGACCCAGGAGCTTTCTATAAAGGAGACCTATGAACTCATCATCATAGCTGTGGCCTGAGGGGCAGGCTCGTAACAAACATGCCTCTAGGGTCTGACTGCAATCCTTTCTAGAGACCTCAGGGTGTGGGTGCTATCTTTGCACTCTCCCTCTGTTTTGCCCCTGATCACTGATATTGCACAGAAAAGAGCTTATACACTTGTGTGGAGCTCCAATTTTTGTGACTGCCACCCAGGGGACACCACCAGATTGCCTAGCTCTGGAGACCATCAGGGCTTATGCTTACAGTCTCACAGGACTGTCTCTATTTGCATGCTTTAATAAGCTGCTATGTGAGGGTCTGGCTTCCAATCAGCCTGAAGCTACGTGCTAAGATCCTCCCCTTAAGGACACTGACAGGTCTTGGCACATCCTCACCTACAGGGAGCTATTAAAAATAAAATAGACTGCTGGGACAAGCACAAAGGTTTGAGAGACAACAAAGAGCTGGGGCAGGATTGAACAAAGAGCTGGGGTAGGGCCTCATGTAGGTTCATCTCCTACCTAAGGCCACACCTCCAAGACTGGGAGAAGTGGCTGTTTCATCTACTGTATAGAAACCAACACAGAGAGTCAAGCAAAATAAACAAACAGGAGTATATTGCAAACGAAAGAACAAGACAGAACCTCAGGGAAAAAATGTTAATGAAACGGAGCTAGGTTATTTACCTCATAGAGTTCAAAATAATGGTCATAAAGATGCTCACCTAACTGGGGACAAGAATGGATGAAAACAGCGAGAACTTCAACAAAGAGCTGGAAAATATAAGAAAGTACCAAACAAAAGTCACAGAGCTGAAGAATACAATAACTGAACTAAAAAAACACTAGAGGGGTTCAATAGCAGACTTGATGAAGCATAAGAAAATGAGGGAGCTAGAGGGCCAGAAAGCAAGAAAGTAAAATGAGCTTGATATCTGTGCACAGAAAGAAATTTTAGGAGGCAGAAACCACCAGTTTAATGGTGGACCAGCAGTTAAGTTTTTCCAGATTTATCGAAGAAACCATTAGTTCACCCAGAAAAGACTAAATTTTCAAGAATTTTATAGGTTTCGGCCCCAACCTTCTTTTAGGAGGTGGTCTCCATTCCCCAGTTCAGATATGGCCAAGGAGAGTAATGAACAAGGAGTTCTCAGAGGTCAGAACAAGAGTTCACAAGGAAGGTGGACAACAGGTTCCTTCCAGTGAGCAGAAGCAGAGTTTAATCAAGGTAATTCCTTCAGCCCCAGTGTGTGTATCTGGGAGCTTTATTACACTCTCTTCCTTATGGGATTTACATTGTTGACTATACTCTCTTCCTTATGGGATTTACATTTTTGATTTCCAGTTGATGTTGTATGCCTCCAGTTCTTTGCCTTTCCAAATGGGAGTGATTGTTTTGTGTATCCTGTGCCTGCTCCATCACTACATTTTGGGTGTTTTTGCTGGAGAGAGGAAGATAATTTGCCTTTTAAATTTATAAGTCTGCAGACTAAAAGGAGTGATATCTAGATCTGGTGCCACCTGGAGGCATGAACTCTAAACAATAATCAGTGACCAGTTAGGACTTTATATTTTCTCTCTCAGGAAGGAGTGAGAATGTTCTGTGTGAAAGTAGAATAAAATGATCTGGTAACCAGAATGCTCTATAAAAGATAATAAGATGTATCCAAACCACTATCTCCTTGGGTATACAGAAGTCTGACCCTCCAAATCTTTCTTGTAGTTAGGTTGGGGGCCATATAACTGAATTCTGAGTAGGAAAATATAGGCATATGAGATATAAAACACTTCCTGATTCTGTCCAAAAGTGTTAGCCCACTGTGCAACATTTTCCTGCATCTTTTTGCCCTTCAGTGGGAAGCAGAAGAAAGGATTAGGCAACCAAAAAGCAACGAAGTAGAACTCACCCAACCAGCACAGTAAAAAGAAAAAAGAATAAAAACAAGTGAAGAGAGCTTAAAGGAATTATGGGACAACTTTAGACAGACTACCATTTGCATTTTAGGGTTCCAGAATGAGAAGAGAGAAAGTTACAGAAATTTTATTTAAAGAAATAATGGCTGAAAAATTTCCTAATCTAGGGAAGGAAACAGACATCCAGATCCAGAAAACCCAGAGAGTTCCAAAAAGATGAACACCAAAAGATCTATACCAAAATACATAATTGAAAAGTAAAAAGTTAAAGACAGGAGAGAATATTAAAAGCAGCAAGAGAAAAACAACTTGTTATGTTGAAGAGAATCCCCATAAGATTATCAGCAGATTTTTTAGCAAAACTTTGCAGGTCAGAAAGGAGTGGCACAATATGTTCAAAGGGCTGACAGAAAAATAAACCTCCAACCAAGAATACCCAGCAAAGTTAAATTTCAGAATTGAAGGAGAGATAAGAGTTTTCTGGACAAGCAAAAGCTAAAGAAGTTCATCACCACTCAACTAACCTTATAAGAAATGTGAAAAGGACTTCATTGGGCTGGAAATAAGGGGTATTAATTGGTAACAGGAAAACATATGAAAAAATAAATCTCAATTGTAGGTAAATATATACTAAAGGTAGTGGGTTACTCACTACAGTAATTAGTTAAGGGGCACACAAGACACTCACTTGAGATGTAAGAACATGGAAGACTGAAAGTGAAGGGACAGAAAAAGATATTCCATGTAAATGGATGGAGTTGCTGTACTTGTATCAGACAAAATACACTTTAAGACTGTAATAAAAGAAAAAGATGGGCATTACATAATAATAAAGTGGTCAATCTAACAACAGGATATAACATTTCTAAATATATAGGCACTCAACATAGGCACCTAAATATATAATGCAGATGTGAGCAGACTTAAAGTGAGAAACAGAAATACAAAAATAGTATGACTTTAATACCCCACTTACATCAATGGATAGATCATCCAGACAGAAAAATCAAAAGGAAACATTGGGGCTCCCAGGAAGATGGCAGAAGAGTAAGATGCGGAGATCACCTTCCTCCCCACAGATACACCAGAAATACATCTACACGTGGAACAACTCCTACAGAACACCTACTGGACACTGGCAGAAGACCTCAGACCTCCCAAAAGGCAAGAAACCCCCCACGTACAAAGGTAGGGCAAAAGAAAAAAGAATAAACAGAGACAAAAGAATAGGGATGGGACCTGCAACAGTGGGAGGGAGATGTGAAGGAGGAAAGGTTTCCACACACTAGGAAGCCCCTTCGCAGGCGGAGACTGAGGGTGGCGGAGGGGGGGAAGCTTTGGAACCGCAGAGGAGAGCGCAGCCACAGGGGTATGGAGGGCAAAGCGGAGAGATTCCCACAGAGGATGAGGGCCAACCGGCACTCACCAGCCCGAGAGGCTTGTCTGCTCACCCACCAGGGCGGGCGGGCCTGGGAGCTGAGGCTCGGGCTTCAGTTGGAGCGCCGAGAGAGGACTGGGTTTGGCTGCGTGAACACATCCTGAAGGGGTTAGTGCACCACAGCTAGCCGGGAGGGAGTCCGGGAAAAAGTCTGGAGCTGCCGAAGAAGCAAGAGACTTTCTTCCCTCTTTGTTTCCTGGTGCGAGAGGAGAGGGGATTAAGAGCGCTGCTTAAAGGAGCTCCAGAGACGGGCGTGAGCTGTGGCTAACAGCGCAGACCCCACAGACGGGCATGAGATGCTAAGGCTACTACTGCCACCACTAAGAAGCCTGTGTGCGAGCACAGGTCACTATCCACACACCCCTTCTGGGGAGCCTGTGCAGCCCGCCACTGCCAGGGTCCCAGGATCCAGGGACAACTCCCCCGGGAGAACGCACGGCCCGCCTCAGGCTGGTGCAACGTCACGCCGGCCTCTGCCACCACAGGCTCACCCCGCACTCCGTGCCCCTGCCTCACCCCAGCCTGAGTGAGCCAGAGCCCCCGAAGCAGCGGCTCCTTTAACCCCATTCTGTCTGAGCGCAGAACAGACGCCCTCCAGCGACCTACACGCAGAGGCGGGGCCAAATCCAAAGCTGAGCCACTGGGAGCTGTGAGAACAAAGAAGAGAAAGGGAAATCTCTCCCAGCAGCCTCAGAAGCAGCAGATTAAAGCTCCACAATCAACTTGATGTACCCTGCATCTGTGGAATACATGAATAGACAACGAATCATCCCAAATTGAGGAGGTGGACTTTGAGAGCAAGATTTATAATTTTTCCCCCTTTTTCCTCTTTTTGTCAGTGTGTATGTGTATGCTTCCATGAGAGATTTTGTCTGTATAGCTTTGCTTCCACCATTTGTCCTAGGGTTCTATCCATCCGTTTTTTTTTTTAATTTTTTATTTTTTTTAATAATTATTTTTTTATTTTAATAACTTTATTATATCCTATCTTACTTTATTTTATTTTACTTTATCTCCTTTTTTCCTTCCTCCCCTCCTTCATTCCTCCCTCCCTCCTTCATTCCTCCCTCCCTCCCTCCCTCCTTCCTTCCTTTCTTTCTTTCTTCTTCTACTAATTCTTTCTTTCTACTTTTTCTCCCTTTTATTCTGAGGCGTGTGGATGAAAGACTCTTGGTGCTTCAGCCAGGAGTCAATGCTGTGCCTCTGAAGAGGGAAAGCCAACTTCAGGACACTGGTCCACAAGAGACCTCACAGCTCCACATAATATCAAAGCGTGAAAATCTCCCAGAGATCTCCATCTCAACACCAGTACCCAGCTTCACTAAACGACCAGCAATCTACAGTGCTGGACATCCTATGCCAAACAACTAGCAAGACAGGAACACAACCCCACCCATTATCAGAGATGCTGCCTAAAATCATAATAAGTCCACAGACACCCCAAAATACACCACCAGACGTGGAACTGCCCACCAGAAAGACAAGATCCAGCCTCATCCACCAGAACACAGGCACTAGTCACCTCCACAAGGAAGCCTACACAACCCACTGAACCAAACTTAGCCACTGGGGACAGACACCAAAAACAACGGGAACTACGAACCTGCAGCCTGCAAAAAGGAGACATCAAACACAGTAAGATAAGCAAAATGAGAAGACAGAAAAACACACAGCAGATGAAGAAGCATGATAAAAACCCACCAGACCTAAAAAATGAAGAGGAAATACTCAGTCTATCTGAAAAACAATTCAGAATAATGATAGTAAAGATGATCCAAAATCTTGGAAATAGAATAGACAAAATGCAAGAAACATTTAACAAAGACCTAGAAGAACTAAAGATGAAACAAACAACGATGAACAACACAATAAATGAAATTAAAAATACTCTAGATGGGATCAATAGCAAAATAACTGAGGTAGAAAAACGGATAAGTGACCTAGAAGATAAAATAGTGGAAATAACTACTGCAGAGCAGAATAAAGAAAAAAGAATTAAAGGAACTGAGGACACTCTCAGAGACCTCTGGGACAACATCAAATGCACCAATATTTGAATTATAGGGGTTCCAGAAGAAAAAGAGAAAAAGGAAGGGACTGAGAAAATATTTGAAGAGATTATAGTTGAAAACTTCCCTAATATGGGAAAGGAAATAGTCAATCAAGTCCAGGAAGCACAGAGAGTCCCATACAGGATAAATCCAAAGAGAAATACACCAAGACACATATTAATCAAACTGTCAAAAATTAAATACAAAGAAAACATATTAAAAGCAGCAAGGGGGCTTCCCTGGTGGCGCAGTGGTTGAGAGAGCGCCTGCCAATGCAGGGGACGTGGGTTCATGCCCTGGTCCGGGAAGATCCCCCATGCCGCAGAGCAACTAGGCTCATGAGCCATGGCCGCTGAGCCTGCGTGTCCGGAGCCTGTGCTCCTCAACGGGAGAGGCCACAACAGTGAGAGGCCCACGTACCACCAAAACACACACAAAAAAAGCAGCAAGGGAAAAACAACAAATACCACACAAGGAAATCCCCATAAGGTGAACAGCTGATCTTTCAGCAGAAACTCTGCAAGCCAGAAGGGACTGGCAGCACATATTTAAAGTGATGAAGGAGAAAAACCTGCAACCAAGATTACTCTACCCAGCAAGGATCTCATTCAAATTTGATAGAGAAATTAAAACCTTTACAGACAAGCAAAAGCTGAGAGAGTTCAGCACCACCAAACCAGCTTTACAATGACTGCTAAAGGAACTTTCCTAGGCAAGAAACACAAGACAAGGAAAAGACCTATAATAACAAACCCAAAACAATTAAGAAAATGGGAATAGGAACATACATATCGATAATTAACTTAAATGTAAACGGACTAATGCTCCCAACGAAAGACCCAGATTGGCTGAATGGATACAAAAACAAGACCCATATATTTGCTGTCTACAAGAGACCCACTCCAGACCTAGAGACACATACAGACTGAAAGTGAGGGGATAGAAAAAGATATTTCATGCAAATGGAAACCAAAAGAAAGCTGGGGTAGCAATTCTCATATCAGACAAAATAGACTTTAAAATAAAGACTATTACAAGAGACAAAGAAGGACACTACATAACGATCAAGGGATCGATCCAAGAAGAAGATATAACAATTGTAAATACTTATGCACCCAACATAGGAGCACCTCAATACATAAGGCAAATGCAAACAGCCATAAAAGGGGAAATCGACAGTAACACATTCATAGTAAGGGACTTTAACACCCACTTTCAGCTATGGACAATCATCCAAAATGAAAATCAATAAGGAAACACAAGCTTTAAATGATACCTTAAACAAGATGGACTTAATTGATATTTATAGGACATTCCATCCAAAAACAACAGAATACACATATTTCTCAAGTGCTCATGGAACATTCTCCAGGACAGATCATATCTCGGGTCACAAATCAAGCCTTGGTAAATTTAAGAAAATTGAAATTGTATCAAGTATCTTTTCTGACCACAATGCTATGAGACTAGATATCAATTACAGGAAAAGATCTGTAAAAAATACAAACACATGGAGGCTAAACAATACACTACTTAATAACGAAGTGATCACTGAAGAAATCAAAGAGGAAATAAAAAAATACCTAGAAACAAATGACAATGTTGACACGATGACCCAAAACCTATGGGAAGCAGCAGAAGCAGTTCTAAGAGGGAAGCTTATAGCAATACAATCCTACCTTAAGAAACAGGAAACATCTTGAATAAACAACCTAACCTTGCATCTAAAGCAATCAGAGAAAGAAGAACAAACAAAACCCTGAAGGTTAGCAGAAGGAAAGAAATCATAAAAATCAGATCAGAAATAAATGAAAAAGAAATGAAGGAAAAGATAGCAAAGATCAATAAAACTAAAAGCTGGTTCTTGGAGAAGATAAACAAAGTTGATAAACCATTAGCCAGACTCATCAAGAAAAAAAGGGAGAAGACTCAAATCAATAGAATTAAAAAGGAAAAAGGAGAAGTAACAACTGACACTGCAGAAATACAAAAGGTCATGAGAAATTACTACAAGCAACTCTATGCCAATAAAATGGACAACCTGGAAGAAATGGATAAATTCTTAGAAATGCACAACCTGCCAAGACTGAATCAGGAAGAAATAGAAAATATGAACAGACCAATCACAAGCACTAAAATTGAAACTGTGATTAAAAGTCTTCCAACAAACAAAAGCCCAGGACCAGATGGCTTCAGGCGAATTCTATCAAACATTTAGAGAAGAGCTAACAACTATCCTTCTCAAACTCTTTCAAAATATAGCAGAGGGAGGAATACTCCTGAACTCATTCTACGAGGCCACCATCACCTTGATCCCAAAGCCAGACAAGGATGTCACAAAGAAAGAAAACTACAGGCCAATATCACTGATGAACATAGATGCAAAAATTGTCAACAGAATACTAGCAAACAGAATCCAACAGCACATTAAATGGATCATACACCATGATCGAGTAGGGTTTATTCCAGGAATGCAAGGATTCTTCAATATATGCAAATCAATCAACGTGATACACCATATTAAAAAATTGAAGGAGAAAAACCATATGATCATCTCAATAGATGCAGAGAAAGCTTTCGACAAACTTCAACACCCATTTATGATAAAAGCCCTGCAGAAAGTAGGCATAGAGGGAACTTTCCTCAACATAATAAAGGCCATATATGACAAACCCACAGCCAACATCATCCTCAATTGTGAAAACCTGAAAGCATTTCCACTAAGATCAGGAACAAGACAAGGTTGCACACTCTTACCACTCTTATTCAACATAGTTTTGGAAGTTTTAGCCACAGCAATCAGAGAAGAAAAGGAAATAAAAGGAATCCAAATCAGAAAAGAAGAAGTAAAGCTGTCACTGTTTGCAGATGACATGATACTATACATAGAGAATCCTAAAGATGCTACCAGAAAACTACTAGAGCTAATCAATGAATTTGGTAAAGTGGCAGGATACAAAATTAATGCACAGAAATCTCTGGCATTCCTATATACTAATGATGAAAAATCTGAAAGTGAAATCAAGAAAACACT